>NC_057934.1:29041104-29357354 GCF_018555375.3 Anguilla rostrata
CAAGTCCTGATGCCACCAGATGTTAACCTGTATTTTATATTTTGCATTTGTTTTAATGCTGTTTTACAGCATAAATGTGTCCTTACTTTGAAGACTTGGTGTAACATATCAATTGAGTATGGTCTTTTTTGTACATTTAGTACATTGGAGAGGTGCAGGAAGAGGAGGGCTGTGATCATTTTGTAATGTTTGCATTTATAACAGTGTATGGAATTCTCTGGACTAGTGATTGCTTTCTGGCTAAAGTGCCGTATCTCCTTTTCTCTACAGTGTTGGAGTCTGGTCCTGTTAGCATGGGTTCTTCTGTGACCAAAAGCCACCCACCCTCATCATCTATCTGTGGCCTACCCCGGCTCTCGGTCACACCCCGCGTTTCAGGTCTCCAGCGAAGCCAGGAGAGAAGCCTGGAGCCTCTGCACCCAGATTCCTTGTCGTCCTCTTTCTCCTCTTCTACATCCACCTCTTCATGCATACCCACCTACTCCTTGACTACCTATGTCTCCTGCACCTCTGCTACTACTACAGTACCTGGTCAGCGCAACGGTGATGGCCATTTTCAACGGTGTGCTCCAAGTCCACCGCAGCCCAAACCGAAGCCTTTTCTCTCTTACCCTGGCCCCCCTCTGTCTCATTACACCATTGGCCTCAGCAGCAGGTCAGTGTCTCTAAAGTCAACACTTTAGTACCAATTATAAACCCTTGTGTTGTGTTCAACTTTTTACCCATGCTCTAATTGACACCTCAAATTAGAGTGTACGCCACTTCTAAAAGTAACACATTCTCTCCATTTTCAGGAACAGTACCTCAGCCAAGCCCCCACCGTCTTCTTCTGCCTCATCTTCATCTCTGCGCCCCCCCACGCCTTCTATGAATATAACCTTGTCTTTAGGGTGTGGTCCTGGCTTCCCGGGCTCAATGCGGCCTCCATCCCATCCAAGCTCAGGGGCCATCTTCAGCCCATCCTCAGGCTTGCCCCCTCCTCCACCTCTCCTGCAGGTCCCTTCACACCCAACCACAGGCATGGCCACATCTACTGCTGCAGTCCTCACAGGTGCACACCACTGCACTGTTTGCTTCCAAGTTGACGTCAACTAGTGGTCTGTCTGTCTGATCCCTTTAAGAGCGTTGTCTTTAGTGTGTGTGTCTCCTTTTGAAAATGCTTAATGTGGTTGGTTCAGTGTGATGATTTGATTTTAAATAATGCTGTACTAAATAAGCACTAATATTAAAGAAGGAAAAGATGGTAGTTGTATGTTTCAGTTGTCTAGTAATGTTTGGCTGGTATCTAAAGTGTGTCTTTCTTTTTTGCAGAGCTTAACTCTCGCTTCCTCACCTCGCAAACTGTAGAGCGAGAGGGAGGAGGGAGTGCAAGTGGAAACCAGGTGAGCGGGGGTGCAGCACCAGCAGCATCAGGGGGTCCCTCTGCATCCAGCTCAGGACCTGGGGCTTCTGGCTGTGCATCTCAGGCCCAACCAACCATCCCCCCTTTGGCCTTTCAGTTCCACCAACACAACCACCAACACCAGCACACCCACACGCACCAACACTTTGCTCCTTTCCTGCCTCCATCTGCTGCGGCATCTCCACTGGTAAGTCTTGGGAAATATTGTGTTAGTAATGAAGAGTAAGGGCAAAATTGATTGGGCTGTCTTTTGCTAAAAGTAATCTTTAGAAGAAGCCCTTGAGTCCCTCTCCTGACGATTCAGTATACTGTTCATCCTCCCTTATGAAAGGGAATATGTACTGCTTGTTATTTCCAGTCATGTTAAAGTGGGTTTATTGAAATTTTTCTTTTGTGTCTTAGTTTGACAAGTACCCAGGCAAGATGGAGAGTCTCTACAGACACCCTGTAAGTGTATTGTGTGCTTTTTTAAACTCCATGTGAATCGACAAGTGTAATGTTCATTT
The DNA here is from genome assembly GCF_018555375.3 of Anguilla rostrata. Classification (NCBI taxonomy): domain Eukaryota; kingdom Metazoa; phylum Chordata; class Actinopteri; order Anguilliformes; family Anguillidae; genus Anguilla; species Anguilla rostrata. Next base: position 29,043,013 of record NC_057934.1, read on the forward strand.
TTGTTTGGTCTTTAGTCAATCTGTTTCTCAATGAAAGCAAATGATTTAAGATGAAGAAAAACTGGATTTTCAGTACATAGTTACAAATTATATAGCTGCGTTTGAAGCACTTCTGAGCATAGTGTAAGTGTTGACTTAGCATTGGCATTCACAGACCATTTCCAACTGTGTTTGGTTGATTGGTTCCAAGTAGGCGCGTGGTCATTCATGTTGGAGAAAAGAATTCGGCTCCTAAGCTTATGCTCAAGTCGATTCACAGTGAACAACACAAGTCATAGAGCCATTGTTCTGCATAATAGTGTCAAACGAAAAATGAAACAAACTTGATCGATTGCTGTTGACTCGAAAATTGTTCATTTGGACTGCTTCGTGGCTCATTTGGTTAAGGCTTGACAATGTGCTATTTATTTTTTTATTTTTTGTATTTGAGGTCAAGATTTATTTCGCAAGAGAGACCTGCGAACAAATAAAATGTATATAAAAACTTTAAACAGACTGTAGAATTCAATTGCACGTGAACATTTAGCAGTCAAACATCATACAAGGATTTATCAAAGGAAGTAAGTACATACAACATTAAGTATATGTAATCCAAGACTTTTCTAAGGGGACAAGAAATTCTCATTTCAAGGTTTTTTTCAATTATTCCATCTGATCTGTGAAGGGCATTGTACTGAAAACCTCAGTGCTTACATGATGTATCTAAAGTTTAAAAAATCTTGTGACCTAGTCCCATAGTTGGATTTAAAAGTATTTAAGCACAAGATAGTGGGGAAGTTTCTTAAGTAGACCCGTATAGATAAACAGAATGGAAGGCAGTTACCTTCTGTTTGCAAAAGCGCACCATCCTACAGTGAGAAGAAAGAAATACATCCCCTGTGATAAAACATGAAGCACTATGATATACTGCATCAAGAGGCTTTGAAGTGGAAGGGTACAAAACTACAATGGTTTTTCTATGAACAAAAGAGAAACATGCCTTATTTTGCCTTATTATGCCTGGTTTCTCATTCAGTGAATACACGTACATGAATTGAATTTTCTTCTTTGCCTAAATTTTATTTATTTTTTTTAAACTACAGGTGGCGTAATACTTTTGGCCTGTACTGTATGTAGGGCTGTTGTCAAAGATCTTTGGTGATGCTCCTTAATGGAGAGCAGTCTGATGTTAGCATTAGAGCTGATCAGTTATTTTCTTGTCTTTCGATGCTTTCTATAAATGTCTCACTTAAAACTTAAAAAAAAAAAAAAAGTTTTTGGTGACTAGTACAATATATAGTATTTTACACCTCTAAATACCCATAATATCACTTGATTAGCAAGTGTCTGTGTGGAGTCTCCACAGGCCACTTTTTGGAAACCCGCTTAGACATAGCTTGAAAAAACAATGCAGTATACTCATTTTTGATGGTATTGTCATCAAAACGAGGATTTATCCAGTTTTGTGGCTGTGGTTTCATTGTGGTTCTTAGATGACCAGCCACAAGCATCGGTCTTCCCTTAAAAAAAAATAATTTATTTGAACTTTGTTACTTTGTTTCAGTAAGATTCCATGTAATTCTGACTCTTGGGGAAACAAAAACAAAAAAATTCAACTATGAATAGAGTTCCATGAATCCAAAGTTCATAATGTAAAAGGAATTGTAAGAATGTACTGTTTCTTTAATTGTATTGTAACTATTAAGAGGTTAATACATTTGCAGACAGTTTGCATTTTGTGTTAGGACACTTTCTCTTTTGTGTGTATGTGTTATAGCCCTTTTTTTTATTTATTTTTCACTTTAACCGTGTCTCCAGATGAAAAGGAAATCTGTACGGCAGTTCTTGTGTCAAGTTGTACCGGCGACATAATGAACAGAGTAAAAAGCAACTCATAGACTAAAACTATTTTTGCAGTAATGGTCTTGGTTAGGCAAATGGAGCCTGCGCTTGAGCCTTGTGCAGTGTTCATCTTGACTGTTGTCATGAAATTGCTTAATTCAGGCTTGCTTTGGTGAAATTGGTTATGGCCCATGGGGTTGTGCTGAGTTTGTTTGGAGTAGTATTATAACTTATAAGCTGTTCTGCATTTGTTCCCATTTCAGTTCTTCCCTCAGTATCCAACCTCTATGTCAGGAATGCCGCCTGTTCTACCCCCGGCTGGACCATTTAGCTCACTGCAAGGGGCCTTTCAGCCCAAGGTAAGTAGGATTGTCCACAGGTGTTGTAGCCAGTCTGAATATTAGAGAATGTAGGAGTCACTGCACTGCGCAATACTCCCGAATGGATTCACAGATTTGCACAAGATTTTGTGGAAATGTTGGTCATGAGCCAAAGAAGAGGTCACGTGTTTGTGTGAGGGTGTGTGCGTGGATGCATGCACACATGGATGCGTGTGCGATCGCAGCTATTGCGGATCCACGCTTGTTTTTATTTAATTAATTTTTTTAAATCAACCGGAATTTTGTAACTAGGCTACATTTTTTTTATTTGTGCATTTTCAAACTTTCATTTTTGTTCAATTTCCGGCTTTGTGACGTGCGTGTGTAATGGAAATACTGAAAAGACCAGCTAGAACCCAAGGTTCTGCTTGTTCGAACAGGGATCGATTTTCCCTTAAGAGTTGATTTAAAACAGTAGAACTCCTTTTCATTCTGACCCTGCATACACTGTCAGTGAAGAAAGAACTGATTTTAGTTTGATGTTCAGGTCCTGTCGTGCTTATAGAGCAGCAGAGGAGGGGCTTGTTACATGGAAATAATTTGTTTGTGAGAACAAGAACATTTTGCAGATTAAAATGTAAGCAATTCTCTTGTGATCAGTGCCATTTCAGTTTTGAGAGGAAAATGATACGTATTTCAACTTGGCTGAACCTAATACCAATGTATGCTTTATGTAATACACAAAAATTTTTAATTTCAGTGTCAAAAATCTTCTGGATTTACCTGGAATTCCAGTTTTTGCCAAAAATGCTTCACAGCTCTGGGTTTTTTTACTCAACCATGATACATTTTTTTGCCAATTTGGTGCGAAAACCCCTTTAAAAAGGGAAAATTTGAATGTCAAATTTGGTTTGAATAACCAATGGGAAATGGGTGTAGCCATGTTGAATATGACGTGGTCCTAGCAGACCAATAGAAATGCTCATAACTGATTTCTGGCATCTCCATCTAGTAATCTTGTCAATGAATGGTTATTTTATACCATGTGGTCTCTCAAACATGGCATTGTCCATGTCTTAGAGTATATTATTTGTAGAGACAGCAACAGCAAAATAAACCTAAGCCCATCCCTTCTCTCCAAGGGTGATAAACATCAAATAAAATGTTCATATTGGTGAGATTGACTGCGATACACACATATGCAGAAAAAAACACGTATTCACAGATGGCAAAGTATTTTTGGACTACATCAAACAATTTGTCTCCTTTAAACTGACATTAAGGATCTCCTAAACTTTCAGCATCACCTGGCAGCTAAAATTAGCTGCAAGCACAGGTAACCAAATCTTATCCTTGCAAGGGAAAATGGTAATCCTACAAAACCTGACGATAGCGGCCTCGTGGCAATGTGCAACGATGTGCTAACCAGACATATATATATATACATACAGAGATGACAAAGTGCCTCAGCTAATGCGTTTCACTTTGTTGTTTGTGTATAATGGAATTGGCCAATCACAGGCGCTAATGCAATTTTCACGTTTCAAGGTTGGAAACATAATGTCAGCCAAACTTAATGTGACAGGCCTCAGTACTATGGGAAATGTTACTATAGGCCTACCGTCTTATTGAACAGTGTAGCTCAGCTATTAAGAGAATGAGGCAGTGTCACCCGCTAACCTGGATTTACCTGAAAAGGTGTATCCTCCAGTTCAAGCCTGAACAATTTGTACATTTGTAAGCAACCTGACCTGGCATTGAACAATATTAATGGGATTACTGTGATTAAGGTTAACTGACTTGCACACAGTATTCTTAACCAGTCAGGATATTGAATAATTTTATTACATTTCAAAGAACTGGACAGTACTTAATAGTCCGTATTATTTAATATCAAGAAAAGGGCTATTCCAGGGCACTCTTCAGATGTTCTTAAGTTTAAAAAATGCCTTTTACTAATACTGCTAGGTGCCATAGGGAAATGCAAAGGGTAACTACAAGTTTCAGCTTTGCCTACTAGGTTTTATAAATATATTAAACATCAGCAGGGACAACATCAGTTTACTATTATTGACATCACTGTTTTTCCCAGTTTTTCGTTTCTGGCTTCAGGTTGCGAAAATGAATGGTGAGTTGAGAACTGGAAAACTGGGAAGAATGGTGATGCTGTTAACGGCTGATGTTGCTAGTATTCATGCCATGCAAATACAATGGAGGAAGCTCCACAAATATTCCTTTAAGATGGGTCTGGTCTACCAAACGGTGCCTGCAAACTAAAATGACAAGCCACCAGCAGCGAAAATAACTATGCAATTGCATGCAGTAACGCTTCTGTATTCCTGAGAGTTACTGTAATGTTCTCCATTTCGGTACATTGCTGTAGACAAGTGTCTGCTAAGTGATTGTAATGTAATCTAGTATTTAAGCTCTTCCATATTGTGCTGTCATTTGTCTTTGTATTTTATAATAGCTTTGAGATCTACTGCAATTATTTGTAACTTAGTATTTGTTTGTATGAGGAGAGTCATATGCATGTTAAAAAGCTGAAAAGCTGAGTTTGTATAAATGATCAGCACTGAGAACATGGATGTTTGGCCGTACCTTGAAGATCAATACAGATGTTTTCTTAAATTTCTTTTCCCATCCTTTATTGGTAGATAACATGAGTAAAACAGTCTGTTGCCTAGGTTCTGTTGTTGTTTTTGGGTGTTTTGTGATTGATATTTTATTTTCCTCCAGGGTACCAGTCCAGAAATGGCAGCTCGCCTTGGGCCTGTGCCTCACCGCTTGCAATCCAAAGACCCAAGGGTAAGGAATCTGCATGTCTTAGTCTATTTAATGATGACACTTAGTGGCATAGTTGCTTATGATTTCACACCAGTAGATTTTTTTCACACCATTTTGCCATAGATTCTGTACAGTTGCTTCAATTATTGTTATATAAAGTTCAGTTACTATTATTTATTCTTTTCAAAATAAGTACATTTTAAGAAGGCACTTGTTGTGGTATTCTACAAATGCACTAAACGTTTCGATTAAATGTGTACTTGGAGTCTGTGTATAATTTGTCTGAGGTTGATTAGTAAGCTCATTGCAGTGTTACTGCATGAATGTATAAAACCTTTCCAGGCAGAAATATGTGATAAGACCACCTCAGGGGACATATTTACAGGGAATGAGTGTGACTTCTGGGGGAGTGTCCTCAAGATGCTTTAGGAATTTATATTAAACTTGATACAGAACTGTGCAAATATATTACGCTTGTGTTTGAAAATGGCCCTTGTATTTGACCAAATTTTGGCATGTGTCATTTCCTAATTTACTGTATATATTAAAAAAGCAACATAAGATGTTTTCATTTGTACTATTGGACTTCAGCACATTTGCATGCCACATCTAAAACAAGATGGAAGTGATGGGAATTATCATTTTAAATGGCAGAAATCATAAATATGAATATTTATAAATGGTTTTGTGACATACACTGTATGATCAAAAGTATCTGGGCACCCCTTGTTCTGATTTCATGGTTTGGGCTAGGCCCTTTAGTTCCAGTGAAGGCAAATCTTAATGCTACAGCATTCAATCACATTCTAATCTAGACGATTCTGTCCTTCTCTAGCAGTTTAGGGAAGGCCTTTTCCTGTTTCAGTATGACAATAGAGCTTGTAAGTGAAAACGTCACCAAGCCACTCCCCTCGTTTTCCCGCAAATTTGTCAATGGGAAAATGAATGGGGCAATTTTCAATAAGCAATATTTTTAGTTACAAGTCGGGAACCAGTTAGCTATTGGTATGCGGTACTCATGACCTATATGACTCATGAAATATAATATCAGCAGCACGATTGACCCATGAGAAGTACAAGGTACAACATTTTGTACGTTTAGTACGCTCAGGAACTACACATACCGGTACTGTGCTCACGACGCACGCTTATATCGTCACGGCTCAGCTGGAACACGCTTGCGCCCTTTTACTTCTAGTGTCACTTTGATATCGTATTTCAATTTAAAATTACTGGAAATAACAGATTTGTTACTATTAAGTTATATTGTTTATTTCACATCATAATTGTACGGTCGTGATGACAACAGGATTTCCTTTCAGGGATCTATAAAGTACAACCATAGACCGTATAATAGAGTACAACCTAGCCTAACGTAATTTCAAATGGAATATAACGTCACAACACAACAACAATATAGCTAGCCAGCATGGTTTTCGATAAATTACTGACAATATATTTACTACTTACTATGATTTAATAAAACTTTATTAGAAATTGTCTATCTCTTGCCTACTGCACCTGTCTTGTCCAAGTGCACTGTGAAACCTAACTGCACGCAAGGCCTAATCACTCAATCAGTGACCGATCTCACTAATGCACTTATGGCTGAATGGAAGCAAATCCCTGCAACAATGCTCCAAAGTCTATTATAAAGCCGAGTGGAGGTTGTATAGCAGAAAAGGATGGACCAACTCCATTTTAATGCCCATAATTTTGGATGAGATGTTGGATGCCAGGTGTGCACATACTTTTGGCTATATAGCTCGTTGGGAGCAATTAGAGGTTAGGTGTCTTGCTCTGGGACACTTCGACACGCCCAGGGCAGGGGATCGAACCGGCAACCCTCCGACTGCCAGACAACTGCTCTTACCTCCTGAGTTCTGTCACCCCCATGTCCTACAAATCTAACTGGTATTTTGCCTCATCGTAAGAAGCAATAATTTTTCCCGTGGTTATGGGGGAATAACAAAAATGTGGGTTCTCACAAAAATAATAATAATCACTGCTTGCAGCTGTATTTATTATTTCTTGTTATTAGGGGTCTAAGCAGCGGAGCTGCAGGAACCCTATTTTTTAATTATTTATTATTATTATTATTATTATTATTATTATTATTATTATTATTAATAATTAGGGGTCCCGGGTCCAAGCAGTCAATGGCTTCAATGTCTAAGCAAACTATTCTTTGTCTCAAAAAATCGAAGGTGAGGGAATGCTGCTTATGGGTACTTTGATGTCAAAAGACAACAGAGGTGCTCTTTGGAGGGGTGAAAACATCAGCACGGAATTAGAAAATGTTCCCAGGCAGGCATCTTCAGCCTTTATTAATGAGGTCTACATAATAAAATTAAAAGAATAATTACTTTCGGTCTGTGATCCAGGGGCAGAAGCCACAGTGTTGGTGGCAATATTTCTCACAATGATTGTAAACTTGAAAGAAAGAGAGAACAAAAGAGAAAGGACAGAAGATTATATGCCAGTAAAGGCTCTACGTACACTGCATGGCCAAAAGTATGTGGACACCGAAACATCTCGTGCTTGTTGAAGATCTCATTCCGAAACCATGGGTGTTAAAATGGAGTTTGTTCCCCCAGAGTGGAATCACTGCCACTCTGCTATAGAGGCATCTCTATCAAAGAAAAGTAACTCAGTAGCACACAATGTTGCTACGTTTCCTGCTTTATTTTTCTTCTCCCTCATGATGACTTCTATCCAACCGACAACACTTGTTTGGGTGGTTTTGTGACGTACTCATTGTCGTTACCTGAATATCCAAAGACATTTTCCTTTCTACATGGCTGAGAAAAAACTATGGGACAACCAAATGTGTAAATGTATATGCAATGGCAATGCACACTACACAAATTGGGGGACAATTCTATTGGCTAATAATTGACAGTAACACAAAGTAACGACAAGCCAGTGGAGGTAAATTTTCAAACTTCCCTCCATATCTGTTTATTGGCCTTTGATTGCTCTCTGTGCAGTGAAGCCTGTGTATTCCCCTGACCCTCAGAAGCGATACCCAAAAGTATTGTCGTCCAGTTTTTTTTAGTTGTGGCCGCACTCCTCCTAGCACAATGGTGTGATGCATCTTTTGGTTGGTGAATAATACAAATGATTGTGAATCAAAACATTTTTTTAGAACCCCAACGGCTCCATCCCAGCATACACTACGATAGCTAAGGCTACTGTATATTTCAGTGGTTCCTGAAACACTCCTGGATGTACACTAACCATTCCATGTACTTGTGGTGCATATATTCCAGGAGTCAAGGATTGAGATTTAGACTCAGACTTTTTGGTAAGATTAAAATTAGTTTAACCAAATAATATTTCATTCTCATCTGTCAGAAAGACTGAAATATTTGTCAAATCATCATTCACTAAAATTTATCAGAAGTTATCATAAAATTTTTATTTCATAAGCTTTATTTCATTAGAAACACCAGATTGGTATGCTGTAAATGTAGACAAGCAGGTGTGAGAAAATGTCTCCAGAGAAAAGATCACAACTCTCCTTTATACAGTAAGATAAACAAATGGGTCATATATATATATATGTATAAAACTAAACGGTGTGATTAAAACATACATAATACATATGCATTTCAGCTTAATCATTAATCAACATTATTTCTGTTTATTTCTTGAATTTCCACTGCACCACTTGTTAAACTCCCTCACTAGCACACCTGTTTCTGATTTGTGGACTTACTATGTATTCCAGTGTTGTCTTGTACTTTTACCCTTTCAGATTATTTTGTGTAAATATAATGAGGTTATTTTCTCTCGTGTCTCCATGTGATGATGAAATCAGTACTCTTCACTGGACATTCTTCACACCAAATTATATTTGGGAATACAGAATGAAAGCACCACGGGCTAAACCAATTCTCTCTGTGATGAATTCATTTTTCTACAGACAAACCTTTATACTATCAAAATTAATTGGAAGATTTAATCAGATACAAATTATACACACAGTGGCTTTGAAGAGATATTGATTTGCTAAACAAGGTGTGCTAGAGGTAGGTGTGGAAACCTGTGACAGCCATCACAGGTTTCCATTTCTATGAATACAAATTGAGGGGCTGGGTGTTACTACTGGGCCTGGAAGCCACTTTTCTACTCTTTATCAAACCTAGGGGTTTATGGGGAAGGAATGAATTTATTTTTACCAGCTACTGCAAGATGAGGGTGAGCAAAAACTGGCTGACTGCAATTGGGAATGGTAAATATCCTCCAGATACATTTGAGACACAGCTTAAGAATGTGCCAGTCGGTAGCAGGAGCTTTCAGCCAGATGATTTTGAGGAGAACATTCGGCCAAGACCACTGAACATTCCGAGCGACCATCTGTTAGCTCGGACAACACGTCCTTCACTTAGTATGGGAGGTCGGGGGGGGTGATATCTCCAAATTTAAATTACCTGCCCATTGTAATTTTTAAAAAATTAGAGCGTGGTGTTGTATACTTCCAAATTCTCACCATTATTACCGATTATTTAAGGTTGCTTTGCCCAGCCACTAAGAGAGGCTTAATCAGTTACATTAATTTTTTGTTGTTTCTTGGTGGAATTCCCTTTTAATTAGTGTCCCTGTGATGGCCAAATCTTGTGCACTGGAACATTAATTATTTAACTGGTAAATGTATTTGATGTAGTAAATGAGCATTTGTTCTTGATCAACTTTACCTGGTTAAATAACAGTAAATCTTTTTAAATTGTGAGGATTGTGGACTGACATTCAATTTGAACTATTTTCAGTCATCAATGTACTGGCATCTGAATGTTTTTCCAACTAGAATATATTAGTACAGTCAGGTCCTTGCTTTAGAAGTGAATGCAATTGATGGCTTTTCAGTTGTATTCAGTTTCAAGTTGAACTTGAAACTTATGGCAGCATGAACAGAAGTAATTGCCACGTGTAGCCCCGTAGCAGCATTAATCTCAAATTGTGATTTTAGGAAGTGGTGTTCTATCTGATGGGTTTGCCACATTTGCTCCCCATTTTCAAACTTGGCCTGAAAGATAGCCAAATAAAAGATGGGGAAAGTACTAATGCTAATTTCTTATATATCTCCAAGGCTGAATATTGTAATATGTGTGCTAAGAGGGAAGCCAAGAGGCTCTTTGAAAGGCAAATTCAAACCCCAAAATGCAAAAAGTAACCCTTAACATTTCTTTCAATACTGTAGTAGGAAAAGGACAGTGGAGCTGGATTTCAGGTACATCAGGAATGAGGAAGGAGCATTGCTTTCTAAGAGTAAAGATATTGCTGATGCCTTAAATACTTATGTTGTTTAGAATTTTACTAGGGAAAATGTTACTAATAGACTGGAAGGCATATTCAGTACTCAGAATATTTTTTTAAGATATTGAAATAGAGGATAAAGAAGTACTAGATTAATTACTTGAACTAAAGACAAATACAACAGCAGGCCCAAGATGGCATATACCCAAGAGTACTCAAAGAGTTATGTGTGATCGTCTTTAAACCATTGGCAAGTATTTTTTGACAGTCCTTAGAAACTGGAGAAATACCTGAGGACTGGAAGTGTGGTAATATAGGTAATATAATACCAATATATAAGAAAGGGGACTGTACTGAACCCAGAAACTACAGGCCTGTAAGTTTAACTTCCATAATATGTAAAATACTGGAATCTGTCATTAGGGACAAATTGGAAGTATTTCTTGAAAATATCAACATCTTAAGGCATAGCCAGCATGGTTTTAGTAAGGGAAGGTCATGCCTGACAGACCTTCTGGTATTCTTTGAAAAAGCTCCCAAGTGTTTTGATTATAACAAGGCTTATTTTCAAATGGCATTTGATAAGGTACCACATGAGACTTGTTATTAAAATGATGACAGGAATTAGAGGACATATTTCAGAGTGGATTCGGAGCTGGCTACAGTGTAGAACACAATGAGTAGTAGGAGGGATATTATCTGGGCAGTGAACTGTTGGAAGTGGAGTCCCACAAGGATTGGTGCTAAGACTTCTGCTCTTCCTCATTTATATCAATGGCTTTGACAGGGACATTAGAAAGTACATTAGTCAAATTTGCAGATGATACAAAACTGGGTGGCCCAGCTAATAGTTTGGAATCAAGTAAAGTGATCCAAGAAGATTTAAATTACATCCAGAAGTGGGCAGAAACCTGGCAAATGAAATTTACTATAGCCAAATGTAAAGTTCTGCATGTGGGAAATAAAAACACTAGGCAGGATTATTTTATGGGAGGGACAAAATTGGAATATTCTCAATTTGAAAAAGACTTGGGAGTAATGGTTGATCAAAGCCTTTCAGGTTCTAGGCACTGTGCTGTAGCAGTATCGAGATATACAAGAACTGGAGACAGCTTCCGATTACCGACCGGTTCCATGGATTCCTATGGGTGCTGCTCAATGGCGCATGAAGCCAATTCATGGACAAAGCCATGTTTGACTGTGGGTTGTTGGCACCAGAGCGTGCGCACTGGGTACCTAAACGTGAAGTATCACAGTAAATGCAGAGAAATGATAACTCAAAACCCCACAAATTTTTGTTTGCCTCTTGTTCAAAACTGGTAGTTTCAAACAAAAAGTTCTGCTTCTTTATGAGTATACTGGCGTCTTAGCACTCGCTCCGATGGTGTGCTTGCAGCATCAGTAGGTCTACACAAGTGCTTCCTTGCGACTATCACCATCAGGGGAAAGCGTGTCTCATTATCCTCTTCTCTCTCGTTTATCAAGGATAAAATTGCTCCTCAGATAATTGGCACCATTAATAAACTAAGTAGCCAATATACTACTAATAATAACCAAGTATTTTTTAAAAGAGCAAGTATAATAACCTAATATTAAAAAACAAAATGTACAGACGTTGATCCGAGGCAGCAAAAGTATATTATCTATTATTGGGACGAAAGGACGCTCCCCTCAGAACTCTCTCAAAGGAGCAGGCAAAGATTGAGTTATTCAGATTTTGAAATATTAAGTCATTTGTTTATTTCTATGAAATTGTATTATTTCTAAAAGCAGTCGTATGTTTTATCTGTACAATAATGATTGATTAGTGATAATAATGGTGATTATAATTTTAAATATCATATCTATGGGCAATCATATCAGTGAGATCTTCAGTTTTTTTTTTTTTTTGATATACGATATTGTAACAACCCTTGTGTTAAAAACTATTAAACTAATTTTCCTGTTCTGCACATTTTATTGAAGCATTGGCTGCATTATTTAAGTTCATTGGAAAATGGCTGCTTGAGGGGATGGGTATAAACTGAGGTTTTTCAAGTCCTCCTCTCTTTCAGTTTACCGACCCATTCAGGACCTCTGTAAGAATAAATAATGTAAGAATTTTCATGTTCCTTATCTTGTAACCCCTAGATTTTTGCCTCATTGTAATTTTTTGTCTGGTACTTCTATTTCATGGAAGCACAGATCCCAGTGCTTTTAATTCATCCCAGCTTGACTGTTCTATCGCACAATTATGCAGTATAACACATACAATAGCTACAAATTGAAAATGCTTAAGACTGTATTTTCAATACAGTGTAGGGGTGCACTGATCATGAATTTTTATGGCAGATTCCGGTTGCCGATTTTTTTTTTTTTAGATAAATCAGCCGATTCCGACAGCTGGTTTTTAAGGTTTTTTTTTCCCCCCCCCCCAAAGCAACAGGTAACAAAACATAAGATTGTTTATTTACTCTATAGGTTATCAATACATTCTGATACTTTCATTATTATTATTAGAATTATTGTTTTCAACTGTGTTATTGTTATATTGTTGTCATAGCCACCCAGTGAAGGAGCTATGATTCAATGTGGCTGAATCTTTTCTCAACTGCTCCCAGAAGAGTGCGTTTTGACTGCTTCGCACCATGATCTGTGCCATCTTAGGAGATGTTTCAGTGCAGTGATGGATGGAATCTGCTGCAGTCGCTGCGAAAGAGTCAATTTCTCTATTAAGCTCCTCAAAAGGTGCAAGTGCTGTCAACGTGTTTTACCTTTAACATGGATTACCTCTAAAATAATGTTAAAAATCCAAATCCTGAACATGTTTCACTAGCTAATTATTCATCAGATTATTACGAGAATGTTGTCGAGCCTCTTCACTTTGCTGGCCGAGTATATTTATTTTAACCAGAATACACGGACGAAGAGCTTACTTAAATTATTGTGTGCTCAGAATAGTGTAGTTTACGGTCAATTCTGCAAGTTCACACTGAATTATTTTTAATTTTGACAAAAAATCTCAACATTTACATTCATTTTCACTTCTCAAGAACAGGTTTAGGTAAACTGGACTTGTTTTAAGGTACATTATATTGATTAAAAAATATTACAAACTTAAGACCCAGGTTGAAAAAAAGACATTTAATGCCCACTTCACACACTTCATATTGTTTCCAAACAGCTGACAGTTTGGGAAAGATATGGCAGCAGCATTCCAATGCAGCTTGCGCATGGCTCAGATTTTTTACATCATCGATCGGTGCACCCCTAATACAGTGGTATGCAAAAGTTTGGGCACCCCTGGTCAAAATGCATATTCTGTCGAGTCTCTAAATGAAAGTAATTTAGCCCAACCTCTGCAGGATACAAACTTATTACCATTTATTTTAGTATTAATTTAATGACTATTTCCTGATTTTAACAGCTTGGGAAAAAAATCTAATTTTAAAAGAACCGCCACACGCTCTGATTGTTATTATCAATCGTATCCTGCAGTCTGTGCACACCGTTTTGCAAGGATTTTCTATAGCTGGGTAGCTCACTAAGATAGCAGTAGTACGAGGCAGTATTTGAACAAATCAGACGGATGTATGCATTTCCATGACTTTGTAGAACCACTGTCATCATACAATCAGTTACAGCTGTCATTACTAAATCACCCAGAAACATCAGTGCTATGAAAAAACACACACACAAAGTAATATATCATTACATAATATATCAGCTTGCCTCATCCTGTTTATTCTTGCTCCTGCATTTTTTAAACTTTCATGTAATTACCCTCTCATAAACACTATCCTTCTATTGAACACTTTCTCATCTCCATAGACCCTTTTACTTTGAATGAATAAACAACTTTTTGAATGAATAAACAATTTGTTCATCGACCATCACATAACCATACAATAACACCATACCATTGTGTAGATGTAGATTCTTGACCATCTTGTGTAATGTAATTCTATCTTACAAATGTATGAATATTGTGATACTATTTTGTATGTGCCTTATGTGCTTTTGGCTCAGAAACACTAAAGGATACAGTACAGACAATAATAGCCTGTAAATAAGCTGATACACTGCACTACACTGATTGCAAATAGTGAATTATATGAACTAAAAATAATGCACGCTGTTATATAAAATTGAATGATGTACTCCATAATAGCTTACATTAAAAATGTCTGATATGACTGTTTGTATTGAATCATTACATAAAGGTTTAGCTGGAGTACAAAGATCCACTATGTAGTGCTGTTTACACAAAATCTTCTTTGTTAGAGTCGTCAATATTAAAGCTTTTCCTGCAATCTCGAAATATGCAATGCAACTCTTTGAAAAGCCGGAGACTTTTTGGAACAAAGTGCTGTGAAAAGAATGTGGGAAGTATTTAACTCTTTGGCCACAACCAAAAAAGATTCATTTGGGGAAAAATGGGAAGCATTTGAAGAAAACAACTTTAAGCACAGGGGTGGGTCTATTATGATTTGGGATGGGATGTGCCAGTGGCACAGGAAAAGTTGTGGAAGTGGAAGGAAGAATGGAAATATCAACAAATCCTAGAAGCTAATGTACCAGAGTCAGTTAAGAAATTGAAGCTCAAGAGACATCAGATATTTCAATAAGAAAATGATCCAAAGCATAGCTCAAAAACAACTATGAACTACTTAAAGAGACTAAAGATTAAGCTTTTGGAAATGGCCTTCACACTCCCAAGACTTGAATATTATTAAAAATATTTGGGGAGATCTGAAACATCATGTAGTGTATGTAAGAAAACCAAAGAATATTTCTTAACTGGTAGGGTAATAAGAATAAACATAAAAGTTTTGCACATGCATTTACGGGTTTATTTTTTTATTTTTCAAGTAAAGAGTAATTCTGCATTAAAATTAGCAGAAATGTGTAATGTTTATGTTTGTATCCTGCAGAGATTGTTAACATACTGTACCTTCACTCATAGATTCCCCAGAACATGTAACTTCACTAGTGTTGTACAAAATTTTGCATACCACTGTATTAATCAAAACAGCCTTTTGTGAATTTTTGTTCATCAGGAAATAATTACAGGTTGCTCACTTTGTGGTTCTGTGGGATTTTATTCTCATGCATAGCGTTCCTTATGCAATACTGCCAAGTAGGGCTGTCACATGTGATTCCAAATTGAAATCACTTTTGAATGGTTACAGGAATTGCTTAAAGGCAAGACCAACTTGATTTACAGCCTATACTTTCTCTTGACTGAAGCTTTATTTCACTGTCACTTGTTATTCACATGCTGAAATAGCCAATATGCCTTAGCTTATTTCTGGGTTGTTTTTTCAGGTTTTCATTTAGCAGAGTAAAACTATGCTGCTCATTGGATGGTCAATACAGAATGAATGGCTGTGTTTGTTCAGACACCTTGATGTCCATAAATATACCACATCACATTGTGTAAAATTATTTAGCTAGCTATACGGAAAGCAAGTTGATTATTACTATTATTATATATCCATCTGCAATGAATATCTGCCATCAGTATTCAGTTTCCACTCCAATCGCCAAGCTGCAGTACTTCCCCCAGTGTCTTGTCCTTCATCTGAAATTCAGTACAACTGATTTTCTAAGAAAAGTTTTGAAGTACTTATTTTTAAAACTGTGAAGGCCAGTCCCATTAATGTTAAGCTAACTGCCTTGTAACCTGTACTACTTGGTCAGCTATAAATACAGGTATGAAAAGTAGTCAAACTGACATCTTGACTTTGACTAAAGCCCCCTTTATGGATCTTTTATATTTTTAGTTACATTGCAATATCAGTATGAGTATCAGTATCAATATCAGTTAGGTGTTTTTTTCACTTTGATAAATAGCCATCTGTACAAATTAGTTGGAAGTTGGAAAAACAGCTGGAAAGACTGGCTTCCTGAATCAACAAAAGTTAACTGGCAGAATAAAAAACAAAATAATTTAGGTAGCTAAGTCAGTTGGCAAGCCATCCTTGTAGCTAATGCATGTTACGGTAGTGAATATTCCTGACCTCTGTGGTCAAAAATAGACTGTTCAGCGACAAACTGTGGAAGCTTTTTTGTTGTGCTTCATGAGTAAATATTCACCTTCTATACATCAGTTTTACTAAATTTTGGATGAGAGCCTTTGTTTACCCTACTTTTTTCTCTGACTGACTGAATTCCCTGGCATTTTGTGATGTAACAAAATGTTTAATGCACAGTGAAATGTCCTGTACAGTGACCCTGCTAAGCTTTCCTCTCTCCCTGTACAGAAACCTGGGAAGTGGTGTGCCATGCATGTCCGTGTGGCCTGGATGATTCTCAGACATCAGGAGAAAGTCAAGGTAGGCTGTATACTAGCTTTTTTTCTGAAGGGAATTTTGCATCATATAAATCTTTCAAGCGCTTTTTAAAGTACTTGAACTAGGCAAAAGTCTAGTTCAAGTACTAGAATGAAAGTGTTTGAGTACTCACATTTGCCACCTGGTTGCTGTGGCGAACCATAAAAATACATGCAAATTTACCTCTGCCGGGGAGATCTCTTGGGACGGCAGTGTCAAATGGTACCCTAAACTGCTGTATCTAGAAGCTATCTGGAAGCTCTTGAATATTGACATAAGTGGAATGTAATGATGGTTATGCTTGCTTAACTGCTTGTTGTTCTGAGGAGCAAGCTAAAGACATGCATTAACATAATTATATATAATGATGTTAACCCTGCCAGACCTTTCTCACAGTTGCTGCAGGTGGATCCTCACAAGCTGGATTTCCGCAACAACTTGCTGTCTCGCCTTCCTGGAGCAGGGGGCTTTGGTGGGCTTAGAGGAATTGGAGCACAGGGGAGTGGGCTTCCCTCTGCCCATGAGTTGGCTCGACCTGCCAGCCTCTTCACAGCCAGCGGTATGTATTTGTGCATTGGTTTGGATAACTTGAAACCAAAGCATGAATATTCAATACATGTCTTTAATTTACGGACATTCAAGTAAATTTGTCTTGCTGTGTTCTTGTGTGCTCTTGTAAGAAGTTTGTATGAAATGTGGTTCTAGGTGGAGTTCACCCATCTGCCTCTACATTTGCCCCCCCGTCAACACCTCATTCCTCTTTCATCACTCCTTCGGCACACTTGGGTAAGATCTTCTTAACTTCTCCGGTGCAAGATTGTGTTGCTCATGCAACTACATTTTAGCTTGTCTATTTAAAGGCATACTATGCAGGATTTTTTAGCCTGCTTTTAGCATCGAAGAAGTCTCATCCTTAAACTCCACTCAACCCCAAGTACCCAACCGAGTCACTAGACACGCTAATTCATTAGACGCTACCAGAAAATTTCTCCCATCATGTACTCGGACTGACAGTACGTTGTCTGCCATCGAGACCAAATAATTTGAAAACAAGGCATTCTGGTGTGAAAAACTGACATCTGACAATCCTAGCTGGATAACTAATGTTACTGACAGGTCCAACAGAAAACGAGCCAATACCGCATCACTTTTCATCGCCTTGGTGAACTTCAGCTGCCACTGAGGACAAGCTGTTCTTAGGTTAACTCTTTATTGAGCGAGACCTGTCAGCTTGTCTTTTTGCCTCACTATATCTGGGCCATTGCTGTGGCTATCGAGATAGCAACAAACCACAAATCCGAGCAGAAATTTCCTGAACACATTTTAGAATGACAAATACAGGTAAACGTGAATTTGGCAAAAGTGCGTAAAGACAGAGATTGCTGGTGCATCATAGATATGCCTTATAGCATGGTTATTTTACATTATTGTCAAGGGAAAAATCCTTAATTGTATGCCAAGTGCAAGAGTGTGTATGAATGTCCCACACTTTTGATAGTGTGAATAATTTATTTATAATGGCACCTGTGCATGCTGCCATTCAGTATTCTTTTTATGCATTCTCCAGTCAGTAGCAGCTGAAGATCATATTGCATCCCTAAACCTGAAGGACAATATACCCAGCGGTCAGCAAGTGTCTGTGCATTGCCTCCCAGGGGCAAATGTTTCAATTTATTTCTCTTTGGCATCTCCTGGATCTGTTATGTTTATGAAAAATGTGCAGGCATGACCATGAACCCATTGTTGCTGGGGGGGGGGTTTGGCAGGTATATATCACAGAGCAGGGTGAGGGACCGCTAGGCCTGGATATTTTACAGTAGTGAACAGTAGACACTGTTTTGACTTGTACAAGTTAGCCTATTGTATTGGAAAAGTAAGTCAAAGAAAACAGACATCTGATGAAAAATACGTTTACAACGTCTAGGCCTGACATTAAAAGTATTGATATCAAAATTATGCCGAGTTACATGAAACACTAACTGGCTACCATCATACAAATTAAACAAGCTATATTCCAAAGCAGTGCTACCCAGTGTTTCCTAAATTGTTTCAACTTGACCCTGTGTTTTTTTTAGGGGTCCATGCAGCGAGGCTGGTGGAACCCTATTGTATCTGTTATGATTATTATTATTTGTATTTGTATTTTTTCCATAGACTGCGTTGTTGCCGTTCTTGTTGTTAGTGTTAATCAGTTTAACCTTCAGGGTCCAAGTTGAACTATGCGGTTGTTCCCTGCACTTGGACCGGTACTTCTCTCTAGGGGTTTCGTCATACTTGTTCCTGGTTATGGTTATACACTTTGTTGTACGTCGCTCTGGATAAGAGCGTCTGCCAAATGCCTGTAATGTAATGTAATGTATTATTATTATTATATATATATATTTTTTTTTGTTCCCTCCGCTATAAGTGTCTGAGGCTCAGCAACCGTAAGTCCTAGAGCAACCAAATTTGGTAGGTGGGTTCCTATGGCCCCCCCACTACTCAGGCACTAAAAATCACCTATGTCGGCCAGATGGTGGTGCTATAACAAAGGGTCTTACTTTAAAACTCCCACACCATAAGTCAGATCAACACAAAACTTCATCGACCAATGCATCTGAATGTGCTCTACAACTTTGCTATTGGGACCACCTATGTCCGCCATATTGTTTGCCCGCCATTTGGACTTTTTTAGTAGTTGCGGTGCGGAAGAGCTGTAGCTCCACATCTAAAGTGTTACGACATCTAGTAAACTCCTTTACGGCAAGCGGCTAGAAGACATCCATGGCGACGCAACTAAGTAATTCGACACCGTCGGGTCTAGTTTTTATCAGTGAGGGGAGGGTCTGAACTTCATAATGGACAATATTATCTATCTGGGCATTCATAAAAATATTCACCACTCAAAAATCGTATTCCGTCATAGCAACATGATAAACACGACAGTAGCCCTAAAATATGCCAATATGGCAGTGAAAATGCTGCTCACCGAGTAACAAAATAAACGAGACAAGGTTTAAAAAAAATGATGCCATGTCATTCTACAGTCAATATCTGGGACAAAATATTGAATAAATATACAACCTTACCGTTGGTTTTACGCGTAGAGAAGTCCCTTTTGAGACTCAGTGGTCATATATTGTCTTGGACAATCCGTTTGTGAAATATATGCGCATCTGTGATACCTGGGTACCTTCAAAAATAGCTGTGCGTAATACCACACCTGTTGTTTACGGCGTTGTCACCCTTTTTAGTACAATTCATTTATTCAGTAGGTGAGAGTATAAGCTTTCTAACGATGTATAACATGTCTGATTTTGCTTTTTGAATAGCGTTTTATCGGTCAGCGTAACCAAAAATTTTCTTATCACATTCACTTACGCATTCACTCTGGGGTAGCAGTAAAAGACGCTGCACCTAACAAAACGTTGTCAACGATTTTTCATAATTTCTTGGAAAATACTATAATTATTGAGGACTTCTGGGCATAGCTAAGCCATATGTTTGCCAATAGACCTATCTGACATCGTTTTCTGGAGCAAAACAGAAGCGGATAGGACTGCTGCAGGCTATAGTTGATTTACTGTCTCTGTCTCTATCTACTGAACACAGATAAAATTTCATCATTGCTATGTAAGTATTACTGCTCAATATTTCGGTTCGTTCCGTTGCTACCATAATATAACTAACTTTCTTGCATCTACAGCTGCAGTTTCTCGCTGCAATTACTAATATTGAATATAAACAAAGAACGCAATTTATGCTGTAGTCTGCGAATGTCTAAATAAATAATATGGTACTCTGCGGGCAGCACGCAGGTAGCAGGAATGGCGAGTTGATATTTCGTTTTTTGTCGTATTTATTATTTGAAATATGTATTATTCTATCTGTCTCTATTCTATCTGAGGCACTCTGAAATGTGCATTCTCTGAGCAATGGATTGGAATATGTGTCTGACGTAGTGTTGCACGGTATACCGAAACTTCAGCACCTTTTCGGTACTTAAAAAAAAAAAAAACAGTTCGGTATTAAAATTTTCCGACGTTCAGTACTTTTAGGTCAAATGTAAATGTTAGGAAATGTATCTCCCCCATTACTGATTGAGAGGATGAAAGGTGTAATTTGTCAGAATCTTCGCTAGATGGCAGTAACAACTTTAGTGGCCAAGTCAGTTGATGTGCGCTTGTGCATTCAACCCATTCAAGCTCGTTGATACAGGGCACGCTTCGACTCAGTTCACTTCAGTAGCGATAGGTGTTCTAATTTGGAAATATTTTATTATAGGAAGATGCTGTGTTGTTATTAAAATATGCTATCTTTAGATCTATTTAAAAGTGAAAGACCTGTTTAAAGATTATTTAGTTTACAATTGTTTAATTTTTGAAATATATTTAATATATTTTTCTATTGTTTAGTGTTGTAACACTATAGGCCTATGCTTATTAATATGTTGAACAGGCTTCAACTTAAAGGTTGTTAATAAACCAGGTTGTTAGTAAACCATGAATTTGAAAATGAGGTCAACCCTTGTGGACATTACGTTTCTGATCTATTAAGGTAATTTCAGTATTGTTAGGTA
This sequence comes from Anguilla rostrata, assembly GCF_018555375.3. NCBI lineage: Eukaryota > Metazoa > Chordata > Actinopteri > Anguilliformes > Anguillidae > Anguilla > Anguilla rostrata. Next base: position 29,064,072 of record NC_057934.1, read on the forward strand.
CCGAGTATCAAATCAGTATCGTTTTAGTATCGAGTATCGTGATACTAAAATTTAGATCAAAGTCAAAATTTTGGTATTGTGACAACACTAGTCTGATGCCTTTTTTTGTTGCTGCACGGAAGCGCTGCAGCTGCAGATACACTCTGGGCCATCTAAGTGTTACGACAGTAAAGGCCTTTGCGGCAAGCGACCAGGACACATCCGTGGCGACGCAACTAAGTAATCTGACAGAATCTCTTAGCTCAAAATTGGCCATGAGTCATCAGTATTTTATACAATCATCATGATATTCAGTAGATATGTTGGGTGAAGGTATATGATCATGAGGACAAAACCATTTTAAAATCTCTCCATAGGGGGCGCAGTAGTGCAAATGCTTGGACCCCTCCCAACGCCGCTTGTGGCTTTAATTTAATCTTGCCATCTGAAGACAATGTCGATGAAGACTGTCTCGCATCAAAGTGTCTAATAACAAAAATTGCCTCATGCCAGACGTGTAAATGAGTATATGAAACTGCTGGTCAATACCTAAAGAAAGAATATTGATCGTCAAGTTCATTTAACAAAATCTACACGTTCTTGTATATTTGCAACTTAAAGTAAATACTGTTTGAAAAATAAATACTGTGCATACATACATGCATACATACAGTCAGTGCCTTCGGAAAGTATTCAGACCCCTTCACTTTTTTCACATTTTCTTATGTTACAGCCTTATTCTAAAATTGATTAAAATTTATATTTATTCTCATCAATCTACACACAGTACCCCCATAATGAAAATGATAAAGCGAAAACAAGGTTTTTAGAAATTTTGGATAATTTTTAAAAAATAAAAAAACGGAAAAATCACTTTTGCACAAGTATTTTTACCCTTTACTCAGTACTTTGTTGAGGCACCTTTGGCAGGGATTACTGCCTTGAGTCTTCTTGGGTATGACTACAAGCTTGGCACACCTGTATAAAGGATATTTCTCCCGTTCTTAAATGGAATAAGTTCAGATTCACCAGGCCTCTTCCTAGAGCTGGCTGCCCGGCCAAACTGAGCAATCAGGGGAGAAGGGCCTTGGTCAGGGAGGTGACCAAGAACCTGATGGCCACTCTGACAGAGCTCCAGAGTTTCTCTGTGGAGATGGGCGAACCTTCCAGAAGGAAAACCATCTCTGCAGCACTCTACCAATCAGGCCTTTATGGTAAAGTGGCCAGACCGAAGCCTCTCCTCAGTAAAAGGCACATAACACCCTGCTTGGAGTTTGCCAAAAGGCACCTAAAGGACTCTGACCATGAATAACAAGATTATCTGATGAAACCAAGATTGAATTCTTTGGCCACAATGCCAAGCGTCACGTCTGGAGGAAACCAGGCACCGCTCATCACCTGGCCAATACTGTCCTTACGGTGTGTAAAATCTATGAGTGGACATGCAGAACTACTAATGATCTATGAAGCAAAAAGTAAGCAGTGTACCCAGTGTCTCCAAATCTATCCAAAATGTCTAAATTATGCATTTCAGTAAATCACAACATAATCATCTATTTCACTACAAATCAACTGTTTTGACTCAAGAAACTCACGTTTGCATCATTTGCAAGTGGGAATTACAAGATGAGACTGCTGGGAGGGGGTGCTTGGTAAATGCACAACCAGCGCGACAATGGTGACGATGCGGAACTCCGTATTCGGCATAGTTGTCCTGAATCCTCTACTAATAAATCTAGCACACCGAGTTTGTTTTTTCAACGTTGCAGGAGCACAGAATGTCTGAATTGAGCAGTCTAGGCACAACGGCATGCCGACCACTAGAGGCAGTGCACGAAGTGCGTAACCCTCATTTTCTGTAGACTTTTTTTGTATGTAATGTCCCAGAATTCAGGGAATGTATGGTATTAAGGTGGTATGAAAATGCAAAAGCTTAACTGCCACCCTCCCTCCATAACCACCCTGCTGTAGCCTGTGTACCCGTTTCGCAGACATGAGGGCCAGAGAAAAAATTAATAAATTCTAAGGAGAACCATGGAAACTGAAGCTGGCTATGCTCGGTTGCTTTTCTCTGGAGTTGAAGTTTCGAGAGCACTCTTCTCCACATTTCCGGCCAGCCAGTGGTGCGCATGAACTATCCATCTAGATATAGGAGGACCGTGATATTGGCAAAATTTGCATTCACATGAGTGATGAGCCATATGTCTCTGATGCAGGCAGCTCAAATGAGTATTTGAATATATGTTGCAAAATGGTACATTAAATTTATTGTCAATCATTTTTGGAAGAAAATGTTTTTTGACACCTTGAACTGTTTTTTGATATTCAACTTTGTGCTTAAAGCCGTATTAATCACAAGTATGCTGCGTTGCACCAGAGTCATTGCGAATATTTATTTTATTTATTTATCTTTTTTAAATAAATCTTCCATCCCTGATACATATATATTTTTCCAGAATCTGAACTCAACCGAACTTGTTGATCTCCCACTTCAACCCTTCCTGTTGACTTCAGAAGAGGGCGGACACGTGATTCCTCCAATTCACGTGACGCCTCTTCTCAACAATTCTTCCACACTGCGGATACACCACCAAATATATACTGGCCTGGTCGTCAGAGAATAGCGAGGTCAGCAGTTATGAGGTCTGAATGGAGTGGCCATCACCTAGAGAGCGATGCGATCAACAAAACTAACCGGCTTACCCTTTAACATTCCCTGAGGCTGGGCCTATTTTTGCCTCACCAATGCGGACCTCGAGCCCTAGCCAGCCATGGCAGGACTGAGACACAAACACCCAGTTGTAGGACTCACGCTTTGCTTTCGGAACACTTCTGATAAGTAGTTTTGCGAAAAGTTCAAGCTGGTTAAAAAAAAATTATGTGGTACTACTGAATGGTAATACAGTCCAGTACTTGCACGGAGAACGTGTGGTTTTTGTTCGATGTGTGTATTGTTGAGTGTTTTTTGAAACAGGAGTAGTAATAGCCATCTGTTCCTTGCAGACCCATTTGGCCGCTCGCCCCCTTTCTCTTCTCTAGGATCTCTGGGGACTGGGGCCTTCGGTGGGCTGGGTAGCCCCTCACTAGGTGAGTCTCAGTATTCCATCTTAAAGTCATGGCCACAATGGATTGGATCTGCGTTTTATAGTTTATTTTTCACTTCTCAAGTTGATTTGCAAGACCTGTTTGAACCTGAGATTTATAATTCCAGATGTGAGCTGAGATTTAATAAATGAGATTTAAACAGGTGATACCAGTAAGTATGCATTATTATGATTCATGGTCATAATAATTCTGGCAAAAATAATTGATTCTTTTTTATTTAATTATTGTTTTTAATATATTTGTTTAGCTCTTGCTAAATTTTCACTTCTTTCGCATGCTCAAAAACTCACCAAGTTTGGCACGCAAGTCTACCTCCTCATCCTGAACAAATTTTTTCATAGAACCTATAATGTCCAGGATATTAGATTTTCTGCTGTTTTCCTTTTTGAAGAGACAGTCATTTGCATTCAGCATGCATGATCTTCAGCACATCCCAGTGTTAAATTGCAAAGATAATGTTGCTATGTCAAAAGATGGCCACAGGACAATTTAACCAAAATGGTTAACCACACCCAAATTATGAATATGACCCCAAACTTAGGTTGATTGTAGCAATACTTCAGGAGATGATTGAAACCCATATTGTGGACATGCATGCACATGTAGTTTTTTGGATTAGGTTTGTAGCTTTTTGCAAAATGTTAATTTGAATAGTCCCGATAAGCCTAAATTGCATGAAATTTGACAGGAATCCTCATACTCCTTCCCTGCAGCAGTCCCAAGAAGCACATCTCCTTCAGTTAAAGAATTTTAAAGAAAATTTAACATAAATTGTGAAATGATATTTGACTGCACCTCTTCTTAGATTCAGCCTCTAATTTTTCGCCAGACCCTGAGAACAGTGAATGTCTGTTACTGAGGTACTGGCTGAGTTGCTGTATCGCTCACTCCCTACTGTTGAAAAGTGGCGGGTTAGTCCATTGTTGAAACGTGCGCAAGGGGCGGTATTAATCTTAAATGATTACCGACAGCAGGTGAGTACGAAGGACCAAAAAACTGCGCAACTGTAGATGTGAAAGTTTTTTTGTTGTTAGCTAGCAAGTAAGTATGATGTTACTAGCCTACAGCATGTTTTATGTCTGTTGGATAAGTTAAAAGCACACAAAGATGTTTGCGAGTTTGCTTGATAGCTAACTAGTTTGTATATTATAGTTCAATGGCTAGTTACAAGTAGCTAACATTTAATGGTGTATTGCTAACTAGCTACATTCATAGCCTTTTTTTTGTTATTGCTTAAAAATATGAATAAAAAGTGATATAATTTCCCCTGAATGGGGAATGGGGTTTAGTGCCATTTATGGACAAAATGTCAAAGGTTCCAATTTCTGGCAGACAATGTTTTCCACTGGCTGTAATCAAGGTTCTGGCTGAACTGGGCTTGTCTAGTCCTGTTGAAATTAAAACATTGAAGAGGGACCCATGTAGGTTATGTGGCTCAAATTTAATGTCACTACCCCCCTACAGATGTACCCTTCCATTAAATACCATCCATACTAAACTAACTTTGTTGTGTATTTGGATTAGGTTTGTAGTCCATGACAAAGTACCCCCAAATGAGCTGTGGCTCACCCTTGGTGCTTGGTCCCTGACATCACTGATTGCTTAATGATAGCTAGCTTATGTTTTTTGTGTAAAATTGTGTTGGGATTTGATTAATGCTGCCTGTAAAATAATCTCTGGAAAAATTGAGGGACATTTTTCTTTGAACAATTCTGAAATGCCATATTGTCTCTCTTTTTGCCTTTTATTTTTGTCAGGTACAAACTCAGTTTTTGGCCATAAGGAGTCACAAGGAGGAGCTGTGGGCAGCTTGGCCAACCCCCATGACCCCTGGAATCGCCTTCACCACACACCACCTTCTTTTCCGACCACGCCAACATGGGTTAAAGGGATGGACAAAAGAGAGGAAAGAGTGAAAGAAGCAGAGAAGAAAGAAGTTGTTCATATTAAAGATGAAAAAGATCGGTATGACACAGTTTCATCCTATACTTTCATCACTGCTCTCACCAATGCACCTGTTCTTTATTTCCTGCTGTATTCTTTTTGAATATTCGTGTTCTTTCTCCATTTTGTTTTATTTTACTATGACTGGATCTAAAAGTCCTGTTCTAAAATATAGTAGTGTAGGTATAAACGCCTTTTGTAATGGAGGTCATTCAGAACTCTGAAATAATTGATTGTAATTTCTTGGTTACTTGTATTACTCTGGCTTTATTTTTTTTAATGGCTCTGATTTTCTAGCTATAAATTGTTTTCTAATTTGGTCATCAAATCAAACCAGTTATAGGCCAGGATCTAGAGCATTGTTCTTCCTACACCGGCTTTCTGAAACATGCAAGATAAGATAAGCAGCATGATAACTGATCTATAGTTGACAACTTTTAAAATATATTTATTTATTTTTTAAAGTCATTTGTTCTCAAAAACGAAGACAATGTGCGTTCATGTGAAAGGATTCAGCATATGATTTTTGATTACAGAGAAATCTAAAGCTGTTAAGCAAGAAAAGTGGTAAGTTACACAGAGTGAACTGAGGCCAAACAGGGATGTTTCTTACTGTCTCAAAAGACACAACATCTGTGAGGAAACATTTAAAGGGAGTAGCCATCTACAGATGTGCAGGCAATTGTTGACTACCTAACTTTTGACTAAAGTGTGACTCATTTCATTTTAGTAACCACAATTTAGGAATTGAATAGAATAATTAAATGAAATTCTCATCCAAATGTTTCACAAATGTTGAGCAATTTTCAAAGACGTTGGTAAAAGAAAATGCAAATCAATGTGTGTTTCCATCAACTACTGTTATGCAAATATTTTAAAGTCGACGCAACAAGATTTTGGTAATCAGTAGTGCCAGCTAAACACGGTAATGGAGAGTTTGTTGCAAGACATACTCGCTCCTGGAAGAGTGATCATAGCAGCCCTCTCTTGATTATACATGCCAATGTTTTATGTAGCCCTGAGACATCGAGGAGGGTGTACAATGGTCTGTTTCATGACATATTTGGGCTTTATGGGGTATGCCGCTAGCGTCCCTGTCACATTTATTTAAAATCTGTTTCCATCACCCTTTATCACATCTCTTTATTGATTTGCCAACTTTTCCGCTTTCAGAAAACCTTTCATATTTGATTTTTCAAATTTAGAAGGGTACTTTGCACTTCAGTTGCATTAAAAATATGGATGAAGACTCCCTGTCAATATGTCTCAGTTAGGACTCCGTACTCAGGTATTATTAAGTGAATGATTGCCCTGTTATTGTCTCTATTAGGGGCCTCGGCACTGAAAGGTGTAAGATATCATATTGTTTGTTATTTTGATTAGTGGAATTTATTTATCAGTTATCTGGTTTCAGTTTGATCAAGTAGCGATCCACCTTACTCTTTGCCCTGGGCTTTTGCTAGCAGTTGACACTGGCACAGTGAGGAATTAGCCCTTGCCCACAGGGTCCAAGACAGGGTCTAGCTCCAATTTTGCATTAAGATTTTGGTATAACCAATTTAGATATTTGGGCCATGGGGAAAATATCTGTGTGGTTTGTATGGAATAGGGAATATTTGACTGCATGTCAAGGAAAAGGTGGATTATTCACCTGCTTTCTCTCACTTCCTCTTACAGAGACAATTCGTATGGTCGTCACCCTGTGAGGATGTCTCCAGCTGCTCCCTCCCTCAAGCTGTGCAGCAGTACCCCTGTCTCCCATAGCAGCAGTCTTGGTTGGGCTGTGGGCAGCTCTGGAGGTCCATCAGAGGATGAGCCCCCTCGGGCACGGAGCAGGGAGAGGGACCGAGATACCAAGCTTCACTCTATTGTGGCTCCTAAGGCCCCCCTCCCTGTCTCTTCATCCTCAGCACCAGAAAGACCATGTTCCTCATCCTCCTCTGCTCCCCCTACCCCTCTCCCACCTGCTTGCCTTGTCCCCTCCCCTCTGAACTTATATGCTCGTCAACCTCCATCCAGCTCTCCAAATAAAGTCTCTCGGCCCACCCAGAGGGAAGGTGGTTGTTCCACTCCTCCTTCTGCCTCTGTTTCTCTGCATCCTGTGCGTCAGTACAAGCCAGACCAAGGTACCCAACTAGTGGTCCCCAAGCTTGGCTTTATCCACCCCCCTAAGCCACTTTTGCCTCCAATCAAAGTTAAGGAAGAACGCAAGGACGAGGTTGAGCCTGTGCCCATCTCCGTGGCACCATCATCAATGTCATCCCACAGTTATGATCAGCCCAGCAGTCGCCAACACCCTGCCCCCTCTTCTGCCCACCTCTCCCTGGGCCCGCCACCCAGTATCCCACAGCCTCCATCCACTCCACACTCCCATCACCATCCCCTCTCCCTCTCGCTGCTTGATCGCTCTCGTGCAGCGGCCATAGAGGCCTATCTGGGTGTGGCAGGAAGTAGTGGGGGGATAGTTGTGGGTGCTGCAGGGGATCGCTTCCCCACTCATCCGCATGCTGCACTGCAGGGGCATTCTCAGTCTCCCCACGGTTTCCCCTGGGATCCTTGGAGGGAATTGGCTGCGCAACAGCAGCAGAGGGAGGCCCTGACTATGCGCCCAGATTCTCACCTGGCCCTGCGTACAGATCCCCACTTGGCCCGGCTGCTCCAGCACCAACAGGTTCAGCGATTCTTTGAGGCTGAGAGGGCTGTGGCAGCTGTTGTGGGGCCCCACCACCCTCCTGCTTCCTCCTCTTCAACACGACAGGAGTTCGGTCTCCTATCCCACCATCACCATCAGGAGCGTCCTCCACAGGCATCGGGACCTATTGGCAGCCTGCTTGAGGAAGATCAGCGAGCACACATACTGCGGGAGGACTTTGAGAGGGTACGCTACTATGGAATGCACCCCCATGCACACCTCTCCAACCCCCTCCTCTCCGGTGCTTCTCATGCAGCTCACCTAGACCAGCTACATCCTGGCCTGCTCTCCCATGCACACTCCCACCAACCAGGATCCTCTCCTCGCCACCCTAACCTCTACTCTCGCCTGGGCCCGCTGCATCCGCACTCTCACCATGTGCCCAATGGTCTTCTGACCAAGACGGCCTCTGGGTTGGTGGGGCCCCTTTCAGTCGGTGCACCCCCTCCCCTCATCCCTTCTGTGACCCCCAGCAGGGCTTCCACCTCTCCCCGCAACTCCCGGGTCGGCGGGGGGCCTGAACTGGTCCTCTATAGTGCTCCCAAAGACCGGGAATCCAGATAGTACAAGGGAGAGGGAACCCATTGTGGTTAAAGTTTGGCTTGGGATTCCTGCACTCACCTTCTTCTTCCTGAGCTGGGACTTGACCTGATTCCCCAAAAACATACCCCCCCCCCCCTCTTAATCTGAACCCTTTTATTGTTTTGTACTCTTGGTGGTGTGAAAATCCTGTAGAAAAAGAAGAGCCTAACAAAACAGGGCAGTTCAGTACACAATCCACTGTGGTCCTATCGGTGCAATTTAAGGTACATGGTTTTGTGCCTTGGCCTTTTTATTTTTAAAGAAATCCTGAATTGCAACTTGAGTCTGCAATGGGGCATTGATTGTTAGTGTGATGCAATGCTTCTCAGTGTGATACTATGTGTTGGAAAAGAAACAATGGACAATTTAATAATTCTTAAATCTGAGTATTAGGTTTTGAATGAACTTTGCAAGGCTCAATTTGTTTCCAGTTTTCATTCATGTATTAAAATAACTATATGCTTGTACTCTTGTCTTTTGCTATCATTCTTTATTCTTACATTTTTAGTTGGATATTTGGTTGTTTTAATGTCATACACAAAACGTAACTACCTCTCCCTTTCCCTGATAGAGACCTGTGGTCAACTTGTTTTCTTTTTTGTTTCCAAGAAATTGATGTCTTAGCTTACAGAAGAGCCATACATCTCCAGAATAATGTATTTAATTGGAAAAAAATTATGTACTGCCAAATGTGGCATGCATATTTTGAGGGCATCTTCAGGGCAGAAAATTGGGGGAGCAACTAGTACACCAGTATGTTTCCATGATGTCTTCCTAAATTTTGACATGACAGTAAATATTTATGAAGAAGCTTGTATGTAGATTTCATCTATGTGAACGAAGCATCTGTCTCACATCACAACTTTGAAAGAACACTGATTTGAGATGAACAATTATGATGATTGTGAAACATTTAAAATTCTCTAATTGTTTCAAAGTTTGTCTTATTACCCAACATGATGCCGAAGCAGTGTCACGGCAGAAAAATGGTGTAATTGTTGTTGTTGTCATTTGATTATAATCAGTTATTGTTGTTATTATTATTGTTGTTGTTATTATTGTTGTTGTTGTTATTATCTAATGTTTATTTTTATTATTTTTCATTGTTTACGGCATCTTACCAGTGCAACCTTGCAAATATGAAATCAACCCGAGTTTTGACCCAAACTAAGGTAGGTTGATTGAAATGGAGATTCTTTTTTTTAAAGATGCAACCAGCCCTGTTGATGTTTTTGCCTTGAATATGGAATGTGTGTGTGTGTGTGTATGTGAGTGAGAGAAGACCTGTTGAAAGACTATTGGCCAAAGGTGTGTGTTTGTTGGAAATAAGCAGAAACAAAGGTATATGTTATTTATACATGCATCATTGGAATTGTCACTGGACTAATGTGGAACTGTAGGACATAAGCGTGTGCGCGTAACCATTTGGAGGGAATACACTAAGTGGGGTAAAATATGGTGAGGGGTAGACCTACAATGAAAAAGTTTTGTACATCTTATGCCTTTTTCCGTTGAAAACCACAAAGGATACTGGTGAAATAAATTGTTGGCTATTGTGCAAGTCTGATCTATTTTCTTCACAGCATGAACTGTGTAAAAATGGAGTGTGGATTGGTGATGGGTCTTTATGTTGGACACAACTTGTCCTGAATAAATGCTGTAAAATATTTTATGTCCCAGCCAATAAAATGCAGGCATAATGCTGTGCAAGATGTTACCCCAGAATCAGATTTCAGGTGAATTTCTTTCCTGGTAAATGGTAGAAAACTCACAAACATTGGTGGTTTTTAAAATTATTTATTGAATTTGTATGTAAATAAATGCTTCTTTTCAGATATATGTCCAGACATTGCTGTTATAAAAGTATTTTTATGGAGCAATTAAAACATTGTAAGTTTTGAGCCCCCCTGACTAAAGGTGAGCTCTGGACTGTGAACAAATCTTTCCAGCAAGTACCAACACTGATCGTGATCGTAAACCAACAAAGATTTTGGAAAACTGAAGCAGGAACAGCGATCTATTTCTCATTTTTTGAATCCATGCCATGGAATGGAAAAGTATATCTTTGTCACAGTCCTGCTACCAAGTAAGCTGTATAGCCGACTAGAATAATGGAGAAAAAAAACAGCAGGGGCACAAGTGGAAATTGATCAATCTTGTTTATTGTGAAAGAATGAAATCAAAAATACCAACCTAAGACACCACCAAATATATACAAATTTAGAAATTTACATACGCATCTATGACTGCTTGACATGCTGTAGTCTGAGTAACGCCACACTAACTCGTCACTGCAGATAGTAGCTAGTCTTTATAAAGACAAGGCCATTCCAATTGGGGACACCACAACCTCTAGAGGTGCCGTCCCTGCGTGGTACACATGCTTTTCCTGCACTTACACCCTTACTGTCTCCCAGTTCTCTCTCCTGCCTGTTCTGGACTCTCCCCTTTTAAGCTCTACTCATTGTGAACTATGGGGTCCAGCAAGCTGGCCCTCAAGATCAAGGATCTTGCTCTCAAGCTGCTCAAGCTAACAATGATGCAAAGTTAACGCTCCCTGGAAACCACTGTCCAGAAGTGCATTCATCCTGGAACCCTCACACAGCTTTGGCCACATTTTATCCCCTTAACTACACTAGATGGTTAAAAGTATGTGGACATCTGAACATCACACCCATATGTGTATGTTGAAGATCTCACTCCAAAACCATCGGCATTAATTTGGAGTTAGTCCCCACTTTGCTGCTATAAGAGCCTCCACTCTTATGGGAAGGCTTTCCACTAGATTTTGGAACATAGCAGCGGGGATTCCCTTCCATTCAGTCACAAGAGCATTAGTGAAGTCGGGCACTGATACTGGGCAATAAGGCCTGGCTCGCAGTTAGCATTCCAGTTAATCCCAAAGGTGTTCAGTGGGATTGAGATCAGGGGTCTGTGCAGGCAAATCCAGTTCTTCCACACCAAACTTGGCATTTTGAGCTGGTAGCCAAACCCAGATTCATCTGTCAGACTGCCAGATAAAGTGTGATTCATCATTCCAGGGAATGCGTTTCCACTCCTGCAGAGTCCAATGGCAGTGTGCTTTAAACCACTTCAGCTGACTCTTGGGATTGCGCATAGTGATCTTGTGACTTGTGTGCGGCTGCATTGCCATGGAAACCCATTTTAAAAAGCTGCCGACAAACAGTTCTTGTTGCTTCCAGAGTTGCCCGCTTCAGCACTCGGTGGTCCCATTCTGTGAGCTTGTGTGGCCTACCGCTTTGCAGCTGTGCTGTTGTTGCTCCTGGACATTTCCACTTAATAACAGCGCTTAACAGTTGACCGGGAAGTTCTAGCAGGCCAGAAATTTGATTAACTTACTTGCTAGAAAGGTGGCATCCTGTGTCAGTGCCACGTTGAAAGTCACTAAGCTCTAGAAGACCCATTTCACTGTCAGTGTTTGTCTATGGCGATTGCCTGGCTGTATGCTTGATTTTATGCACCTGCTAGCAGTGGGTGTGGCTGAAATGGCCAATCCAACCAATTAGAAGGGGTGTCCATATACATTTAGTGAATTCCCCTAAGTCTAAATAAGAGTACTGCCATGATGGAAACACCAAGACCATGATTGCTAGTTCCTGCAGTTCATCGTGCTGTCTATGGCAGATGAATCTGTCACATTACCTTCCACCCCTCTTGGAGTAGCTATGGTGGAAAACCGGGATAGGTAATCAGCTAACAAGTTTTTTTTCTACCTTTTTGTAGATCCTGAAAATATGGTTGCCGGGCCAGATACCACCTTGTCACTGTGGTATTGTGATCCTTCATAGATAATTAAAAACTTTATTTGTATAGCACATTAGATTCAACACTTGCAACGCAATGCACTTTACATTACAAATTTCAATTATAGCACTTACAGCTGGTAAGCACAATATAATCACCCTTGATCTAAAACACCAGTAATAAAAAATCAGCATCCCCTGTGCAGTAACACGCCATCGTCCAATAAATGAATCCCTCCTTTGCCTTACTTCTATGGAACCTGGAAGCAATTAAAAAAACAATACAGTAAGCACACATGAATTGGCACATATTTGCACAATAAAATACCCTAAGTACACACCGTTTAGCTGAACAGCTTGTACTTTACACTGACAGTAGCTGGCCACACTAATGACAATGAAAGTAGACTTATTTTATTTTTATTTTTTTTGCCATTTTCTCCCGAATTTAGTTGTTATACCAGTTCCCTGTGTGTATCACAGTCCTGGTCGATGCGCTATCCTCTGTCGGTCTGGGGAGGGTGTAGACTACCACATGCCAGCCTCCGATACATGTGGAGTCGCCAGCCCCTTCTTTTCACCTGACAGCGAGGAGTTTCACTGGGAGAGCGTAATGCACGCAGAGGTTCATGCTATCTCCCCCAGATCCCCTCCCTGCTGAACAGGCGCCCCGACCAACCAGTAGGAGTCGTTAATGCAACGTTCAGGACTCATACCCTCTCTGCGGTGGTAGGCGAGTGCTTATACCTGTACACTACCCAGATGGCCCGAAAGTAGGCTTATTAACAGCACTAAACACCATTATTTAATTTGTTACAGATATGTGCTGCACTTCTGCTGCATACAGCTTCCCAGCACCCGAACAGAATAACTATTTCAAATAGAGATTTAAAAGTTCATGTGGATGTGTACAGACAGGAAAATATCCATTAACGGTTTTAAAAAAGTCCCGTAACTGACAATTAGCTCCATTGCACTTCCTCTCCCTTCTGCTGACAAAGGAGGCAGTTCACATCTAGCTTATTCTGTCTTATGAAGAAACCTCGGCTTCCAAGATCAGATCACATCCCCTGGAATGCATGACAGGAATTCCAGTGGTTGGTTTGCTGCCCCTGGCCAGTAATGAATGGTTAAAGGGTTGCATCTAGTGATGTGTGCATTGGTGTCTCACATCCGTTGAAGGCATTGCAGGGCCCAATGATCAGTCTCCTACATGAACATCCCAAGCAGGTAGTACCTTAGAGAGAGTCCAACAGCCACTTTATCGCAAGACACTCCTGCTCGATAGTAGAGTACCTTGTTTCATTTAGGGAGCAGCTTGCGACTCAGCAAGATCACTGGCTTGAGAAGTTTCTCCTGCAGCAATACAACCCCCAGACCCACACCCGAAGCGTCTGGAGCATGAAGGGTTTCTGGAAGTCTGGGCTCCGCAGCTCTATCTGCACACAACGCCTCTTTCAAGTCATTGAGAGCCTGCTCACACCCTGCTGTCCACACCCTGCCATTTTCTTAGTGAGGCCTGTTGAAACCTGTAGGGGCGACATAGCTCAGGAGGTAAGACCGATTGTCTGGCAGTCGGAGGGTTGCCGGTTCAAACCCCACCCTGGGCATGTCGAAGTGTCCTTGAGCAAGACACCTAACCCCTAACTGCTCTGGCGAATGAGAGGCATCAATTGTAAAGCGCTTTGGATAAAAGCGCTATATAAATGCAGTCCATTTACCATTTACCAAACCGCTGACCTGGCAGAAAGGTTAGGAATACAATTACTGTACCATCCCACTAAACCAAGAAATGTTTTACCTTCTTGGTGCTTGGGGGATCAAATGCCTTCCACTATACCCAACTGTACCCCAAGACAACAACAAATGCATCCTAAGCATACCTTCAAAGTTGTAACAAAATTGCTTAAAGACAACAAAGTGGAAGTATTGGAGTGGCCATCACAAAGCCCTGACCTGAATCCCATAGAAAATTTGTGGACTGAACAGAAAAAGCGTGTCCAAGCAAGGAGGCCCACAAACCTGAATGAGTTACACAAGTTCTGTCAGGAGGAATGGGCAAAAATTCCAGGAAAGTATTGTGAGAAGCTTGTGTAAGGGTACCCCAAGTGTTTGATTCAAGTTAATCAATTAAAAGGAAATGTCATCAAATACTAACAAAGTGTATGTTAACTTTTGACCCACCGAAAATCTGATATAGTTCATAAAAGCTGAAATAAATATGTCTCTTAGCTATTATTTTGAAATGACCTCTTATGGAAATAAAGTAGATACCATAATTGACTTAACACAGGAAATGTATGGTAACATGAAATGTGTGGAGTTGTGAAAAATTGAGTTTGAATGTCTTTAGCCTAGGTGTATGTAAACTTTTGGCCTCAACTGTACATACATACATACAATACTTCATTATCCCCATGACAACATTTTCCTGGCAGCACAATTTCCCAGTAACATATAATATTCACATTTACAAACACACATTTATACCATTCAATTATGCACACAACAGAAGGGGGGATACATACATAGATATATAAATTTTAAATATTTAGGCCTATTAAATAATTATTGAATCTTACAAACTTATTCAAATATATGTTTGTCCCATCAATGTACCATATGCTTGTTAGTCAAATACAGTTTTGCAAAATAAGTACAATAGTATAATTTCTTCTGCAATGTAAAAGAAGAAAATATCTTATTTGTGAACACTATTTTCTTGACTGAACTATTTTATTCATGCATTTTAGTCATGATGGGCTTCTCATAAACCCAAAGCACTGGATGCAGACTATTCAAACATATGTCACTCTGCAAAGAGCCTGGGGGTGGTCCTGGATGACCAGCTGGACCTGAAGGAGCACATTAAGTCGTCCTGCAGATTCCTCCTGTTCAACATCAACTACCTGACCACGCATTCTACCCAGCTACTTGTCCCGACTATGGTGACCTCCCATCTTGATTACTGCAACTCCCTCCTTGCAAGCCTGCCAGCTTGTGCCATACAGCCACTACAGATTATTGAGAATGCTTCTGGCCGACTTGTCTTCAACCTTCCGACTGTGTTTTTCTTCCAATTAAAATATGTCTGCAGTTCTAAGCAAGTCTGTTCAAATTCACCCAGTTCTGCTACTGACATGGGGGATTGTCATACTTTGTAGTCTGGGCTGGCTGGCCTCCACTGTATGACAGAAGTGAATTGCACAAAAATAATCAAAGAGATAAACAGAGTTATCGACTGAATCATTTTCCCCAAATAACTAAGAAATATGCAGAGGAATTCAACTTTTCTGATTGTTTTCTGGGTTAGTGTTCCGCAGCTCCACAGTGGCAGGGGAAGTGATAATGATAGCCATCTCACTAGACTGGTGTTCCTACGTCACTTATATAACTGTTGAATTTCACCTAGACACAAATCCAGATGTTAAACAAGTAATCTATGAAATTCTAGGAGAACCTTCAAAACGCAACATTATTAAAATACAAACAAGGAGGGAACCTGCAAACGGTACAGACGCGCGGCAACAAACACAAGCCGTGACAATAAAACAATTGCGACATTTTTACCTGTGTCAAGCAGTACGGCGAGTACATGGTTGTTTTAGGAGTGAAAACTGAAGAGTTTTTCTAACTTAGATGGAAGTTCTCCGTGGCGCTGCATTGCAATCGGTCACCATCCGCGCTCACTCCATGCTGCACTGGAACCCTTCATGACATTCGAAAACTAATCTCTACCATCAGGAATCCCGCGAACAATAGAAAAACTCCACACAGCTGTCAGACAGGCCTTAAGTGTTCATATAACTTGAATGTGCTCAATCATGGCGCTGCAATGTAGTTTGGTCATTGGACTTGGCCTCCTTCTGGTTCACCTCCTTTCTGGTGGCTCTTGCTGGCTAGGATATGATGCTAATAATCTAAATGTAAATGAAACATGTGTAAACTCTAAAATAATTTCTTATCAGCATCTAACACTGTCCCTCGCTTTTCGGAGGCTAAAAGAATTATGAGTCTTGAACATTGTATGCATGACTGCCTCTTTCTGTTGTACCTCCAAAATTTAGTGATTTTACAATCTTTTGTTGTACGGCCCGAGTCCATTCCCAGCCCTGATGACTCCAATAATGATATGCCTGGTGCTAGGGTTTCACGATCAAGGCTTCTAATTGTTCTTTTACTTTTAATTTCTGGGAATATTAAGCCTAACCCTGGACCTGCCACCGATCTTGGTTTTACCACACCTGCTGATTTTAAGTTAAGAAATGGTATTGGTCTTTTGCACATGAATGTGAGAAGTCTCATTCCTAAACTGGATCTTATAAATGTCTGGGTCCATATGTTTAGACATAACCGATCATTTACTTTGTTAGATCTTACTATTTGCTTATTTATTAACCATGTGCCAATCAGATATAGCTGTATCTCACTTAGAATCACTCAGATGAGTAAGAAGTAGAAAATTACCATGGACCTTTTGTAAAATAAAATCCATCAGGTGGACATTTCTGTTATTGCAAAAATGTTCTGGGAGTACTAACAAATGTAGCTGAATTTTCTTGAACAACTGTTCTCAGCAGTTATGTCCTGTCTATGCTACTTTTATCAGCCTTACTCTGGGTATGGGTGAAATTGTTTATCACACTATATGACGCAGAAGAAAATATATAAAGATCACTACAAACTGCACTTCTTCAGAGAATTACTGATGCTCTTCTCTCCATGATATCATATATTAAAGCTTCTCAACCTTGTCTTCCTGGAGAACTGAATTATACTTCCAAGTGGTCATGAGGACCGACTGAATGCACCATCATCACATAATAAAGATGTCATATCGATGTCTGAATCCAGAAGTTGTTTCAATGTCAAAATGTAATGCAGTCTTCAAAAAAACTTTCATTTTCAACCAAAATCCGCCATGGATTCAACTTCAGGAAAAATGTTGTTTCAACCGACCTGTGGATCACATTGAACAACTAACACCCAGATACCAGACTCATTGTCGGCCCAACATGTAGTATATCCATCTGCACAACATTGTATTCACATCAGAATGGCATCGTTAAGATGCCGGCCTGCTGTCGAGAGTGTTGTTCCGCCAAGCTAAGGCCAATGACATTCTGTGGCATGTTGCATTCCGTTCATTGTGACATCAGCATTTTCATTTCTCCCCAGCTCCTCCTCCCAAATGACTCTCATTAAAAATGATTTAGGCTACATTTAAGCAAGATGATTTCAGTTTGGGTGAGGTTTAAGCTAAACCTACTGTATGACAAAAAACATACAACTCCAAAAAAATTTTAAACGCATTAAATTCTAGAATTAGAAACACTACTAATAGCTTGTAGACTAAAGCACAATCTATAATAAAAACTTATAAGCACTAGTACCTAACAATGATAATCACGGGACTATCTGAACATGACATAATGAATAAAAGTCATATTCCTCTTTGGTTGTGCATCTTATCCATTCTTTGTTTTTACATTAGTGATCACGGCTATACAATCCCAAAGATGAAAATATTTGACCAGTGTGTAATAATGAAGACAGGTATTGGCCTTAAGTTATATTAATCAAGAAGCTTTGGTTGAAATATTTCATGTTTAATTGATGCATTGCACCACAACAAGCACAAATAAATTAATCACAAAATCAATAACAATTTCAACACAATTTAAATCATTTAAAAAACAAGAATTCAAAATTACATATCCCAAGTGATTTCTTACAATTGATACTGAAGATAAAAAAGTGACCTATTTGAGAATTAACAACATTCTTCTGGGACAATTGAGGCCAAAGGTTTACATACACCTAGGCTAAAGATATTCATATACCCGGAAATAAAATTACATCTCAATCTCATTAACCTAGGAAATTTAAATGTTGTAACATGAAATCTACATATTGAGTTCATGGTTCAGTGAATAGTTTAAATATATATCTCCTGTATTTAAAGAAAAATGATTTAAAAAAACATCATTACCTAATAACAGATAACAAAAGGAATATCAGATTGCCTTTGTTGTGTCCCCTTTTATAATTAGACTCAGTTCTTTGATGCCATACCCAATTCCGATTGTCTGACCATGTAAGTCAAGGAAAACAGACTTTGTAGGAAGCTGGCTGAACCTGGCTGACATTACTGTCTAAATATAGATTCCAGTTGCTGCTTCTTGCTGTTTCTGCCCCATCAACATCCTCCTGTACACTCTCTCTCCCTCTCTTTGTCCTGCAAACATGACAGCAAGTCAGAAAACTAGTGCCTACTGTTAATGCATGCAAGTTGGCCGAAACAATTATTGTAATTGCATTGTCTTCATTTTCAGTATTTGCTCCTTTCTTTCTCACCTCCATGACACCTGGTCCTTCTGCCTTATCACCATCTTCCTATACTCTCTCTCTCTCTTTGCCCTACACCCACCAGAACAAATATGACGGAGAAAAATGGTACCTACTACTACTCATAAAGTGGCCAACATAAGTCTCCTCATGAAGGTCAGACTATTATACCATTGTATTCTGCTCCACAGCTTTGAAATTTTATGCGTGGAGTTTGCATGTTCCCCCTGTGTCCGCATGGGTTTCCTCCCTCAGCCCAAAGACATACAGGTAGGCTAACTGGAGAATCTAAATTGCCCATAGGTAGGACTGTTTGAGTGAATGGTGTGTGTGCCCTGCAATAGATTGGCGACCTGTCTAAGGTGTATTCCTGCCCCTCGCCCAATGCACGCTGGGACAGCTTCCAGCATCCCCTGTGACCCTGACCTGGAATAAGCAGATACAGATGATGGATGGATGTTTTCGTTTATGCAGGACGGCAATGAAATACAGATTATTTCTATGTTCATCAAAGTTTATAGTTATGACATGTTGGCCCTATCTTACTCTTTATCACCAAGATAACAGGGTAGACAGACATAACAGTGTGGACTAAAGTATAACAGGGTGAACAGCTATAATAGTGTAAAATAATATAAACCAGTGCTGGTTTGATCAATAAAATGACGATTAATAAACTGTTTAACATCCAGGTGCCCATGGCTAGCTCTCTGCACATGCGTATGAATGGGTCTCCTCTGCCCCTCCTCTGTGTGTGTTCGGCTTGCAACTGTGATGTGAAAAGAAGCAGCTAGCAGGCAGATGTGCTTCGAAGGAGAACCGCAAATTACCTTCACTCTGCTGAGCTGGCAACAGGGGCCGTATATGAGCACATATGCATAGTTCCAGAATTGGGCATTCCAAATTCAAGTGGGATTGGGAGGTGCTAATTGATAAAAAAAATGTTTTTTAAATGTAACAACATTTAAACAACATTTTTTTTGTTTAAATGTTGTTACAGATAGAATTTAGGCATTTGTGTGTAAAACAATATTTGGCAGCTAATAAAAAGTTTAAAGAATTTTGCATAGAGTACACTAGGGATCATATAACATGGTACAACTTACAATTACAATCTTATCTTATACATATTCTAACCTGGAAGGCCCTGCCACAGGCTGACTTTCAGGAGATGGAGTGGGTGTTTGGGACTGGACTACCAAGTCACTAGCCTTAGCCCTGGCTCTAGATTTGCTTTTTGACTCTCTCCACTTCTTCCTTTTTGCACACTCTTACTCTGTTCATTAATTAGCTTCTTCTTTCTGGTCTCTCTTCCATTTCTCTCTCTCTTTTTCTCAAGATACTGCCTTCTTCTTTCAATTACTTGCATCACGCCTTTCTCTATACTGCCGCTGTCTTTCAGCGGCACTAAGAGGTGGTGCCATTCCTAAAAAAAACTGAGTCAATATATATTTCTAATATAATAAATATACCATGTACAGTAATATATGCTATACATACTCTAATTGGATAATACATTAATACTGTGAACAAAGCTAAAATTAGTCATTGTGATCCAAGGGATTGTGGTGGTCAAGTTAGCATAAAGGCTGACACTTGAAGAGGAATTTATATTGTTTAATACATATATTTTGAAACTATGAAATTGTGTCAATTCTCTCCTGTATTTTCATAATAGTGTTGACATATTTCCCCCATGACAGCTTTCCCCCATGACTTTAACCACAAAATACCATGAAAATTTGATAGTATGAAGGCTAGATACCCTCCTAGTTCACCACAGTTGTTTTTCCCACCAGTGGAGTTACACAACTTGTTTGTGGTGTCATTCTGGAAAAAAGGTCCCCTTGTAAAATGGTAATAACTGCAGTATAACAGGGTGGACAGTGATTTTGAAGACACTTAGAAAATATATATATATACTTATTAATATTAGTATATTATACTTATTAAAAAGGCAGCCTTTTTGATGTAAACATTACGATATATCATTTAATAAAAAAGACAACTGCTCTAAATGAAGTCTGCTGCACTCGTATGGAGGACTAAACGTGCCGAAATAAATAATGAAATTAATAAATATGGAATTATATTAATAAATATATAAATAAATAATTAAATTGGTCAATAATTAAATAAATATTTCATTTT
This sequence comes from Anguilla rostrata, assembly GCF_018555375.3. Taxonomy (NCBI): domain Eukaryota; kingdom Metazoa; phylum Chordata; class Actinopteri; order Anguilliformes; family Anguillidae; genus Anguilla; species Anguilla rostrata. The sequence continues at coordinate 29,084,637 of NC_057934.1, forward strand.
ATTTCAAAATAATTAAATAATTGTCACTTCATGATTGTCCTTTTCACAATAACGCGATTATATTTTGTTTCAATAACATTTTGTATGTCCGAATGGCTTTTTAAAGTTCATAATGACATTTTTCCAAATGACTTATTTCTGAATGGCGTTTTTACTTCCGAACTCCCATTTTCATTTCATAATGAGACTTTTCAAAATGGTACGACCTGTCAGTCAACATGAGCAGGGAGTGATCACTCACAGTCATTGGTCGCTCACACATTCAGGCAAAAGCAGCAGCACTGCAAATATTGTTCTGCATATTAAAATTATAGCTAGTTCGGTAAGCCCTGCTGTAGCTATTGACGTACTAAGCCGCGTTTCCACCGCAGGAACTTTACCCCGGAACTAGGAACCTTTTGAGGAACTCAGTGCGTTTCCACCGCAGGAACTAGGGTCTAAATTTAGTTCCGGGGGCTTTATTTTACCCCCCAAAAAGTTCCTGCTCGGGGGGTAGTACTTTCCGAAAGTACAGGAACCTTTTGGGTGGAGCTTGCAGCGCTGAACATTTCTGATTGGCTGAGTACTCGCAGCATTTTTTTGTGTTTGTTTTCAGTCGCCATGTTTAAAAATATGCAGCCGCAAACCAATTTATTTTCATAATAACTTCAAATCAAACTTGTATGTTATGCGGCGCAGTAGCCTAGTTTTGGTTATAGCCTGCCAACGTCTTGGAATTATAACGTGCACTCTTCTGTTCTTTTCTTGCTTTATTATTCGTTTTATAATTTTTTTTTTATAAAAAGCATTCGTGCTGGGACAGCATATTACGTACCAAAACATTCAAACGGATTAATTCGGTTGCTGAATATTTTCTTCCGGATTTTCTTTGTTAGCCCGTTGTAATAGACTCAAAACGTTTGATACAGTTATGTGAGGTATGCGGTAGTTCTGCGTAATTCACATTGGTGATACAGTAAAAGCAAACTGGAAATCACCTTCCGCACTTTTCGTCAGGGTAAAATAAAAGCTTAATTCTAGTAATCGTTCCTTTAGCTTTTTCAGACTGCCGTAATTTTACTCTGCCATTCTTCAATTCCACAAAAAGACCAGGAAGACTATGGACTAATTTATGGTGCATGGTTCGCATCTGGAGGGCACACTTCACTGCTCGGCTAGCAGTAACTTCGAAGGAAAGCAAACGGTGGCTGTACCACTACTAATTTAAATTGTCGCGCAAGTCCGAGTTTTCGTTCTATTCTTGTCATTTTGCGATTTGCGATATGGAATTGACGATGAGAAAGTAATCAAACAGCAAATTGTTTACAACGTGTGCATGTTTTCTGCTGTTGTTGCCAGTTATACATATAAATATGAATGCATTCGGTCGCTTCGGATGTCAAGACATGAAATCGAATGTTCGCATAAAAACATAATGAATGTGTTTGAGAGGATATATAAAACAGTTACAATCTGACTATTGGCCTATTATATCCTATTTGTTGCATAACAACGGTCCAAGTTCAACTACCAACGACAGTTTTGCTTGACAACGGTAAAATAAGCCCAAACGGCTGCAGAAGAATATTTCAATTCCAGGTGATTAAATCGATAAAAAAATAAAAAAAATACAAAAGTAACCATATATAATCATTGTTGATAACCCGTTGTATATAAGTGGAATAAACCCCTCTGGGCTGTCCCGGTTATTAGAAAATAATGTAGGCTACTTCGTTTTTTCATACGTCAGTGGGCTAATTTGCCTAATCTTCGCGGGACATTAGACCGCGGTGGAAACGCAGACAACCATGGGCTGAAGGAACCTTTTAGTTCCTTGAAAAGTAGTTCCTGGGACTAAAAGTTCAGGGTAATTTTGGTGGAAACGCGGCTCTAGTTTCTCCCCAAGCGGCCAAAACCAGACATCGTTTTTGAAGCTCATTTCCTGGTCTTGTTGTTCCTGGTTGCTCACTAGCGCCACTACGGTTGGCTCCAGTATAGGTGTTTTCATATCCGGTTTCCATGCAAGTCTACGGTACAAATGCGGTCAAAATACAAAGTCAATAATTTTTTCTCATGAGGACAAATAGTCACAATATGTGTATTTTATTCGTCTTATGACTGTCCATGGGTCGATTTCATGATTCGGGCGGTGGCGCCTCTTGGCCTTGACATTGCGGCTCCGACCGCGGTCTACCTGTGTGAAGCCAGAAAATGCAGGCATCCAATTTCGTAGTGATTTCATTATAGCGTGTGCTATTTACACCTGCACTAGACGACCATAAAATAATCCTCCTCTGAAGATTTTCGGTAGCCGAGTCATTTTTACTATTTCCTTTAGCCTACTTAACCAAATAATTAGTTGGCAGAAAGCGTAATCAGCTTGCTATATTTGGTAGTCCAGTAGCCTATGCTAAAACAGTTCGCAACTTCGGCTACCAAGCCATTTGACTAGCTAGCTAACCCTAACCGGCAAATATTCAATTTGTCAAACATGTTTGACGGCTTGTCAGTCGTGTACATTCCGTAAATGTCTACCTGGGCCATGCTTCACGCATGTGACAAAGCTAATATAATCCCGATTTTGGGATAAACACTGCAAAATTTTCAGTTTCACAAAGCGAATTAAGAGTCTTAAGGTTTATTTGCTAAATAACATACAACACACAATGAAATCACACACACAGAATTTAACAAAATTAACCATCTTTGTAAGACTGGCATTTAGAAAGGAACATGTTTTTATCATTTAAGAGACCGACAAGAGCATTTAAGACAGTGGTTCTCAGAATCGGTCCTGGGGGCTCCTTGCATAGCCTATATTGGCTTTTCTCCATTGGTTTTGATGATCTACAAGAAGAAGAAAAAATTGCCTAATAATAATTAGAAATTCAATTTACATTATTTTTGTCTTCATGCACCAGGTGGAAAACTTGCTGTACAAAGTGCGTTGTCATATTTACACGCATGCAGATCAGTTATTAAAATACTTGGTAGATTTATTAATCACCGCTGACAGTGTTCATTTTTATTTGGTAAAAAGTGACTTGCGAACGATCGGTCAGCTAGCGTCACCCAGCAAGTGAACACCACAAACGGCGATGGAGTAGTAGCAGTTACTGGCTCATTAACTGACTGCGGCGAAAACCTACAACGATAACTTACTCGGTTAACAGCAGGTCTACCAGACAGTTGAAAATTAGCCTAGTCAAATCACCAGTAGCCTACACATCTCTGATTGAATGACCATCAGTGTAGTCGATGTTCTTCCCCTGTGGTTCATATTGCTCATGCGTGAGCTAACCACGGATAGTCTACCTAGCTCACTGGCAAGCTGCAATGATATGCTAGCTAAGCATATTCGTTTTGCTGAGAAACATAAATTGAAGATAACTGAACATGATTGTATTATTAATGTCATACACGTGATTACATGACACAGTACAGTCACGGATGGAAATTAAACTCCGTAAACATTTGATAATATATTTTAAAACAGAACGGCAGACAGTCAGCTTGCCTCAAGTTCGTTCTGCAATCGTTCGCTCAGATTGATGGGCTTTTCCGCACCGGACTGTCAATCACATCGTAAAAATCACAGAACCGCTTAACTCTATGGTTTTGGCTCCAAATCGACAACATGGCCGCGCCCGCCATTGAGCTTCAAAACGTGTTTTAGAGACCCACGGAGAGTCAATGGGTGACGTCACAGTAGCTTTGTCCATATTTTTTACAGTCTCTGGTTGCTCCACGGACATCCATTCCCAACCTAGAGTGCAAATCAATAAACAATGCATCTACAAATTTATTGAATGACTGAAAATTGCTTTATTGGAATGAAAGCAAGTTGCAAAAACACGAAATGCACAGGTTAAGCTTCATCATGATGATGCAACATCATTCTAAACAAATCTAACATTCCTGATATTAAGAACATTGCTTGCTTGCTTGCTTGGTAGCTAGTGGGGCTAATGCGGCTAGCTGTCCTACTCGCAGTTCCGACCTAGCATGGTTGGTTAAGTGTCCTCATGGCTATCTCCCAGAACAGACAGAAGCTAGTTTTAACTAGTCACTTGCAAATTAAAATTCCTTTATTCAGATCCAACACTCAAACGTTTGCTTGATTGTTTTTTCATAACTATTATAATTAGCACGTTATAACGCCAGGAACATCGGTGATTAAGAACCTACAGCTTGGTAGCTAGCCAGCTATCAGGGCTAATGCTGCTAGCTACCTCACTCACAGTTTACGGCCAGCTGGGCTGTCTCCCTTATTAGCCTACTGTCTCTAACAAAGCTAGAAAGCTAGTTTTAAGTAGCTACTTAACACATACCAGGGCCATTGTTTTGCTCCAGCACTCAAACGTTTCTTTAACTTTTTACTCATTGTTCAGATTACGTTAGCGAGTTAAGAACTACTTCGATCGACAACCTATTGTTTTATTGTCGTGTACACAAAACATTTGCATCATACAGTCAGAAGATGCATTATCTTGCCCCTCCTATCTGAATATTACAACGTTATAGCATTCAAAAGCGCACAGGTAACTAACTAACAGATTCTACCCATTCCACCAGGTGTAGATTAGAACAAGACCAAGTAATCGATTGCAAAAGATTACACAATCAGTGGGCAGGTCCAGCCTCACTGGTTTTGATTGACAGGAAGTCTTACAATTTTGAAAAGTGTCATGAAAAAGGGCATTAGGAAATAAAAACGGTATTCGGAAGTAAGTCATTCAGAAAAGTGTCGTTTTAAAATGAAAAAAGCCATTCGGATATTCATATGTTATTATGAAATAAAATATAATAGAACAGCCATGAGGTGAGAATTATGTAATTATTTCAAGATAAAATTAAGTATTTATTTTATTATTTACCAATATATTTATTTATATATTTATTAATATAATTACACATTTATTTATTTCATTATTTATTTCATTTTGGCACATTTAGTCCTTCATATAGCTCTACCTAGCCCGTTGCCAACAGCTGTTATCTTTTTTTGGCTAGCCAGAAAACGATCGGTTAATGTGACAACAAAATTAAAATGAGACATTATACATTTATTTAGCTAACATTTAGAATAAACTTAATTAAATAAATTGGTATAGTTGCTTACCTGAGCTGCTCTTGGTGAGACAGAAAGACTTTTGCACAGTTTCAGTTGTGCTTCAAAATGTCCTTGTGGTTGTCTACTGAACTGGATCAGATCCTGCACACATCAGTGTTGACTGGGACAATTAAGCTTGTGGCTAATTTACAGTGTCAATTTTGCAAGCCAATCACAATATTTGTTATTGCATTATTGCTGAAACTCTACTTGACAGTAAATAAAGGTTTTGATTGGTGTGACATCATTGTAATGGGTGTGTTTTTACTTTTCAAATGGCCTGGCACATGAAAGCTCTGGGTAAGCATGCTTACAAATGAAATATTGCTTTAGAATGTTAAGGATGACAATCTGCCAATTCTTATGCAACAATCAAACTTGTATTGTTAAAATTAATTATGATTGGTAAAGTATTAAAATATAAGGATTAGTGCAGATTCTTGATTCTAAGACGATCAAATTTACAGTTCTGTCCCACTTAACCTGACAGTTAAAGTGGCGGACAGTGGGTTTCAGGTAAAGTGGGACACGAATTGTAAATACAATAACAGCAAAAAGCAAACATTTTATGAATAAAGATGATCAAAAAATTAAAAAAAATACTATGAATGTGTTATTAAGGTGAATAAATACATAAATGTGTACATAAGTACAGGCCAAGTTGTAGCAGTAGCTCATATCAATCAATCAATCAATCAATTAGCTTTTATTTATAGAGCACATTTCATACAAATTTACAATACAATGTGCTGAACACAAAAATGAAAATAAAGAACTTAAAAATCAGGTGATACATAAAAGTTCATAAAAGATAAGATAAAATAAATAAATAAATAAATAAATAAATAAATAAATAAATAAATAAATAAATAAATAAAATTATTTAAGAAGGTTAAAATGATTACAAAATGTGTTTTGTATGTGATTACACATAGCATATCTTAAATGAATAAAATGAATAACAATAAAGATGGCACACACATAGCAAGGAAAAGGAAAGAGAGAAGAGGGAAGTGACAGGGGAAATGAACAAAATAAAGAAAAGAAAGTGACATGGAGGTAGAGAGGGAAGGATACAATTTGTTGAAGGGAGGAAAGAATGAGAGGAGCTATTATATAAAAACACTACATCTCCAAAGTGTCTGGACACCTGGGGCCTCATTTATAAAAATGTTCTTAGATTTATACTTGAACTTAGTCTTAAGATAATTTCCGACAGTGTGCTTACGTTCGATTCATAAAAGATACTGAGCATAAAAAACCTTGCTTATGCAGGTTCTAAGAAGCCCATTTGTAACTTACGCACCTGTGATCTATAAATCTCAAATTAACTTAAAATTGACGGCACCTGAACGTGCCTTACAATCAGAAATTTCCCCCTATATAATGCTAGCACAAATGAGGGTTTAGTCAGGAATAACCATGAATCAAAAGAGAAAAGAAAACTTTTTGGAAGACGAGATCACGGCGATGATAGAGGAGATTGAAGACAGGCAACATGTATTATTCGGTGTACTAAATAGTGGGTTGACAAACAAAGCCAAACAGGTAGCTTGGGAGTGTGTCGCCGTTGCAGTGAACAAGGTGGGGCAGCAAAAAGCTAATGCAAGGTTCACCACAGCCTTGGATGCATATGTGTCCCAAACTGCAATACCCCTACATAACCAGCAGGAAAATTGCTTACGTCAAGTCTAGACTTTGCGTAGAGAAGATCATTTCCACGTCAAAGTAAGGTTTTATAAATAACTACTTATATGTGGTTTTCTGCGTAAGTCATACTTAAGATCAAAATTGATCATAAGTCCGTTTTATGAATGAGGCCCCTGCCATCTAACATCTCATCCAAAATTATGGGCTTTAATATGGAGTTGGTCCACCCTTTGCTACTATAACAACCTCCACTGGGAATGCTTTTGACTAGATGTTGTCATTGCTGCAGGAATTTGCTTCCATTCTGCCAGAAGAGCATTCTTGAGGTTGGGCACTGATTGGGCGATTAGGCCTGGCTCACAGTTGGGTTTTCAATTGATCCCAAAGATGTTGAATGAGGTTGAGGTCAGGGCTCTGTGCAGGCCAGTCAAGTTTTTCCTCATCGTTCTTGAAAAAACCATTTCTATTTGGACCTCGCTGTGTACCCAGGGGCATTGTCATATTGAAACAGGAAAGGGCCTTCCCCAAACTGTTGGGGAAGCACATAATTGTCTAGAATGTGATTGTATGCTATAGGAAGTAAGAGGCCTAGCCCAAACCATGAAAAATAGCCCCAGAACAAGGGGTTTCCAGACACTTTTGGTCATATAGTTTGTGTGTGTACATTATATATATATATATATATATATATATATATAGTGATTTGATGCTTTGATGCAATTTTAATATATTGTTATTGAATTACATGAATAAACATTTTGACATTTGTATAATACGAATAAGCATTGGTTTTTATCACATGCGGAATAAGGAGTTTTTAATGATAAAATATTGTCCCACTGTTTACGAAAATGTCCCACTCAATCTGAAAATTACACTTCAGGAAAGAAGGGTGTCAGCTGATGTTTATAGAGATATAACATGTATTAAACAACCAATGATACTTTTATTTCACCATAGGAATGCTAATAAGACCCTATTTAAATGAAAAATAAATCATTTGAATAGGTCTTGGCTCAATTTGATAGTCTACAGAACGATTTGCCAAAAAGTGTCCCACTTTACCACAAAATACCCTACCATAAATGGTAAACGTTCACAATGACAATTCCATTAAAAATCCCATCCATTATCTATACTAAAAACAATTCAGATCGTCGGGCCGATGTTGGCCAGATGTCTGTGCTATCGGGGCTATTCCACCACTTGGAGCTTTCTTCATTTCATCGTTCCCGAATAGAGATACCTCTGGAATTGAAGAAATGTACTGAGTAGCCTACATCGCGACACTTAAAATGCAGTTAAAATTCTCATTAAACTTTACGTCTTGAGTGAGTATGCATTTGCGATTTAAGTAATGCAAATGTTAAATTGAGCAGAAAATAACAGAGGCGGATCAAACTGCGTCCATCTCAGTTTTACTGTTTATGAATAGCACAAAGAAAAAACTAAATATTAAAGACTACATTTACCATCATGGCCAAATCACCAGTACAACTCTTACTTCCCTATTGGCGAGATAACAAACATCTCGCGAGGTTTTATATGTCCCGCACTTTGCCAGCTGCGGCTTCCTCCACCATTTCGCTCCCTCTGAAGTCTCCTCCCAACAGCCGCTATATTCAGTGAGCCGAACCCGCATTCTCCCGTTTCGTTATTTTCCCGCTCGCACTGTCCCGCGGACGTCTCGCTGGGTACCGAGAGACGATTTGGAGTAGCCCCATCACGGATTGAGTACGATTTCAGGAGGATGGCGGCTCCGTCATCGACTTTTTAGTGAAAGAAAACGGCTCGGAAATTTCAGGTAGGAGGGAAATTAAGATGGCGGCTACGGCCGGGGTGCGAGGGAGGAGGGAGAGGGAGGAGGGGACTTCAGAGGGGGGCTTCGAATGGATGGTCGCATTTGGTTATGGCAGATTGCTGTAACCTTTATGGAAAATGTCTTTATTAGTTAAGGGATTTGTTCACCGCGACTTGTTATGCACTTTCGGACACACTTGCCTAAAAGAATGACTTGGCGAAATTCTTCAGTTATCAGTATTCAGGCGGCTTTACCCTTCGTCGCTGCATTGAGTGAGTGTTGGCGGGTCACTGAAACCCCCTTACTCTCCCCAACTTGAAATAATTTTAAAATAGTTTAAGCGAATATTAAAAAAAACTTTGCAGTATAATTGTGAAATATACATATATATTAAAGACTAGACAGAGGTTGCGCATCAAAATCAGAAGAGAAAATCTTGACTGGTAAAGTGTCTTTTGAAGTTCTCTGACCCTCCGCCATGACGTCACGGGGACTTGTACCCTTTCTTTTTCTGTGTAATGTTGTGGGGAAGTGGATTTCAGATTATATCGGCATGTTTGGTGGAAATGTCTTGTGTTTTTATTGCATCGAACCAATGGCCTGCATTGGAACGATAAAGCTGACCAGACGAGAGCATTACATAACCCACGCGCTCATTTAGGTATATGGCTAGCTAGCTAACGGTAGCTAACTAGCGAGTTGCTCTGCTAGTGTTAAGACATAACATCAAGCTAGTCCGCTACATTGCTGCCTCCAACTGTTTACCTTGGCAAGCCAAGCGCATCATGTCTAAGAATTCGCGAAGCATTTGCAGATACTACACAGAATTACAGTTTTGCTTCCTATCTAATGATACTTGGTTGATTACGAACATTAAATAGCTGCTAGACCAACACACCACTTCTGTGTATATTCAAAGAAAACGTCACTACTAGTTAAGGTTAGTAAGTTATGTAGAACCCACTGTTGCAGAGTTATTCAGGGGGTTAATGCGGTAAGATTTGGTTACATTCAGGTAAGTTATGGTTATCGGCAGCGAATACGACGTCAGTAAATGGCTAATGTTAAGCCGTGTATGCACAGTGATTCGACGGGAAGCAAAGCGCGCTGGGAGCGGACTCAAGCAGTCAGGCCTATCGTCCGCTTGCCCGCCATGCGAGTGTGACTGACGATTGCTAACAAACGACGCTGAAGTTGGTTCCAGATTCGCTGCTCCAGATTCGAAATCGTCGGTCCACCTTAAATCGGTTCCGTGATGCGATTATGTGCTTTCACTGTCTTCGTTGAGCGTTTGGGCAGGCCATAATGTGTTTCGAAAAGTGAGCTAAGGCTTTAAGGGAAAATTGAACAATGGTGGTAATGTGACAGTTTTTATTTATATTGTAAGTTGAGGTTACGTTCTCTTACCATCTAATATGAAAAGATCAGATGCTCAATTATCACAAGCAATTTTTTATTTTTTAATTGTCTCGACATTGTACCACGTGTGTATGAGAGAACAGGAACTAATGTACATCTGAAATTGTGTGGATGAAATATTACTGCTCCGTTTGCAAATTAAACCCCAAAACATCTATATACAAATCCAGTAATAAGCAAATTGATAAAGGGGCATATTTGATTGCATTTTCTCCTTGAAATTTATTGAGTCTCATACCTTTGACACTTCTACACAAACAGTGCTGTAGCACTGACCTGATGTAGGTGAAGTGTTACGGTAGCATTTTCAGATAGTCCCCCTCAAAACTGTGTATGCAATCCAATACAGGTTTATTGAAAAAAGAGGAAATTTTATATTGTTATTCATCCCTAAAATGAAAAGGTCTCAAATGTTTGATTCTTTTTTATGAAAGAATGGATCCTGATGTACCTCCTATCCCATTTGTGTGAAATTTCACTGTTGTGTTTTAAATAATCCCACTTAAAACCTATGTAATCCAGGTGAGGGCAACTGAAAAAAGAATTTTTTGATTAATTTCTCCCCAAAAAAAGGTCTTAAAATTGACACTTGTTCATGACAACAGGTACTGATGTGGCACTGACCCCCAAAAAAAAATAAAAAATTGAGAGCAGGTACAATCCTCAACTGCAAGCTACATGCTTGGAGCTCCCAGCTTGCACCTTGAGCCGAGCTCACTGATCCCAGCTTGTAGCCCGCTGATCCCGCCTCGCAGCCCGCTGATCCCGTCTCCCGCCTCGCAGCCCGCTGATCCCGTCTCCCGCCTCGCAGCCCGCTGATCCCGTCTCCCGCCTCGCAGCCCGCTGATCCCGTCTCCCGCCTCGCAGCCCGCTGACATCCTGCCTCCAGCCCTGCATCCGTCTCGCTGCAGCCCGCTGATCCCGTCTCCCGCCTCGCAGCCCGCTGATCCCGTCTCCCGCCTCGCAGCCCGCTGATCCCGTCTCCCGCCTCGCAGCCCGCTGATCCCGTCTCCCGCCTCGCAGCCCGCTGATCCCGTCTCCCGCCTCGCAGCCCGCTGACCCCGTCTCCCGCCTCGCAGCCCGCTGACCCCGTCTCCCGCCTCGCAGCCCGCTGACCCCGTCTCCCGCCTCGCAGCCCGCTGACCCCGGCTCCCGCCTCGCAGCCCGCTGACCCCGTCTCCCGCCTCGCAGCCCGCTGACCCCGTCTCCCGCCTCGCAGCCCGCTGACCCCGTCTCCCGCCTCGCAGCCCGCTGACCCCGTCTCCCGCCTCGCAGCCCGCTGACCCCGTCTCCCGCCTCGCAGCCCGCTGACCCCGTCTCCCGCCTCGCAGCCCGCTGACCCCGGCTCCCGCCTCGCAGCTCGCTGATCCCTTTGCACAAACACTAATGCACAAGCAGCATCATAATGTACTGTGAAATGAGTTGTGGTAACTTCAAAATTGGTGAGGAAAGCTTCTTTTGTTTTTTGTTTTTTTTACAATGCAAATAACCAACTATACAGAGCAATCTGGTGTGTGCTTATAAATGGCTGTGACCACCTGACTGGTTCTTTTCCATTGATTTCTTGGAGCATCCAGAAGATGATGCCATGTCAGTGCAGCAAGCAAATTAACTGAACACATTTAACATTAAACACTGAACTAACTTAAGTCAAACATGTTGATGGCTACAATTAATTTCTTTTAACAAATATTAAACACCATTTAAAATGCCTAAGGTCTCCCCAAAAGGACACTACATGTTTTTCAAATCTTAAGCCCTTTCCATTACTTCCCTGAGTACCAACCCTCTCGTTTTCTCTTTCGATGGCATTCAAACAGCAGAAAGCCTGTAGTTTGTTATAGGAACTTTGCGTAAGTGTAACAGCTGTTGCGTTTATACAGACAGACGCGTTTTCTGGTCACCTCTCAAACAATTCCTGTTAAAATTGACTCTGAAAATCATGATAACTTTTCAAGGGCAGGTGACATAAAATGATGTATGATTTAATCATTAGATTTATTGTAAATAAAAATAATGCCTTGTATCTGAAAATTACTTCTGGAACAGATATTTTCTTACATTGCTCAAAAAAAGTTTTTTTTTAGAAATACTTCCCATAAAGGTTGTCAAATTGCTCTCTGTTTTGACGCACTTTGTACACATTGCACGTGTACAAACCTGAAATTTCTGCTGTGGCGGCAGTGTACGAAGTTAATGAGCGTGTTACATTTATGATGTTACATTTATACTGACTCTCCCTGACCTAAAAATTGATGCAATAAAATTGTCGCGAACTGTAATCTTTTTGCCATGTATGTGTAGGCTACTTGTGCGCACCACCTTTTTCAATCCCTATTTATAATACTTTTGTTTAAGTGGCATTAAGGCTGTTGAGCAAAGAAAACCCCTTTGAATAAATAGGCATGATAAGGTATACATATAAGAAATAGATTTATTTCGGCAGAATGAGTTCGGCACTTGCACAGAACAAGATGGACAAGTTCAAATTGAAGAAAACGGGTAGTCTCAACCAAAAGCATTTTAAGCGTAACGTACATAATTCTATGTCTGAGTGGCGCATGCTTAATGCATAAGCATATAGTAAGATCTAACAAAGTAAATGATTGGCTATGTTGGGTCGTATAGCATGAATACTGAATAAGCAGTGTGACCTTTTAGTCGCAAACTTTAAATCATAAATAATTGTTTGATCTTTATCAGTTGCTTTCAGAATCCTGGGCAGCATGGTGTCATAACCAGTTCCTCTCTGGCAGTATGGCAGGGGGAGGATAAGGAGAGAGGCCAAGCTCACCATTTTGGACTTCTAGAAATGTATAAGAGATGAAGAGAAAGAAAACATGAACACTCACAGACACATGTACATGTAATATTTGTAACTTCTTGTCCTTGGGAGGTTCAGTGCCTGGAGATGGGATTCTGCTGCAAGGCCTTGCAGTTTAGTTTTGTACAGGCCAGTTATGCTAGAGAAAACTCTCCTTCCTTCAAGTCACATAATTTCATGAAATGTGACTAAAATGAGTTTTTGATCCAGATCAATACACTGAATTAATTTACGCTAAAGTTTAATTAAGTGTGAAAAGTTCTTTTGTGAACTTTTTAGAGAGGGACCTAAGATCATTGTCCTAACTGTATCCTTCCAAAACGCTAGTGTGGAAAAATAGGTAAAACTAACTTGACAGGTTAACCATTTTTTGCCGATGTCAGGCCTGTAGGTTATTTGACATAAACACCATATTCTACTTGCAAAGAGGCCAGTGCCAATCTCTGTTTTATTCACTTAATTCACAATTCACTTTATTCGCTATTTTCCCAGTGGAGAAAAGATGTGCACCAGGGATGACGTGGAGATGCTGTGTCTGTCAAATGACCCGACCCAGCACCTTTAGTTTTCAATCAACAGAGGAGGCGCTAAAATGTGAGATTTATTTTTGGCTGAACCACAACAGCGGGGCCAGCCCTACAAACGTGAATGTCTGTGACTGATTGACTGAGTGATGAAGTTACGCCATTGGTCGGGCGAGTTATGAAGTTAAACCATTGGTTGGCTGGATCACGTGTGTTAGGTCCAGCCATATACTAGGTTTTAACCTGGTCTTGTTGGTTTAACACAACCAAGGTTTTTAGTATTTATTTTTTAATGATTTAAAGAGTATTTGAATATTGAACCATCAAATTACTGGAATTCAGCTATTTCCTTATGCTCATTGTACAGCCTGTTTGAAAAAGGTGGTTGTTTAATGCCTTGGAGCGCACACAAAAAATGTACGTAACTGTGATCATAATAGAATCCTGCTTATTTTTTTTTTTGGAAAACATGCTTATTTTTTCTGCCAAAGCAGTCCAAAGATGATGTACACACGTACAGTGTAATTAAGTCCGTGTCTTCAGTCCCAGCACCAGTCCTATACAGTTTAAAGAGACTGAATCCACACTGCTTTGTAGGTTGATATTGTTTTAGGCTGGTGCCGTTTTCATGGAATCTGTATTAGTGCCTAGAAAAATCCCGATTGGAGCCATCCTTAAGCCAAATTGGTCTCATGGATCTGTCACTATATTGGTGACCTTTTGCTTTTTAGTCTGTCTTTTTTCTTAGCTGACAGCTAACATTCATTGTTTCTGCCCTGAAATGTGTTCATGACAACGGACAACCCGTTTAGGCAAGCTGGTGTGTTTACGTTTATTTTTATTTTCCTCATTTAAAATGCAAAACGATTTGGTCATCGTCATTGTTCCAAAACGCATTTTCATCACGTTATTGTCTTCGTCATCAAAAGACTGGGCGTTAACAAATCTTTTTGTCAATTTTAGTTGAAGAAAACACCACTGGTCACTGCTTTCCTGTTTGTGTGGAACACTAATTTAAAATGAGACTAAGCCAATGTTAGATTGGTCTTCCACTCATTGCTCTTCATCAGGAAATTCAGTTTAGTTATGGGATATTCATTCAATGTCATACTGCGGAGAAAATGGTGTCAGGACGGCTTAAATTCTCTGATAAATTTCCTTTTGTAAACGTGTAAGCCTTTTTAAACTTAATTCAAGTTGACAAAATAGTTTACTGATTTAATAAAGGAAATAAAATAATAGTAAATGTCATTCTCCTTTTCCTTGTAGAAGCAGAGGGCGCCGTTAACTCAGCATCCTGGAAGTGGAAAGTGCAGAAGAGTCTGGTCCAACACCACAGTCAGGTGAACTGTCTTGGCCTGCCCTGAGAGAAATATCTGTTGGGGTGTTTTCACATATAGTTTTAAAAGTACTGAATTCAGTTAATTTTTAAAGTGAACCAAAATGTAAACCAGCTGTGGATTCACTTTTTGCCATTCTGCTGCTTTTTTTTAAAGCCAGGTATTCTTAAGTCACTGCAGCTGTGTAGAATCAATGGACAAAAATGCGGTCTTGTCCACTTGAGAAGTGTGAAAACACCCTAGGAACATTACTTTAGGCAAATTTATTGAGTTTAGAATTTATTTCATAATGGTAGGAATGGTAACCAGTGTTATATTAATGAATATAAATATTGTCATAAGTTTAACCAAGGGTGAAAGGTAACAGAGAAGCCTAATCGCTTTTTTAAAATAGGGAAAATGTTTGTCATTTGGAACATAATTGTTCATCAGCAATGACAAAAAAAAGTTTTAAGAACAATAAGTCTGACAATGAAAAACGTGTTTCATTTTTAAAAATGTATTAAAATTATAAGCTACATTCAGTAAAAAGGCCTCATATAAATAGCGCTAATTTTTGTTCAAGTGTAAATTTTGATGTCTTGATGTCTTTGATGTGAGGGAAAAACGTCCACACTAATAAAATAAATGAAATGTTCACGAAAACAGATGGACGTAGCAGCAAATAACCCGCAATTGGACTTAATAATGCACTAGAATAACCTGCCTTTGGTTAGTTGGCAAAGAGTGGCAAAAAGGGATGCACCATATGAAAATATGAAAGTTTTATTAATAACAATTTAAGATCTTGCCATTCTAATGAACACAGTTTTAATGACAACTTTAAAGTAATGCAACAAAGTTAAACATAACTTTATAATGTTTCTTCATATTCATCCAACTGAAAACACATTCCTGAAATATCAGTGTGTCCCCTTTTCAGGACTGGTGGTACAGCCATGGCATGCAGGGTGGCATATTGATGTGGTCGGTTTGTGCAGCAGGCAGTCTGCAATTTATATTTGCTTTCAAATTAATTTGCTCTGTATATTCAAAACTGAACTGACTGATAAAATGATCACAAGGAAAGAGTTACTTTAACCCTTTGCATATGCCAGATCTAACCAATCCATGCCAATTTAGTGGGTGCTTAAATCTTTATAACTCCAGGTGTGAGCATCACAGAGACTTGGAAAATGATTCAAATGAAGCAAGACAGTTGTACCAGTTATAATACTAATTTAGGTTGGATCATATTCAAAATTTAGGTAGAAATAAAGAGCCACATGTGCTGTTATCTTGGTGAAAACGCAACAAAAAAAAAGTTCTCCTTCAGTTTGAAATGAAACTCTGAGAGATTGCATATATGTATAGCAGGTGAAACTACATGTCCTGGATCGTAAATTCCTTGACCACAAGTTTGCAAAATCTGAGGGTGATTTTTGTCACTACCAAAGATCTATGAAGCTAACAGTAAGCAGTGTACTCTGGTGTCCCTTAGTGTCAAAAAACCTATCCAAAATATCGAAATTGTGGATTGTTGTAAATTATAGCATGTTAGGACCGTTAATTACCCCCCAATACAAATGTGCTGAGCATTATTAACAAAGGCTTATAGTTGTCTCTTACAACCAGTGCAAATATGTAGCAATATCAAACATGTGACAACTTGAATAATTGAAATGTTACAAACAGTAATCCGTATAGGCTACATCCTAGCGAGACTTCATGATTCCTGTTTTTCTGACCCACTAATGTTACCGGTGTATACTCAACGCTGTGCTGAAAAAAATGTGCAGATACGCGGAGCTCTCACTCTAATAAAATTCAAATGAAACATTCATTATACTTTTGGAAAGCTTGTACTGTCCTCTGCACAATAAAGCCGCGTTTCCACCGCAGGAACTTTACCCCGGAACTAGGAACCTTTTGAGGAACTCAGTGCGTTTCCACCGCAGGAACTAGGGTCTAAATTTAGTTCCGGGGGCTTTATTTTACCCCCCAAAAAGTTCCTGCTCGGGGGGTAGTACTTTCCGAAAGTACAGGAACCTTTTGGGTGGAGCTTGCAGCGCTGAACATTTCTGATTGGTCGAGTACTCGCAGCATTTTTTTGTGTTTGTTTTCAGCCGCCATGTTTAAAAATATGCAGCCGCAAACCAATTTATTTTCATAATAACTTCAAATCAAACTTGTATGTTATGCGGCGCAGTAGCCTAGTTTTGGTTATAGCCTGCCAATATATTGTGCCGGTAGTATAGGTGGGGTATAGGTGGAGCAGAGCCGGGTCTGATTTCTGTGTAAAGATGTCAAGCCGGAGAAAACTAAATAAAAGAATACGGCAGTATAGATCAGCGTTGTTATTATTTTATTACACTTCCTCATGTTCCTTCAGCCTTGATGCCCTTTTTTGATTAAATCTCCTTTGTTTTTGTTTTATTCTTCTTGTTCTGATTGCTAATTTAACACCCAGCTCAGCAAACAGTTTAGTTAGCAAAACCAGAAACACCAGGGGTAACATTTTGCAAGGCGGCAGTTTCAAAAATATCACACAACAATCTTTTACTAGAGAGACTGTTTATTGTGCGCGAGATACATAACTGCACGGGCAAAAAGGTGGATAAAGATCATTTGTGGAAATTGATCATCACTAATTCTACCCCAGGTCTGCTACGGCATTTTAACCCGGCTCGGCAGTGTAAAGACAGCTTAAGTTAACCTAATGTTAGACAATGAATGAGTATGTACATAACGTTACTTTTATAACAACCATTTTTTATTCACTAAATAGTAAGTGTCACGTCACACAGGCGACACTGGTTGGATCCGGTTGGATCTATGGGAAGTGAGGTCCAAAAACACCTGCTATTACTGCTTCTCGCCATTGGTACCGCCAAAGAAACGGAAATCTTCGAGATTGTAACTTTAAGCAATTAAAAGGCAATGCCACCAAATACGAACAGTACATGTAAACTTTTGACCCACTGAATCTGATATAGTACATAAAAGCTTAAATAAATCGGTCTCTTCGATATCATTTTGAAATGACCTCTCATGGAAATAAAGTAGATATCCTAATTGACTTAACACAGGAAATGTAGAGTAACATGACGTGTGGAGTTGTGAACTTGAGTTTGGCCTCAACTGTTTGCTGTTACTTAACTGAATTCCTAAGCAATATTTCTCTATTTATTTTAATGGTGGTGTTTGCTGGAAGTAGCTAATTTGATCTTACTGAAGTACAAATAAAGTACCACAAGTACTTGCAGAATGTGGGAGTCACCTCTTACTTGTCAGAGATGTCTTCACTTTTTCAGTTGGCAAATGCACATTTATTGTCTTGTGTGCAGCATTGTGCTTTTTGTCCTAAGCTAAAATGACTTGTTAATTTTTCCTGTGCTCTTTTCTCAGGTGCAGTGGGTTGTGGCGGCAGGGCCAAAGGAGGACGTTTTGGGGAGGCAGCAGTACAGCAGCCTCCCCCCACGGCTGTGGCTGTGCTGGGTGGCGCCCTCCTGGCTGCCCAGAATGTGGCCGGGTCATCCCAGCATGCCCTGCAGCCGGCCACAGCTGCCCTCTCTGCTCCATTGTCCAGCAACATTTTGTCACAGCAAGAGACAGACGCACATACCAAGGAACAGACACCTACAGAGGTTCACAGAAACGGTAAAACTGAAGGCAGCAGTACAGACGAAACTGACACTGACAATTTTCAAAAAGGATTGGCTACCTCTTTGTACCAGAACTTCAGTAGCCCTGCATATTCCCAGACAGTACAACCTTTTCCAAGCAGACTTGTGGACATACAGGCAGACCTTGCACAAACAACAGAAGTATTGCACAGGTCAGACGGAGGTTGCAATTCCGACTGGCAGAAGGACTTTAGAGTGGAAGGATCTGCTCATTCAGACCAAGAGGAAATCCTACAGGAGGGGCCAGCAGGAGGACCAGAAGGTGAAATACAAGACAGAAGAGGACAGCAGCACCCAACGAAGGCAAGATCAGTGCAGGAAGTTGCAAATACAGAGGTGCTGGGACAAGGGGGTGAAAACGGAAAAGTTTCTCTTTGTTTCAGCCAGTACAGCTCCCCTCTGGCTGTCAGCTTTTTTGCAGGTACACATAACAAGGAACCTAAAGACATGGATCATTCCCAAACCACCTCACCAGATCAGTCAACTGAGCCCAGCTCCCTTCCTCAGTCTGGCTCCAAAGAGGGAGAGATCTTTGGTCCAATTATTGAGAACCTCTCTCCTTCATTTTCCGACTCTGACAGCTTACAGGTTAAACACACAGAATCCACGTTTAGAACACGCTCTCTGGATTGCAGTGAAAGGGAGAAAAGGACAATACAGGGAGAAGTGGATGGAGTGGAAGACCTGTCACCAAAAGCAGTGCAGGAGGGCTCTGAACAGTTCACAGAAGAAACAGAGTGTGAACTTTTGGGTATTGGGGAGCATTCTCTCTGCTCTACATACCATCTACAACCTGAAGGCGTATGCACAGAACGGACTCCCTCACCTCTGCAAGCAAAGATTCATGGGACCCCAAAACCTGGAGACTTCACTTTTAAACCGCATGGACTTCCAGGGAATCCTTTCCCCTGTGATACAGCAGACAATGGGGAAAAGGAGTCTAGTTCACAAGGTGCTTGCTTCCCCCCACTGCCAGTGGGGAGGGACAGGATTTACGAAGAGAGTGAAATGGATCAGTCCATTTTATCCATTGCAAGTGGTAATACTGTGCAGGCGAATCTCTTGGAAACCAGAACATCCTCTCCAGCTAATGTTCTTCAAAATGCTATGGATGTTGCAGTCCAGCTCGATGTGTCATACCTCAGGGAGGCACCAGAGCCAGGTCTACAGGAACATCCTGTTCTAGTTGAGAAGGCTGAATCAGTTTTGTCAGAACAAGAGTTCTGTAATCAAAACATAGTGGTTTCTGATCTTGTAGGTCCAAGTGGATCCCATGAGACTGTAACAGCAAATCAGGCTTTAAAATGCATTGAATGTCCTGAAGTGGAATTGAAGCAGAGTTGTGTTGCAGAGAAAGCTTTGCTAAGTAATGCTGCTACAGTTGAAAAGGAAATGCTCCCTGACACTGCTGGAGAACTGAGGTTGGAGAGGGTTGCAGCTTCTAGTATGAGAGAGAGGGTCGTAAACCCGCAAGGTGGAACACAGGATTCTGGGATTTTTTGTCTTGAGGAGATGGGGAGAGAAAACCATGCCAGCATTGTGCAGTCATTGCCCTCACCTCACAATCTGCAGAAAATTGGCAGGATTCCTAAAACTCCAGAGAAAAGTCAAACAGGAGCGCAGCTTGACTCTCAACAACTGTCACACCCTCAGACTGGCAACATCAACAATGACTCTTGTACCCAGCTGGAGAATAGCCCCCCTCAACCACATCACAACCTCTCTCTAAGTGATGATGGTCCAAATGTCGTAGAAAATGTCATCAGTTGTCCTCTAAGCCTTCCTGTGACAAAAAATAGTGATGGTCAGGGGGAACCGCAGGATCCAGCAAACAAAAATAAAATTGAGTTGCTGGAGGACTTGACTGAATTGAATGTCACTCAGACTTCCTTGAACCCTAGCATGTGTACCCAAACTATCATTCCTCTGGGGCAGCTAAGCAGAGGCGATGAACAGTTGGGTGAGAATGAGACCAAAGAACATGCAGATAAATCTGGCCTCCCGGTAACTGTTGTGGCAAAAGGCAGTAGCCTTCAAACAGGATTAGGCGCATTACCAATAAAGTCCATAGATATTTGGGCTCCAACAGTCACTGCAGATCATACAGAGACAAACACTTCCCCTGATACACTGCAGAGGGTCAGTTGCATACAACCGATCTCCCCAGACAAAAGAATGATGGAAGCATCCAAGACACCTCTCACTACTGTCACACTGGGACATGCATATTCGCCTGGAGAAGGAGGGAGAAAAAGTATTTTGTCCCCACTTGTCAGTGTGTCTGTGGAGGGCAGTCAGTCCCACACCACTTCTTTACCTGATGAAGTATCTAAGGGGCTGGGATCCTCCTTGCAAAGTGAACGCCTTCCTCATGCTGAGCTCCCAGTTTCCTTCCAAGGAAGTATGCAAGATTCTGGGTGCCCTTCTTTTCCCGTTCTCACCGACTCCTCTGTTCTTGCAGCAAAGGTTGCAACCATGGAGGCTGGCAAAGATCAGGAACCCCCAGTTATTCAGATAACAGAAGACATGCATGAGGCTATATCCTATGATCATGCCATTTCATCTGGTGTTGATCCCAAGCTTCTTATCTTAAATTTGTCAGACACCCCTTTAGACAGATGCCCTCCCACCATCTTGGGTGGGCTGTCAAGTAATTTAGAGGCATTGTGTTTACCTACCACCCAGGCAAGTAGCTCAGTTTGTGAGTCTGGCAGGGTTTCTGTAGAGTGCCTTCCCAAATCTGGTTTGCCCACAGACTCGGTGCCTGAAGTACTCACAGACCCTTCTAACCACAGTGAACCTGCATCTCTTTGCTTTACCCCTGTGCAGAATCCGCTCTCTTTGGCCTCTTCCACTCTCAGACTGCCTCAAAGTGAGTCTGAGTTTGAGGCCTTAGATGAGGTCAAAGCATCCCCAGAGAGTACTTGTACATTGTCCGAAAATCAAGACATCACCACACTGGCTGCAGCTGTTACTCCTTTGTCAGTCACTCCCCTACCTCTATCGGACAGGAATATCTTAAGCAATGTCCAAACCAACCTGGGCTATCACACCATGCCCAGCAAAGACTCAGAAAGCACTCATCTTTTCACAGATGTTTTGGAGTTGGAGCAATGTGAGCGACTACCAGTTCCCCAACTGTCCATCTCAGTCACCCAGTCTCCTACCCCAGAGAGAGAGTGCACAAATAGGAGTGAAAATAGTGACAGTGAAACTGAACTTGCAGGAACATCTCAGGCCTCAGGCTCTAACTTTGCCACCCCTAGTTCAGCAGAGAACAAGGTGAGTACTAATTATACCATTATTAGTGAACACTTTTTGGTGTTAATTTAAAACGTGCGCTGCTCTAGATTATCTTAAACATTGAATATTATCCTTTATCATTGTTCCCCATTAGGAGTGAGAGTGCTGGTAGTTATAAAAAATAATAATAATTTACTCGTTTTAATGTAAATGGTCACTTCAAAATAATTGGGCGATGTCAACCAGTTGACCAAGACGACTTGAGGAAACTCATATCAGTTGGTTTGGTTTCTCAGTATTGATTGGTTAATCGGGTAATCTATAACTTTGTAACGGGGCTCATGGGACATTTCATCTGAATTTGGACAGAAATTTCCCTGACATTTCAGGTTTTCCTGAAACTTTTCTGGGTGTGAAAGGGTAATTGATGCATTTTTAATACTTGGCAGGGCTTGACATTAATATCTTGTGAAGTCTGTATAAGCCATAAAGCAAGCTTGCATTAAACTTAAACTAAAAAATTGTGACTTAGTGCCATGGCTCGTAGGCTACTGGTTGATTTTACATGCTCATGTATGGCAGTGGGTTCAAGTTCAAACTCTCAGAATTCTGACTGATAACCACGGCAATATTTTCACTGGAAATCTTGCCTAAAGTCCCAGCTGATTGGTTAATAGTTTAAATGGATTCTAAAGGTTGTCATGTTAATGGTGACAAGCATGCAACAACATTTAGGTAACAGGTAACAATTCTGAATACTTCTGACATATTTGATTCAGCAACTGTACGCTCAGATCGCTTGCCAGGCCTCACTGACAGTGGCCAAGTGACATCGGTGAGGATTCAGAAACTAACTTTTAAAGATATAATCCAGTCTTCTACTGGGACTTGTCATTTATTGAGGGTGTGACAGAAGTGTTTGGTGGTGCCGACCATAAACAAACATTTTCACTTTGAACGTTGAGTTGAACAAATAATGTTAAAAATCTATTTTATTGGTTATTGCCATTGGGTTGTGATAGCTAGGCTATACCAT
The DNA here is from genome assembly GCF_018555375.3 of Anguilla rostrata. Classification (NCBI taxonomy): domain Eukaryota; kingdom Metazoa; phylum Chordata; class Actinopteri; order Anguilliformes; family Anguillidae; genus Anguilla; species Anguilla rostrata. The sequence continues at coordinate 29,107,231 of NC_057934.1, forward strand.
ACAGTCTCGTAGAATTGCTATCAATAAAGGGTAACAACATGCACTTGCTTTGTGTGAAGTTTGATCACCACTGCAGTGAGAAATGTATTGTGCTCATGAGTACACACTGCTGTCAAAGTGCCTCTTTGACAGACAGTGTGAACTTCGCGCGCTGCAAATCTTCCGACCACCTCAGAAAGGAGAGAGAAAGGAGCAAGCATGGAGCGTGCGGCCTAGGCTCTTATTGAAAATAAATATGTGGACGCGACAGTATGGTTTTGAAAGCACATTTAGGCAGAAATATTTAGAAAATGTAACATTTTTAATTTAAGAATTTAATATACATAATTTTTTATTTTATAATTTTTTATGTTATTATTATTATTATTTATTTTTTATTTTTTTAAATGTATAATATGGTGGCAAGGATTTTGCCGTGGCGCCACGCCATGGCAAAACCTTACCAGCAGAAATGGTGGGGTATGGGATATTTGCTAGAATACATAAACAGGCTGTTTCCTTTGCAATTGAATCACATATTTAATTTTCATTTTATTTCATATATTACAATTAACAGAGGTAGTAAATTTCCCTCAGTCAATTTCCCTCAGCGCAGGGCATTGAAACTACATGATGCTCAGCCACTGGTGCATTCTCTTGCTTCTGAAATGGCTCTCTGACTAGTAATCGATCAATCCATTACTCATAGTCATCCCTTTAAACACAATTTATTTACATGTATTTATGGTAACCAGTGTGGCGGTGTGGGAATTTCCAACATTTATTTATTTATTGTATTTTCTATTATATTTATTTACTATTTTTTGATGCTATGTCGCCAGTCAACAGAATACAAGGCTGATGGAAGATCTTGATCACTACTTGGTACTTCTAATGCAAGTGGATGTCTACCTAGCCTCTAGACTTTGTTTTCTGAAAACTAATGGACCACTGATGTTCATGTGGATTTTTTTTCATTATTTTTTGGATATTCAGGTGTGTCGATGGATAGCAGACAGGATTTTGGCAAACTCACCTCTTCCTCCTGCACCCTCTCCATCCACTTGGGTGTCCACCCAGATAGATCGGGCCTTTGCTCCACTGCGAGGACCCCATGGTAAATTCATCTCTCCACCTACCCGGGGCCCGGGAGGGCCCCAACAATCTGATCCAGCCTACACTACGCGTCCTCGTCCAGAGAGGCACACGGACATGGCAGAGTTGGCCAAGCATGTGAGTGTCTGTTCAATGCTACATGTTGCACATGTAGTGTGCCTTATTTCTCAATCTTAATGAAACCATTCACTGCAAGGGAATTTTATGCAGGGGCTCATAAACGCCTATCCTTTTGGCACAATGGAGCCCTTTACATTTGAACAAAGTTAAGAAATAAAGGATCAAAATGCACCTTGGTCAATTTTCAGGTCAGTGAAGGAGACAAATGACTGAAAAAATAAGCGGTTGGAATGCGCCCACATTGACCACGCACGATTCCAATTTTGTTTTATGTTTGTGTGTGGATCATCCATTGTGATTACGTTGTGAGCAGAACGTTTGGTTAAAAACGGCATTCTAGTTTGATGTACTTTTTAAAACAAAAAGGTACAGAGAAGCACCAGGACAGTCAAACATACCATAGCCTACGCTACCCTGGCTTTTTCAACAGAGAAGTCTGTTTAATCAGTGGTTGCAGCAGTGCCGTTCTGCTGCAGCTGCAGAGATATTTGGCTTTAAAAGAATGCAGCACTGAATCTTTTTACCCAAGAGTGGTGACTGGTTAAAAACGTTAATCCAGTGACATTGAAGTGGAGACTGAGGAACTGCTGTAGTTGTATGAGAAACTAATTAGCTACATTGAATTTGTGATAGTTAATACCGGCCAGCTAGCTAACTACTGAAAATGTTGCCATGTCATTTTTTAGGAGTTGGGTGTTTATTCAGACAAACTCAATAATGTAGGCTGTTCGACAGAATGACTTAAAATTTAGGACAGTTTACTATTGGGCACTACACTACATACTTGATTGTATCTCTTCTAGCAATAGATGGTTTGATGTTACACTTCATCTATTTCTTTGACATTTTGAACCTGCATGGAGGTCACGGGGTGAATGGAGATCTCTGGATGAAATTTAGTTTTGATCATTTCAGTTGCTTTCTAAAAAATGTAGCAAATAGAACACAAAAAATTGTTTCTGTGGGTTTTTACACATTTAACCCTAGAAAGGCTGTGTTTTTATTACTTACCCTTACTGTCCAACATTACTACATCAATTTCTGTGCTCACAGTGATCTAATTTCATACATATTGTGCAGCCATATGTTGCAAAACTATTCTTGAAATTAAGGACACATTGAGTCTATTCCAACAGTTGTATTTCTAAATGATAGTGGTTTTGTTATATAAGCTTACGGAAAACTGAATCGAGGCTACCGGCACACTGGGAAACTTGCTAAAATGTGCTAAATGTGACAAAACAAAAAATGGGAAAAAAGTTAAAAGAAATATGACAGTATGCCTACAGTATTTTTTGAAGTAATTTCTTAAGTCATAACAAGCAGGAACTGCACACAAAACAGTTACATTTCTGCACTTGCCATGTAGTCTGTTCAGTTTATTCAAAGTCTCAATTTCAGTGAATAACTGAAAATATGTTGGAACTCCACAGAGTTCTAAACCAATTCTAAAACTTCAATGAACTACAGTGAAAGGCACATTTTGACTGAATATGTTCAAAGGAACAACTGCACCTCTGGGACGCTTGTGCCCATAAGTGGGGCCAGTTGTGACCCTTACCTTAAAGTAAACAAAAAGACACGATAGGTGATTTACTACTATTTTTATATCGTTAAGACACGTTTTCTTTGACCTCTGCCAGTAAACACCATTGAATACAAAGTATATTTATTAAATGTAAATGTATGAAAATCTAGATATTTATTCAAAATACTGTGATGTGAGGTTACACTTTCCCCTTGCTCACTTGTTGCTGGTGTCTGTTGTCTTTTCACATTTTTGCCAGTCTCTCTTAAAGATGCCTTGAAAAACTATTTTCTGTGTGTCAATATATTTAAAAAGTAATTGTTTATTTCAATAATTGTTTATATCCCCTATTCGATAAACATGGAACTGGATACTGACAGGACAGACACGACTGTGGGCAATTTATCTTGTATGAATTCTGAATTAAAAACTGCTATAATGAAGTAGGGGTGACTTTGTATAAATGCGACTGTTTTTGGGTTTTGCTCGTTTTCTTAAAATATTGTTTCTGTGCCTCACAACAAAGGGGTTATGGGAGGCTGATCCAACTCGCTTGCCCACTCACAGCCAACATATAAATCAAATGGTGACCTGGCCTTCACACTGTTGTGACCAATGAAAATGTTAGCACAAGTCAGATTTTTACTTGCGTATGCAAGTCTTGGTGCAAGAATGGATTATGAAATTCATGTTTTTATTTGGAATCAAAGTGTTTATTCTACAAATAATGACTACTCTCTCCATTTATAGGAAGCAGAGATTGAGCACCGGTCTCTTGCTCTGAAGCGGGAGGGATTCTGGTCCCTGAAGCGCCTCTCTCGTGTGGCAGAACCAGGTCGGACCAAAGTGCACTGGGACTATCTATGTGAGGAGATGCAGTGGCTTTCTGCTGACTTTGCCCAAGAGAGAAGGTGGAAGAGAGGGGTAGCTCGGAAGGTAAGAGACCAAAGAGTGCTTGATAAACTTGAATGACAAGAAATTTTTGGTTTTCAGTTCCAGATGTCTTTCACCTTCACCTACAAAAATATGCAGTGCTATTGTTGCTTTTATACTTACAGTCCTGGGAGGGTGTGTGTAGTCAGGTGCACACATGCAAATCCAACCAATATGAAATTTTGAGAATGCAAGGGTGAATTGACACATGGATGAATTCCATACTGAAGGTTTTGCAGGGACAAGCATAAGTCTCTGAAGTTATTCCCACCCGATTTTCAATCCTTTACGTGTATATTAAGTATCTGTGTATTAAGAAATATGAAGTAATGGCTTAATGTTGCCCTCTTATTCAATAGTTTCTGCTACCTCATTAGTAAGCCATTACTTCACTTTATGATTCACTTTATGTAAATTAAGGGAAAAAATGTAAAACCTTAAGTTTTCTTAACCTTAAAAGGATTTTGGCTGTTTTTCACTGTTCTTTTTTTATTTATTTATTTATTTATTTATTTATTTATTTATTTATTTATTAAACAGTTTTTTACATGGTAATTAAGAAACCACAAGTATTACATACCAGTTTTATCAGAAGTCTCTTGGCAACCCAAATCTACCAAAACATTCTGCTTCTATGAGTTAGATAATCAGAAATGGCAGTTCAAGGCAAAAAATGTAATTTACGTTTTATAAAAAAAATGTTTTTTGTAATATATTTCCAAAAATACATGTCTCATCTCAATGAAAACACCCTGCACTGTAAGTCCACGGTGTATGTAGTACCCACACCAAATATCATGTCAAATGAACTTGCCATTTACTTCACAATGTCAATTTCACAAACTGATTGTCCAAGACAATATATGACCACTCGGTCTCAAAAGGGATATCTCTACACGTAAAACCAATGGTTGTATATTTATTCAATAGTTAGTCCCAGATATAGAATGCGGAATGATATTGTATAATTTTTGAAAACCGTCTTGTTTATCTTGTTATTCAGTGAGCAGCATTTTCACTGCTGTATTGGCATATCTTAGAGCTATTGTTGGGTTTATCTTGTTGCTATGATGGAATATGATTTTTGAGTGGTGAAAGAATATTTTTATGAATGCCCAGATAGACAGTATTGTCCATTATGTCATGGGTGGGGGGTGTATTTGCAGATGAGTCTGCAGGGAGGGGGTGCTTGTTAAATGAACGACCAGAGCGACAATGGTGGCGCTGCGAAACTCCGTATTCGGCATAGTTGTCGTGTATCGTCCACTAATGAAACTAAAACAAAGCATTTCTGTTTTCTTTGGTTGCAATGAATGTCTGAGTTGAACAATCTAGGCACGCTGGCGTGCCGACCACTAGGGGGTGTGCGCTAAAGTATTTAAGGTCATAACGTACACATAGAACATGCACCTTGTAGTTGCTTGCCTATAGAAAGAAACAAATGTGCTATTTTTATTCTTTATATATTAAACATTACTTTTTTCACGACATCATTTTCCATCCGATTATTGTCCAAATCCCTCCAAAGTAGTCTCGTTCGTTTGTGCTGAGTTTGTGCTGTATTTAAGTGTCGTTATGTTTATTTAGAAATGAAGCGTTTTATTAGCCATGACGTAATCTTCCACCCCAACAAGCTCCGAATCGGCCCGAAGTGGTGTCATTTGTTTGTGCTGGGTTTGTACTCATTTGTGCCGTAAAAATTATAAATAATTATAATTTTTATAATTATAAATGTAAAATTTTTTTTTAATTTATAATTATACACAAACCAGCACAAATGCAGCACAAACGAACGAGACTACTTTGGAGCGATTTGGACAATGTTGGGGTGGAAAATGACGTCACTGTTGAAAAAAGTAATGTTTAATATCTAAAGAATAAAAATAGCACATTTGTTTCTTTCAACGGCATAAACGAGCACAAACATAGAACAAACGACCAAGACTACTTTGGAGCGATTTGGAGTTACTTGGGGGTGGAAAGTGACGTCACAGCTCATGAAATATAATGTGAAATATATCAAAAACCATACGGCACAAACACAGCACAAACGAATGACAATATTTTTATTCATGTTCTGATCACATGTGGTGCCAAGTTCACGGAGGTCTGGAACATTCTTGCGCCCTTCTACTTCTAGTGTCACTTTGATATCGTATTTCAGTTTCAAATTAATGGAAATAACAGATTTGTTACTAAAGTTATATTGTTTATTTCACATCATAATTGTACGGTCATGATGACAACATAATTTCCTTTCTGGGATCTATAAAGCACAACCTAACCTAACAAATGGAATATAACATCATATATATTTTTATCTATGTTGTAACATTATACGGTTGAACTAGAACTTTTACAAAGTTCAAAGCACTTCAATGCATTGCATCCTAAATGACGATATCTAACGTGACCATACGTTTCTCGCGGATGAGCACTAACTTAATTGAATATTGCTCGGAAATATATTTTTATTTTGGGGATCACAACAGCTAGCCGGCATGGTTTTCGATAAATTACTAACAATATGTTTACTACTTGTTTTAATACAACTATTTATTAGAAATGGTCTATCTCTTGCCTACTGCACCTGTCTTGTCTAAGTGCACTGTAGTTCTGATTTTCACAATGTGTGTATTCCTTTGTAAGTGCTGTGAGCAGAAAGTGCGAAACGAAGATTCATCATGTACTGTACAGTATATGGTTTGTAATGACAAATAAACCTGACTTTGACAGCTAGCTAGCTAGCTAGCTACTACTGATCCAGCCCTTCCTAACGTTAACGTTAGCTAACCGAAACTTTATAAACTATATCTTTCATGCTGGCCCTGACAGACCCGCTAATCTGCCCTGGCTGTATATGACCTGCTCTACATGGTTGGACTTGAAATGATTTTCTCCCTTCTTAACACTGTTGTCCTGGTCATTGAAAAAACGCATTAAGCTAACCAGTGACACCGTCATTGTCTCGTGGGTATAGCTAGCTAGCCACCGGAGTTGGGTGAAGTTGCCCCTAGCTGCTGGTCCAGAGTCAGTTATTTTCTTCCCCTACTAATGGTTAAAGTTAGGACCTGGGAAGGGAAATCTGATCCCCGACCAGCAGTTAGGGGCATCTTCACCCTGGAGCCTAGGCTCCGCACTTGGCAGGTAGACTTACAAGCACACGTGGTTGTGACGTGTATCGTGCGACTTTGATTTAGTGTAGTTCAGGACCACCAACACATCGTAAATCGACATAGGTCTGTTTTTTTCCCCTCAAGAGATCTATTGTTGCACATGCTACGGCAGAAAATGATGGTCCCAAAACAACGTGAGAAATTTTTTTTTTTAATCGCTATAGATGTTTTACAATCAATGATTTTTAAAAAGTCAGTAGGATTTTAAGATTGGGCTGTGACGTCATGAACCAGACGCCCTCTGGAGGCAATTTGACTTATAAGCTTAATACAGTACTGTCGTAGCAGGATACACCATTGTATTTGTGCAGGCTACACAAGCCAGAGGCACGTCTGTTTCTACCACGATAGATGGAGATGTACCCTGCCACACTACTGGCGGTCTCCTTCTACGCACAACTGTTAGCACAGCGGAAAGGCTAAAATTATATTTGCAGTCAGATAACCAAGATGACTTTAATCTTGTTCCTGTTGCACTGGGTAAGACTACAAGCTTTCCTTCGCCACTCAGATACTTTCGCTGATTCGTGTATCCGAGAGGTTTCTTGCACCGTTCTTCCCTGACGTCTCACATTAACAAGGTGTTTTCGCCCACCGAACTGGCAATCACTGCATGGTTTTTGTTTAGTTCCCCATTCTCCATGAATTCTAGAGACTGTAGTGTGTGAATCCCTGGAGGGCTATGGTTTCTGAGATACTGGAACCACCACGTCTGGCACCACCAGTCATACCACGGTCACTTAGGTTATGCATCTTGGCTATTCTACTGTATGGTCAAACAACAACTAAACCTTTTCACCATATCTGCATGCTTTATATATTGAGTTGTAGCTACATAAATCACTGGAGGAGCAGGCTATCCACATTAACAAGCAGGTGTACCTAATAAAGTGGTCACTGAGTGTATTTTGGGAGATGGCATTTGTTTTATTAGGGGATTTGATGAGACTTGATGGGAATGGTGGCTTGGTTCTGGGAGAAAAGTTCTAGGCTGGAATGAAATGGGTTTGGAAAAAGGATGGGGAAAAATAGTAAACTTTTGTATTAAGACCTTCTTGGAAAATAATACCTGTGTACTTTCAGGTTAATTTTGTCCAGAATACTTTCCAACTTTTGTATGAATATTCTGTCACACTTCAGTCACTGACAAGTTTTGCATAGTTTTGTAGAATGGTGATCACCCTCTATTTTTGTCTTTAGAATTCTACCGTCAAAACACACACTATAGGCTTCTGCGTTGACTGCGTATCTTTTCAGTCAGTTAAAAATTGTTTGCATGAACACAAGCATACATTTATGTGTTGCAGGTAGTGCGGATGGTGATGCGACACCATGAAGAACAGAGGCAGAAAGAGGAGAAAGCCAAGCGGGAGGAACAGGCCAAGCTGCGCCGGGTGGCCTCTTCAATAGCCAAGGAAGTTCGGGCTTTTTGGAGCAGTGTGGAGAAGGTAATTTACAAACACTCAATTGTGTGCAGTGTGATGCAGCATCTATGATGTATAAAATTTTCCAAGATAAATGAGCTTTGTCGCTCATTACCATAAATGAAAGCTAAAATGAAAAATTGGTATGAAAATAACACTTTCGTGAACTGAAGTAAAATGAAGAAATTCTGAATTTCTGGAACTAAAATACGTCTGAAACTAAATTAAAAAACTTCATTTAATTTTTTTTCCTGTGATGATAGGACTATTGGTTTTGGCCTGGTTGTCAGGCTTCTCGGTAGTCGTGGCAATTGTCATTTTGTAACCCCAGAGCTGCACTGGATGCAAAAATTTCAGTGCATGTGTAAAATTCTAGTACACACGCAACAGATGTCCAGAAAGATCTAGCTGTGGTCACTGGTACCTGCTACACAAACCATGCAAATATGAGTGTAGGTGTGAGAGAGTTGCATGCGTTGGCTATATGGGATTGGAATCTATTGTTACAAGTTTACGCTTCCACTCTCACTGCAACTGTAAACACCTCACAGCTAGACCAATGAGGGTTTGTAGCTGGAGGGGAAGGCACCGCGTGTTTTCCCTTGGCTGGTGTTATTCAAAACCGGAGATGTTGGTTATTTTTCCTCTGTTCGTAAGAACAGGGCACAATTACACTTAAGAATGCACTGGGTCCGTCGCCGCGGGTCAGATATGAAGGCGCTGCTTCATATCCCGCTTAAGACTGGCCTGAAACGTATCGGTAGCATTCTGGTTACTCTCCGTTCGCAAACGGGGCTATGCTGTCATCAGAGATATATCTGATCTGTCGCCGGACTGTCAATATTCCAATGGGAGCATCAGAATATTCACAAATGCGCGGAACAACACATCAAATATATCCATGACCACAGCAAGTAAGCGTAACAGTTACTAGCTTTTACCCTCGTGATAATCTGACTCCATATTAAATTATAATTTAAAATTTGGGTTTAACTATACGTGGAACTTGGGAGTGGTTACACTCGACTCTATCTTGTGCCATCATTCCTCAATATATGCTCCCGGGTTTAGCACTATTGTTAAATCTCAGTTCGGTGAAGAACCCAGAGGGTAGGAGGCTGACCACCATAATACATGCCTTCCTTTGTGCATAGATAGTTATGAGCCCAGGACAGTGTGTATCTATCGGGCTCCTTAAGGCGAATTTGACAAGAACCGGCGTATAACGCCCATGGGTCCTCTTAAGCCAAAACACCAGAACCAATACCACCAATCCCGTTAGCGGGCAGATCGTGGTCACCTATCTAACTTGAAGACCTCACTAAAGACGTTCGCTGTACTAGACCCCTGATCAGTAGGTCCTAGTCATAATAGGTCCTAGTCATAATTGTCTTGTCATAATTGTCATAATTGTCTCTCTAAATAATGAGTATTTAATCGGAATTTCGGCTGAAAAGAAGATAAAATGGATTAGAGTCATGAAGACCACGCAAGTTAAATAAATTCTTATTTTTAACAGGCAGTTAGGTCATTAGCTTCAAATTCACAATCAATTATAAGGTTCAAAAACATAAATACAGAGTAAAAAGTTCTTACCCAGCCTGTTTAGCTACACACGAAATCAGAGTCTGCGCAGTGTGGGAAGTCGATTGCGATCTTTCCTGTTCAGCTACGCACAGAACACAGTGCAGTGTGGGAAGTCGGTTACAATCTTCCTTGTCTAGCTACACACAGAGCACAGAGTATGTGCAATGTGGGAAGTCGTTTACGATCTTCCTCGACTGCTTTGTCTCCCTTCCTTTTAAGCCAAATCCCGCGTTTGGTCTAGGCGGCATTGCCATAAATTAACCTGGCTGAGTCAAATCTGGAATTTCGGCCCCCACCATTTGGAGGCGGTTGTTAAAACAATTAGTGGGGAAATTGGGAAAAGGAGATGATTACCAGAGAGGACATTCCATTGTGAGTTTCTAAAACTATGTTTTTTCAAATTCTATTTGGTATGAAACATATTTCATTCAATTGCTTGGATTTTCCTGAATACGTCCATACCAAACATGTCAAGTGGATGTAATATTATGGTGCAGTTGTCATGAAAATACCCTTTTGTTTAACCATTTTACATGCAATCCATGTTATTACATAAGGCATAATACAACAATACAATGAAAACATGTGCATGGTTTGTACGGTTTTCCGGGGTTTGTAAATAGGATAAACAGATGGTTTAAAGTCCAGATCCAGAAAAGAAAATAAGTGTAATGACAGAGGGGACCACATAAGGGCACTGTGGTACTGTCAAGCGCAGTTGCCCCACCATTTTGCCAGAGGCCTGATGACCCTTACTGACCCCCACAACCATAGACAAAGAGACCTGTTCCCCTTATCTTAGTTGTGTCCAGATGGCAACATTCCAGAGGCCCAATGGCCTGCTCATCCCGAGGAAGTCCGAGTAACTTATTGTTTTACCACAAGGCTCTCGGGTTCTTTGAAGTATCGGGATGAGTCCCATGCCGGCTCGTTCAAATGCCAGCCTTTTCTGGGTCCCAGTTTGGCTCCCTTCTACACAACCAATAGTACTGTATACTTGCCAACCGCAAACTCATGACTTCAAGCAGCGCTGCACAACTGCTAACCACTGCACCCAGTGGATAGTTCTGAATTTATCTCCCTCTAAAGCACTTCTGATATTGTTTTTCTGTTTTTATATTTACTCATTGTAAACAGGCAAGATACTAGTCTACATAATTTTTTCCTGGAAAGTGTTTTGCTATCATTAATTAGCAAAGCAAATGTTGCATCCATCTGCAGCCATGCATAGAGGTAGCACAGTTTGCATGCAGTCTGTAGGTTGGCTGTGTCTCAAACAGAAGACAGTTGCTTTGCTGCCTACATCTTAGAAGTGAGCTCCCTCCCAAGGTAGCATTCTAACAGAAAAGGCAACAAACTTGGGATGCACATTGAAGGTGGGATGACGTATTGTATGTGATTACTAACAAGTGACCTGCCTTGTTCATGGAATGCTCAGCGAGGCTTACAAATATTACATGATATTATTCCAGTGTATTGAATAATAAAAACGTATTTTTTATTTACAAGTTATTGAGTTCACTGTATACTCGCACGCTCCCGCACTGCTGTCGCAACTGCTGCCGCAACTGCTGCTTTGGTGCTCTCAGCCGCAATGACTTTAACAGAAGGACACCTGAGGTAATCGCCAAAACCTACGGGATACCCTACTTGGTTGAGGATCAGATGCTGCCTTGGCAACCAACTAGCCAAATACTTAATTATAGGCCTATTCAAAACAGAGGCTGAACTATAATGTAGTCACGCTATAACTAGACTAGCTACTCTTTATACCGTCATTCACGTCAAGCTGATACTGTTGCAAGTGTGACATTAACTTGGTTTGCTGCACTTACGAATTTACACTTTATCAAGTCAGACCGAAGCACATTAATTTAGTACAGTGGCTGAACGTTTATAGACGCTGCTTCATAGCCATATGTCTTAATGTGCTGCTTGAAGAATGAGAAATTGAGAAACTAAACTACCTTTCAATTGGTGAATAAAAATATTAAGCATGTTTAAAATTGTAGTTTTATTTTCTTCAACGTCATTATGCTTTGCTCAGAAAATCGACTGAGTTATCTTGGAATGCTTATTATGGAGGTCTTGCCTCATCCACTTAACTGGCTTCATGGTCATTTCCATTTCTTTTCAAGATTTTACCACAACACATTGGAACTGTAAATATGTGGGTTATTTGACTTGCTTTCATGTGCTGCTGCTGGTTTTTAGTTTTTTAGTTCTGTTTTATATCATTCAGTTTAGGAATATTCTGACTACCCATCTAAACTGTGCTATGTCCCCCTTGTGTCAAACCTGTAAGTTTTGGAAACTGTGCTTTAGTTCATATCATCCAGCATATCGTTGTGCCAAGATAAATGCTATTCAGAAGCACGTTATAAATTCAATTAAACATTTATATCGCTAATACTACTGTAAAATAGTAAAACACTAACCAATAAAAATACATGTTCTTGAATAATAATAACAATTACCAACACATTCACTGTTCTGGTTTAAGCATGTTTCAGTACTACGCTTCTGTGTCTTAGCCTTTTTGTCACTAATAAGGAGCTAGGAGCTGAGTAATATGGAGGTGCTTTGTTTTCCATGCATTGGTGAGGTTTTGATTTCGGCAAATGTTATTGGTAAAAAAAAAAGTGGATGTTCTTCAGTGCTTACTTCTTTACCAGTATGTTTGTCTCAAATTGCTATGAAATAGTTTTTTTCACTTTCCTCTTTAGGTGGTACAATTTAAGCAGCAGTCTCGCCTGGAGGAGAAGCGGAAGAAAGCCCTAGACCTTCAGTTGGACTTCATTGTGGGCCAGACGGAACGCTACTCTGACCTACTCAGCCAGTCCCTTAGTGAGGCCAATGTAGTTGCTCCTCCAATAGCCACCCCTCTAACCAGCCCTGAAGCAGCAAGCTCTGGACCCAAAGGAATACAGCATCACCTGCAAGATGAGGATGGTGAGTAGGCAAAAGTTCCACTTTTTAAAAATTCAATGAAAAGTTAATTTTTCCTGTTGCATGACGTTGACAAAGCATGGCTGTTCTATAGTAAAGTTTATTCAGTAGTGGTGTTGTAGAGGTACAGAATTGAATATCCTCAGAAAGCAATATTGCTGTACAATTTGTCATGTCATAATCCAGGCTAAACAAATCCAATCATTTCAGATACAAATAGCTAGCTAGCTGGCTACATTCAATGAACGAAAGCAACTCTGGATATGTTTTTTTTATGTGCGTGTCAAAGGTTAAATCCGAATCAGTGGTAACACCAAAGTCTTTCACAACCATATTTCAGTCAGCCAAACAACCATCACAGTTTAGAGTAAGAGTACACATTTTCTCCCTTAGTATTTTGGGACCTAAAACCAACATTTCCATCTTATCTGAGTTCAAGAGCAGAAAATTAGAAAGCATCCAAACTTGATATCTACAGTACAGGTCTCTAACTGTGAAAGCGGCAGCGCTTCACCAGGTTTCATTGAAATATATATTTATGTACGTCCGCATAGCAGTGGAACTATATGCCATGTGCCCGGATAATACTGGTAGCATATATAAGGAGAAAAGTACTCGTCCTAGCACTGATCCTTGTGGAATACCATATTTCATCATTGAGTAGCTGGACTCTTCTTTTAATTTAGCAAACTAAGTATGATCTAAACCATGCAAGTGCCTGTCCATGAAGTCCAACACAGGCCTGGAGTCTGTCCAAAAGCTGCACTCAATTCAAGGAGTACAAGAACTGACTGAGTTTTGGTCAGCTGACCATAGTAAATCATTAGTAACCATGACAACTGCTGTTTCATTGCTGTGGTAGGGTCTAAACCCTAATTGGAATATTTCAGAGATACCGTTAGAGCTAAGGTATGCAGTAAGTTGCTTAACAACAGCTTTCTCTAATAATTTCGATAAAAATTGAAGGTTTATGTCTATTTAAACCTATTTAGGTCTATATTCCATTTTGTCAGGTTCTGCATTTGGTTTCTTCAGTAATGGCTTAACTGCCACTTTTAGTGACTCAGGTTCATATCTGGTTACTGGGGATGGGTTAATTAATTTTAGCATGTACTGGCGTAGTAAAAGAAGTTATTTAACCAATTTTGAAGGAATTGGGTTGAGCAGACAGGTAGTCTGTTTTGAGGACTATTTTAGATGGCTCATCCATGCTAATGGACATTAGAAAGTTCAGTGCCGCTGTTTGTACATCTTCCTGTTGTAACCAATCACTGGGCTGTTTATTTATACTAGCAGGAGTAATGTAGGGCCTGGGTGGTGTCATTGTACCATGGAGTATGATTTTTCTGTCTAAAATTTCCTCTTTTTCGAGGGGCAACCATATCAAGTGTGCTTCTGAGAGTAAGGCCCTGTTCACACCTGGCATTAAAATGCGTCTTAGGTGATCCGATCACAAGTGGACAGCGCTAACTACAGGTGTGAATGCACCCTGGGCCCCATTGAAGGACCGCCTAGTCAACAGACATCCTCTGCCTAAGCGGAAGTACGTACTCATTCGCACGCCAACGGCGTCATATTAAAGTGCGAAACAATAAGAAGCCACACTGAATAACAAAATAAATGAGACAAAGTTTTTTAAAAATGATATGTTTGCTGATAGACCTATCTGACGTTGTTTTCTGGAGCAAAAGAGACGCGGATAGAACTATAATTTTGGTTGGTTCTCAAATCGCGTAAACTGGCTTTGTCCGCGACGTTTGAAAATTTTGAAAAGCGCATAGAGACACATTACGAGTGCGTCAATCATCTTGGGCGATTTGGTTTGCCTGGAGCACGCCAAGGAATAGACCCAGTCTGTCTTTGTTTTGATTTTGTCCGCGTGCTAAGGTCTTCGCAAACTACTACTTCTTTTAATTTCCGGCAAACTAGGCACAGGTACTGCATTGCTGCCGTAGACTGTATAAAAATATACCGGTTAAAACATATATATACCGGTTGTTTTTGACCTCCCACCGGTTAAAAACAACAACAAATTTGATCTTTGCAAACAGAAATGATGTACGTGTTTATTTGTATATTGAGCGGGGAAGTGAGATCCGAGTGGTCACTCGAGACATGTGGAGACACATTCTAATGCCAGGTGTGAACTGACATCCATCTCGACTGAATCTGGACACAATCTGGATATATCCGCATACAAATTACAGGTGTGAACAGGGACTAAGTGTTAACTGGTTAGTCAGTTGGTCCAGTGATACTTCATCAGCCTTTTCTTCATTGGAGAGGAATGGCTCCTCAGGGTTGTAGTAGTGTCTAGGCACTGATACAGGTGGTTTGGATGCCTTGATTTCAAAGGTAATAAGGAAATGATTGGATAGTACAGGGTTATGAGGTGCGACAGTAAGATTTTACTACATTGATACCATGGGACAGCACTAAATCTAAGGTATGGCTTCGGTAGTGAGTAGGCTCACAAACATTCTGTACAAAACCAATAGAGTAAATAATAGAGGCGAAAGCTGTTCCTAGGAGATCACCATGTTTATCCACATGTATGTTGAAATTGCGAATAATCACAACCTTATCTGCTGAAATTGCAAGGTGCGATAGAAACTCAGCAAATTCTATTAAGGCTTCTGGGGAAAGAGCATATAGAGCCAAATACCTTACACAGCATGGCTTGAGGATGTCCTGCTTGGGTGATGCCAAGTTAAGGTGTAGGAGGGAAGGGGGGTAAAACTAATTTATGACAGTGACTGGCCTACCTAAAAGCTGACTGTTTACTTATTGATCAAAGTGAACTTATGTTGTTGGAAGCCGGGCTAAGCAACATGCTATTATCAAAAGATTCCTGAAATAACTGAATGTACTCTCTTTTTAACAAGATCAAACATGAATAAGTAAGAAGGTAATTCAGTTCAGCTCTTGAATACCTATAAAAAGCATGGAAATTTAACTCTTCTACAACAGGATGATATTTGTGGACAGATAATGGTCAAAGCCAGCCAGTTGTAACCTCCACCTTCAGTCAAAATATTTTCCATATAACAAAACCAAATCGTACCACATTGGTTTCCGCTTGAAACTGGAACTGGTTCTAAAAATGGAGATGACATTAAGATTTTCACTCAGCCACTGAAATGTCATAGGTTGTATTCAAACTTAAGGGGAAATGCTATGCATGTGGCCATTAGGGATGTATCCGAATATGATATTCGGGAAAGCACGAATAATGCGATGGAACCAGATATTTCTTCTCCCCGAAGTTGTTCGTTATTATTCAGATTCGGGGGGGAAAAAAAAAAAGTCAGCTCCATGTCTGAGTTCCAGTTTCCAGTTCCAGTGTAGCACCAGTTACACATGGCTGCAAGCTGTATCTGGAACTCCGGCACATAGCAGCTGCAGTAGGCTATATTATACCATTATCTATGTGCACAAAGTTAGCTAGCTAAAGAGATTGGATTAATTTAGATAACCTCTAATTAAAAGATAATGCCCATTCTGTTTGCAACATAGGACTTTGATTTCACTAACTAGTCGTTTAATTTACTACACATTATTGAAAAGTGATTGCTATATTCTGTAGTCGCCCACACCGAGTCAGCGTACAGCAGGCAGCGGGCTGAGAGCCGACCGTTCCCGGCTATCACTCAGGGAATCTCTCGCATCGAGGAGGAGGAGGCGTCAGGTGCGGGAGCTAGCGAGACAAAAGCCTGGTGTGGCAGCTGGATTTATTTCAAACCCCCACAACCTATAGATCAAAATGAAGCTTAGAACCTGTAGTTTTTAGATGTATGTGTGAATTTCCTCCATTCAAAAATTAAAAAATAACGTTTTACCTTACCTTACCGTATTTCACTCAGTATTCATCCATTTAAGATTTAACATGCTGTATCAGCCATAGGTCTTGGCTAACTGATTATTCATTAACCCATGTTAGGGAGGTATAGCCTCAGTGAGAATATGTTTAAAAGACTGTTTTGATTTATAAAGCTTCATTTTCCTAGTTTAAACTGACTGCTCAGTGTCCCCCAGCTAGTTTAGGGAGGGGGGAGGGGGTGGGGTGGAGTTCAGATGGTTTGCAGTCTATCCAAACTTAGTTCAGTAGGGGAAAGAAAAAAAAATAAAACGGCCAAAAGTTCATGTATTAGGCCTACTTTTATGTAATTACTGTTGTAAAGTAGTAATTCACATTTCCCTAGCGAACTGCAGTAACGTTAAGAAATGTGAAAGCAGCATCGTTGGAATTTAAGATTATTCCCTTCAACTGAAGGATATTTTTCAATATATCTTTACTGTAAATAGTTTCTATTTTTAATGCAAAACATAATCTTACGATTTATAAAACATTTTTTTTCAGTTTCTGATTGTTCAATGTCCCCCAGTTAAAGGGGGGCTGGGGTGGTGGTGGGGTTCAGACAGTTCATAAAACTTAGTTTAGTGAGGATATGGAAATATTTCATAATTAATTATATGCCAATATTAAATCAATTTGATGCTTTAAAAGCACAACAATGGCATTTCCAATGAATATTAGGTTAGAAAATAAAACGTGCCCGATTTAACGTGACTTCCGGTATAAACCACGCCCACGTCCGGTCTTCTATCCAAATACAGATGCAGATAATTTTGTTGGTTGAACAGATGCAGATATGGATACAGATAATGACGTCTCTGCACACCCCTAGTGGCCATGCAGGGTTTCTTACCCCTGGGATGGTGTCCTGTGTCTTCTGGTTTGTCTCTTCTGAGACGAACTCTGCAGTAGGTGAGACATAGATCATTTGCCTAGATTAGGGCATCAGAGGATTTTTAAGTGCTCCAATCACATTTGCTTTGATGCTTGTTCAGGGGAGGGCAGGCCACATTCTTAGAAACAATATAATATTCTATTAAATTCACCGTTTCCCTCTATCACTGTTTCTGAACTACATATCTGACAACGCATTACTGCTAGCTAATTAGGCAAATGATAAATTGTATATTTTCTTACACAATTCACTTTGATGCTGTTACACCTAGTACATTCTGAGTTAAATTTTCATGCAACTACCATGTCATGCAAGCCCAGGCATCGACCTGAGTGAGACTGAAATAAACGATTGGAAAGTTTTTGCAAGGTGCTTGTACAGTAACTTCGGCCTAGTGGTTGCCACCACAAAAGCCTATAGGCTAGTTATTGTGAATTAATGATGCTCAATCACACAGCGGAATTCAGTCCTGTGCTAACAGTAATATAAGCAGTTGGATCGATTTTAAAGTTTAATTACAACATTTTATGAACTTTGCTACAGTTGTAGTTCAACTACTAGGTGACACTATAGTTTCTTTGGCTGCACTTCGAACACGCATTTAATTGCACGCCGCTGAGTAATGTGTGCTGACATATTGTCTTTAAATGTCAGTAAGAATATAAATGGCAAGACAATGCTGTCTTTGGTCACTTCAGCCGTGAATGTTGGCTGAAATGTTATCTTTTGCAAACAGATATTATTTTTTTGTTTTTAAGTCACACAAAGAACAAATCCTATAATTGGCTGTTTGAACATAGAAAAATTAAACCACTATAATGTATCAAGTAAGTTGGAGGTTTCTCTTTGAATGTTGCTTTACACAGACTTGCAGTTTGCAATGATCTTAATTCACATGGCTAGCTAAAGCTGACATTTACTGTCCAAAACTCAAGTTAGTTAGTTTCGACCTAAATCTGTTCAGCTCATAATCCAGTTACCTCCGAAGATTAACATTGCTCTTCTGTTGAGTATTATATGGCCAACTGTACTGAAAGGTCGTGGAAAATGTGAAAAACATGCCTTACCAAATAAATAATTCCTTTAAATATGAAAAGCACCTTATTCTGACAAATGAACAGCTTGTTAAAATTCTGGGATTGGAATTGAGGTTGGAACAAAAACCAGTACACTGTGGTCCCCCAGGATTGTGGTTGAGAGCCACTGCCTTATACACCATCCATTAGCTGTGTTCCCCTTCATTGCATAACGCCACTGCATTCCATCATATTTCAACATCTTTTGAAATCCTTCTGCCCAGTATTTATTTTTTTTTTTTAACTATTTCATTCACATTTTTGATTGATTTCAATGATTTCAATAAAAACACCTAGAATGACATGCTATGCAAGGTGTGTCCAACCTTTTAATGATAATGTATGATAGCTTTTAAAATTACAGGGCTTTAACCACCCAATTGCAGCTATATTTCATTCATTCAGTCATTCATTCATTCATCCTTTATTTGGTTTTCTGAAATCACATTGTGGGTACATTTTAATGGGGCCGAGATTGATATGAAACAAAAATAAAAATTAAAAAATACAGTTATAGTCGAAAAAATAAGTTAAAATCTTTAAATGTCCCTAAGCAACAACAGAAACAAGATTCTGTGCAAAATGCAAGACATTCTAGGTTTAAAAAAACAAAAGTTAGAAGCAATCTTTCCAAAACTCCAAATTCTTATTCCAAAACTACTTGAGGAACCTCATCAACCTTTAATTCTTGGAGATGATCTTTGGAGGTGGACCCTCATTAGCAATGAAAACTTGAGAGATTACACCATAGAGAAAAAGCAAAACAAAATAAAACAATTAAAATAGGGCAAAGAACAAATGGGAAATCAATCACTTGAAAACAGACGCAAGTTTCTAAACTGTCCAAAAAGAATGAGGGAACTTTTTAGGCGATGTTGTAAATTTTTCCATAAATCTGGTGCTATGCGACTATGCATTGTCGTGGAATATTGTATGAGTCCATGACAATGCATGGTGTTGTGTGGACGTGGTTGATGTGCAGCAAGATGAGGAAATTATTCACTGGTACTAAGATGAAATTGCAGTTATTAAATAATCATAACTTCTGCACTGTTTGACCTAAAGACTTGAATCCAATGTCAGTCGATGTCCCTCCTCACAAAAAATGAACTTTGCTCAAGGAACCGGACAACTGAACTGGGAACTAGTGCTAGGCCATTAAACTGAGTGTTACCAAATTAGACTTGAAAGGATTTGTGGGGTCTATATAATTATGTTCAAAAAATATAAAAAAAAAAAAAAATTGTTTCAAGACAATATGTCAACTACATGCACAAATCAATTATTGTGGGCGTGACCATTTTTACTATGACAGTTGTAACCAGTGAATGCTCTTTCCGCTCATGAAACTCATGGCATACGTGTGCAATGGTTGCCTCCAAGGCAGCATGCTATTTTTTGTGGCCTTTCACCAAAGGGTGAAGCTGTAAGAGGAAAATAAATAATGCCTCGGACTCCTCAATTGCTTGTTCAATCTAGTTGAATCTTTGCATGCTGTCTTTGTGTATTTGTCTCCCATTGGATGTACAATATTAAAGTCATATCTGAAAAATTTGGCCACCGTCAGCCAATCAGTTGTCAGTGGGCAATGTGACTGCCATACAAATGGCTGATCATCATGACTTCTATGACCTCTAAGCTTGGGAATACAATGTCAAATTTTGGGATAGAGAAAAATTTTGTACTGTTTATTCATTCTTACATCTTAAAAAATCCTAATTGCTGCATGCTGCTTGGACCCCATTTTGTTGTATTTACCAAAATACATTTTGTTAAAACTGCACTTCATCAATTGTCACAATTTATGGGGAAAATATCCACTTGTACCTGTGCTCCTAAATTATATTGTATTTAGTCATATTTTTTATACTTGCATTTTCCGAACTCTAGGAGCATATGCGGGCTGAACACTGTCCAACTCTAGTGACCCAACTCAATTTTTTTGAACTTCAGCCCAGCCCTCTGACTTTTAAGACATGAAGATCCTAATATGTTGCTATCGGTGTATTAAGATCTCCAGAGGTTGAAGGAATTTCAAGTCTCTTCTTGTCCTCACAGATGGAGACTTTGAACCTCCGTGTGAGGAGGAGGATGATGAGGAGACCATTGAGGTGGAAGAACAACAAGAAGGAAATGATGCCGAAACGCGTAGGCGGGAGATCGAGTTGCTCCGGCATGAGGGCACCCTGCCTCTGGACCAGCTACTGCATACACTTACCCAGTCACAGGTATTTGTCAGGAATCACCACTGCAGGAATGTTTCACTTGCAAACGAGTCCATATTTTCAGCATCTTGTGTTTCCTCTGGAGTGGGACAGTGAGTACTTACTGTGGATTGCTGTAGATTTTCATTGGTCAAACCCACCTCAAACTGACTTTAACAAGTATTGCTTTTTGGAGGACGTAATCTTCATCTGAAGTGCTTAGAGCTCTGCAATAAAAAACAAGCTGTAGCTCAATTTGTACTGCTTCGTAGTGTGGTCACAAGTTTATCTTGCCCTATCTCTCATTTTCCAGGATGTCCCTGCTGAAGATGATTCTTCAGAAAGTTCGATTTCTGGTGCTGAAGAGGAAGAGGATGAGGAGTTTACAGCCAATGAAGATGATGGTGTGTGGTACTCATTTTCTTCTCTCTGCTTTGTACTTTGTATGATAGTTGATGTCAGCAAAAACAAAACAATGCAGCCATATGAATTTGTGTGGTAAACTTTGTAAGGCACTCCTGATTGTGATTGTGACCCTCCTGCTCAAGAACAAGGCCTGTTTTCATCCACTTCTAGCAATTGTGTTTCATGCCAATGTCTGTGGAACTGTGGACGGCCTGTGAGAGTAGAGTTCCGTTCAAACCAATTAATGCAGCTTTTGACAGAAAGAGATCTTTATATGTTACTGTTGGTGGAATTTGGAACTTCATCATTGTTGGCTCTTTTAAATGGGAAATTTTTTGTTCTGGTCCCAAATTGTCAGAGCGCTAGCAAGTACTGACTTACCCTGCTATGCTAGAGAACCAAGGTCTATATTTTTTTCATAAAGTTTCTTTGATCGTTTTGGCTGCCTTGGTGACGGATAAAAAATAAATAAATACATTTGTGGGCTTTGAAAGCATTGTATCTTGATCATTTGGTCGTAATGGCCGTATCGTGTTCAGCATTGGGGAGGACCAGATATGACCAGGAGTCGGGGTGGAGTGTGAGGGGGTATTAAAAAATCTTTTTTTTGAATTATGTGAATCTGAGCTGAGTGTTGATGACACTTTGGATAAAAGTGCCTGCTAAATAAATGTAATGTAATTATGACGCATGCTCACAGTAATACTGTAAGAATATTTATTTCAGGCTTTTGATTTAAATACTGTTGGAGGCATGAAGATTAAATAAAATGTTTAATTTTCTGAATCCAGCAGTTTTGTTTGATGTCCTGCACTCATGCCGAGCGCAAGTGCGATAGTTAAACTCCCTCTCTTGTAAAATAAATGTAGTCGATTTAATTTAATTATCAAAGATATATTAATAAAATCACTAAATTTGTTGATTGGCTGCGCGACCTGTTGGATCAACCTTTATCAAAATGTCCAGCTCACAACGTGATTTATATTAAGAGATTTATTGAGTTACAAGTATGCAATGTCTAAAGATGAATGTTGACTGCCTAAAAAAATCAATTGGCAATGTTAAGACTTAAACAGGTTAGTCACAAAAGAAATGAATGAAAGAAAATGCCAAACCACAGCCTGTTCTTCCAAGACAGTCTCAAGAAAAACAAGACCAACGTTGATAAACCAAAAGACAGCCGAATATTCTAAAAAGGAGGTGTGGGAGCAGGGCCAGACAGGGACCGTCTTATTGGAAAACCAGTAAATTTACATGTTAAAGTGTACTTATGTGGTTGGAAGCAGGGCTAAACACTATGATCTTATTATCAAAAGATTCTTATAATGCGACCGAACATGAATATGTTATGAAGTAATCAAGCATTTTTCGGCTGAATGGCCTGTTCTCGTCATTGTTATATTATGTTTTGTTATGTAGCTCTCTTAAAAATGGAAGTTTGCATTCAGCTGATAACTATATGATGGTAATTAATTAAATATTTATATGTAAGGCTCATTTTTTTTGGATGATATTATTTAAATGCAAATACTCCCAACACCTCAAATGCTGTACCCTCCTCCTTGGTCGACTTTTCCTAAATAGCTGAGTTTGAAATAACTGCATTGTTAGAATTTTAAAAATTGACTCATTAAATCGACTCATGATTGATATACAATCATTTTTTCCCCGTTTTCTTCTAATAACCCCCCTGACAGTAGGTAGCAGGTACTGATACCTAGGTGTGAATGGGTTGCTCTCTCCTCCGGCCCACTAATCAGCAACAATTTTTTGATACAAATTACTTGGGTCGCTGTAGGAGACTAATTTCGCACACATAATCACACAAAATTAATTCACTGCAACGTTTGGCGAAGGTGATTTATTTTGATTATTGACTTTAGCATGGGGATCAATAATTGTGGGCATCGTAGTCATAGAAATGATGAGTTTAGAATGTGGAGATAACACCTCCGACATACATTCAGTTGTTCACTGAAATGGCAACTTCAGATAAACTCTGACTAGTCTACAGAATATCGATCACGCAAGCGAATGAGACTGGAGGAAGCACTGGAATTACTGATTAATGACTTTGTCCTGGACCTGGCATGGGACTTGCGTGAAAATGACATGATGTTGAAGACAGAAGCAGCAGCCACCAAAGCAGGTCACAGCATCAGCTTGCACACCCATCACTCCTGGGAAGAAAATGCAGTGCCAGGTCTGCAAATCCAGTTGGAATAAGGCTAAAGACGACTGCTTTAAATGCAATCGATTTGAGTGCGCTCCTTGTTCACATAAAAAACCAAAGCTGTACGCTCCCTGTGGAATTGATGAGTAAGAGGAGATAGCAGTAACAAAGGGAAGGGAGAAGCGAGCGGAATTCCTTATGACTGAAGGAAACTACTTTTTAAAAATATTGTCCCTTTTATTTAACTGCTTCCTCTATTTTGTGTTTTGCTGGTTTTGTACAGTATAGCGCTTTTCTCAGTGTGCCTAAACTACGCCTTGGTGCATTTTCCTTTACCTGTATAACAAAACCAATTTCAAAATGTTGAAATTGATAGTCGTGTCCTTTATTTCGAGAATATAGTTTTGCTTCATAATGTTTGATTATCTTTATAAAATTAGCTGGCTGTGGGTGCTGAAATCGATGCTGTAATGTTGGATAAGCCTGATGCCACTGGGTGTCAGGCTTGCCGGTTTACAAAACAAGGCAGAGGGAGATAAGTCGGATTGAGTTGTGGCAATTTTCTTAAAGTAATGACTAAAATAACCAAAATCGGTGCTAATTGTACAATGAGAAGCAACTGTTTTTCCTGATAGAATCATTGCTTTCATGGAATCGCAGAATTAACAATGGGAGATTTTTCCTTAACAACAGTCCAAATAGAGTTTTATTCAACCAAAGTTTTGCTGGACAGTGCTGAAACAATATTGTCAAAGGGCTATGGTATAATATTTCAATTTCAGCTGATAGTCGATAAAAATCAATAAAGGTGAAAGTAACTAATATAATAATCATTGTTGATAACCATTGTATGGGGTTATTTTCTGTGTAATAAGAAGGATAATCCCCTCCGAGGCGGTCAGCTCTCAGGAAAGGATGACTTTCACAGAGGGTCTTCGCCTCCACAGTGGTCATTATTTCCTGATAGCTGACTGCCTTGTCAGGGATTATCCCTTATGTATTTTGCTCCACAGTATTAACTTTGATGTTACCATTCTCCCGTTGTCCCCCTCTTTTCCTCAATTCGCCCTGATGGTAAATGCAGAATAGTTATGAAAACAATAGTCCGTAAACCACTGGTGTATGTATATCATGTTTTTCAAAAATAGATTTGTAATGGTTCCTGTTATGAATTATAAAGCAAGGAGGTGCATTGGCTTATGTCTCTCTCAGGTACAACTGGAGTTATACTGGTATTATTTGCTGCCATTTTTCGTATTACTCTCAGGTGGCCTTTTTTCCCCCCAAGAAAAGCAGAATGTAATTTGCATTTCTTTCTGTTTTTGACACTGTAAATGACATGTGACTAATAAAACTGCTTGTAGGAACAAATTGGAATTGGAAACTCATTCAGTCTCATGTTTGCTAACTTACTATGAAGCCAACTGCACACACAAACACAGTGAACCTTCATATGTATTCATTGTCTCAACGTATATTTTCACTGGAGATTCATAGGATACATAAAATTGCTTAATCATTGAGTGCCAAATTAGCCATACTTTTTGTGTTCGATTTAACTAATGATAACTAGCTTGCTACCCACCTCCTGTATATGATGTGGGAAGTTCCAACGTGACTTAAAATTACTGTCAAAGTAAATTCATGAATGGCTTCAGACGACATTGTATGGGCTTGTGCTATGTATTAAGCATCAGTGACAGTACAAGAAATCAGTTGCATTGCAATATCGTCTTCTTACTAGGTTCTGAGCTGTTGGGTCCAGGTTCTCCACGATGTCATTTTCGATGGATAGATGGATGCAACTATGCTAGCTACGCTATCCGTATGTGTTCGCTTACCTGTGGGTGGTATATTTTTAGAGGAGTTGAGGGTGGAGGTGGGGTGGCAGGGCGTTCCCGACCACGCCCATACAATCCTGAGGTTTTTTCAATACGGATTTTATGCCTGATTTGAAATGTGTTATTACAGTTATTGAAATTACTTTGAATAGATATTTGGTGGTGTGGTGGATACATCACTCTATGATAATTTATGGTTATTTCAACTATTTTCAGACTCTTTACAATCACTTCAAATTGTACGGTCTCATGCACACTCCAGTCTACATTCTAAGGTTCCATTTTGCCTCCCTACTGGATCATTTACAGCTTGCTACTGGCTACCTAACCTATCATTACTTACCTTTATCATGACTTACTAGTTGGGTTGCCAGATGCCCAGTTTTCCTGCAGAGTGTGTGGTTTTCAAATTATTTGTACAGGACCAGCAATATAATGTCTGAGTAATTCATTGAAAGCATTTACGGTATTGCGTTATTTTTAATGTGAATTCGCAACTCAACCGACCCCGGGTCCGTCATCCGTACCGGTAGCTCTACTCACCGACCCACCCCCCCCTTTGCCATTGGTCCCAACCACACTACCATCCCGCAGCCGATCTTACTGCCCCACCCCACCGTGTCTGCCGTCGGTCGTGACAGCTACCCATGCTGAAAAAAATGGATTTTGTCCTACCAGTTGACATTTGTTTCATCTTGCAAGTGTGAGACAGCCTGAAAGCGTGTGTCACTCCAAAGGCGTGAGAGTTGGCAACCCTGATAACAATAATGATACTGTGTTAGTCTTGTCAGTGTTCTGTATTTTGAGTTTTGTTTTTGTGAAGTGATCGCTCCTGATATACCTTATATAGCCTCTGCTTTGTATTGAAAGTTGGGATGGCATAGCATTTTGGAACACTGTGTGTATTGTCTTCTTAAGTGATAAAATACGTGCTATTCTCTCCCTTAGCTGAGGATGAGGAAGAAACCATTGCAGCTCAGGAGGTGGTCGAAGGGGGAGCTGATCACTCTGAGCTCGGCGACCTGGCAAGAGAAGGTACTTTTATACTTGCATATCATGGGACCTCAAGTATTTCAATGAACATGAAAGATGTATTATTGGCTGTTTTCTTGGGGGCCATGAACATTTTTAAACTCAGTTATCAGTTTATCAGTGGTACATCTGTTTGGGACACAACTGAAGTCATGCCATTTCATATTTAATTTTTTGACAATATTTATCAAAAAGTACATATTTATTCTGTAAATTGCACATTAAGCTAACAAAATGGTCCTTGTATTACATCCACAAAAAGGCTGTTATTTCCTGTTGATTGCCTGACCAAAATGACAATAAATGAATAAGTGTTTGTTTTTAAAAGATTGCGCACAAAGCGTGACCCAGTAAGAAGTCAAAAGTGTTAAAACTGAAAATGTCTTCAATGCTTCATGCCATTACACCAAATAAGGATCTGCGGAGTAACATAAATTGTCGGTTGGTGCAGGTCTTTCTTTACTACCGCTCTCACTTGTTTGGTCTGTTTGGATGTTTGGTTACATACCCAACACCATAACTGCCCTGGGAATGCTTGTCCCTCCAATGAGTGGCGAACAAACTAGTACAATTCCCCTGAATTCTCCTATCTTACAAACTTAATAAATCGTGCCGTACTCTCCAGACCGAGCTAACCCAGCTTCACTGTTTCACGGGATTGTTGTGGATCTCTTGCTTAAATAGGCACTGCCCATGTAAATGGATGCACTAAATTTACTAATGAACTGGCTGGCGACATGCCTACCGGGCAGGAGCTTACAGACTAATGAGAAACCTTCATATCTATAAAAATATGTTCTCATAAGGAAAATGAAACGAGTATTATAACTATCATTGGGTATAATCCAAGACATCCAGAAAATTTAGGGAAGAGTATGCAAAGCAGTTGAAAGCAAGATTTTTTTTTTTTTTTTTTTTTTTGGTATTTCATTTTTTTGTTTGGTTTTATTCATGACTTAAGTTGTACAGGTCTGGCATCTGCATTGACGCTAGGTGGGTAAATATAAATATGCAAGTACAGGGGTTGGCACAAAGGGTTCAAAGTCACTTGCCCTTTGGGCAAGTAGAGCTGGTGTATACTTGCTTGAATGTTGTGCTCAATTTCCCAAAAATAAAACCCCATATGAAACATTTCTGGTTATTTTGTTTTAAGTTTTACATAGTTTATTGACTGGGCTTCATTTTTATCATTTATAATATTAGCACAGTTTTCTATTTTGAAAATAAAGTAATTCATTGTGAAGAATTGCCATGGAAAAAAGGCATGGTTGACATTTCTGATCAACAAAATAACATTTGGTCTTTCATGTGAGGGCTCTGTATACTGGGAGTTTTGTTTAAGTGCCTTAGTATTGTCTGGGAGTGCTTGGACCCTGTAAATCACTGCTTGCTCCTATTTCTTTTTGTTTTTGTGTTTTGCACTGATGAGCCATTGTATGAAAATGCTAAATGCATGTCCAGAGTTTACAGATGTTTAACGTTCTGTTTTCCAGGTGAAATGAGTCTTGACGAACTGTTGGAGAAGTATAGAGGAGCATACAGCGATGATTTTGAAATGCCTTCAGCCTCAGTTTCCCCCACCAGCTCTGAGGAGGAGTCCGTCACCTCTGGAGATGTTGAGGAAGATAGTGATGGAGACCACAGCAGCAGACAAAGCAGCAGCTCCTCTGGTATCAACTTTGAATTCTCTTGAACTGTTAAAGGCTTCCTTTAACAGCTTTTGGGCTCATCTCTGGGAAACAGTGCTAATTAACCTTGCAGAAATCATTAAATCTGGTTGTCTAAATGATAGCCTGTGTCAGATTTCTGTGCACATCAAAATAACAATTTAGATATGAGCACCAGAGGATGTACCATGTACGGAGATTCTGGGTAGATGTCCTTAATTTCAGTTTCAATCAAAATGTTTATCGATTTATATGGTCTTGGTTTGTCTTAACCAAATTCATAGAACTCCAGAATTTTGTAAAAGCCTGTTACAGTTGAGGCCAAAAGTTTACATACACGTAGGCTAAAGACATTCAAACTCAATTTTTCACAACTCCACACATTTCAGGTTTCCATACATTTTCTGTGCTAAGTCAATTAGGGTATCTGCTTTATTTCCATAAGAGGTAATTTCAAAATAATAGCTAAGAGACATATTTATTTCAGCTTTTATGTACTATATCAGATTTTCAGTGGGTCAAAAGTTTACATACACTTTGACCCACTGGATTTATGATTTTCTTAACTTTTTGGACATAATGATCAGTGCTATGTATGGAGGAAAAAGGGTGAGGCTTTTAATCCGAAGAACACTATCCAACTGTGAAGCATGGGGATGGCAGCATCATGTTTGGGGGTGTTTTGCTAGAAAAGGGACTAGTGCACTTCAGATAATAGATGGCATCATGAGGAAGGAGGATTATCTACAAATACTGAAGCAACACCTCAAGACATCAGCTAGAATGTTAAAACTTGGTTGCAACTGGGTCTTCCAGCAGGACGGTGATCCTAAGCATACCTCTAAAGTTGTAACAAAATGGCTTAAAGACAACAGAGTGAAAGTATTGGAGTGGCCATCACAAAGCCCTGACCTGTATCACATAGAAAATTTGTGGACTGACCTGAAAAAGTGTGTCCGAGCAAGGAGGCCCACAAACTTAACTGAGTTACACCAGTTCTGTTGGGAGGAATGGGCAAAAATTCTGGCAAAGTATTGTGAGAAGCTTGTGGAAGGCTACCTCAAAGCATTTGATTCAAGTTAAGTAATTAAAAGGCAATGCCACCAAATACTAACAAAGTGTATGTAAAAGTTTGACCCACAGAAAATCTGATATAATACATAAAGGCTGAAATAAATCTGTCTCTTTGCCATTATTTTGAAATTACCTCTTATGGAAATAAAGTAGATACCCTGATTGACTTAACACAGGAAATGTATGGTAACATGAAATGTGTGGAGTTGAGTAAAATTGAGTTTGAATGTCTTTAGCCTAGGTGTATGAGAACTTTTGGCCTCAACTGTATCTTTCATTAATCTGTCCAGTTTACCATTCTGGTGTTTTGCCCTCTTTCCTTCTTTTACCTTTCTCCACTCAGATGGCTCAGAAACTGTAGAAAGTGATGATGAAGGTGGCGAAGGGATGGAGATCCTGCTAAAGGGAGGAGAACGCAGTCCCCCTGGCCCTGCTGCCGCACGGCCTAAGGAGATCAGCCACATCGCTGCAACTGCTGAGAGCTTGCAACCTAAGGGCTATACACTTGCCACCACACAGGTAACCTTGTTACCCATTAGCTGTCACTCACGTACAGCGACTGTTTTTCTTGATTTGCTTCTGTACTCCACATTTTTAGATTTTTCAGTTTAATTCAATTTAATTTGTGACTATTAAATATTGTTTTAATGTCGTCCCATCCCCATACAAGAAATCATCACATACTGTAGAGTACAGACAAACGTACGGGAGTGGGACGCCATTAAAACTATTCAATTGTCCACTAAATCTTGGCGATGTTCCAGCTTCACGTCAGATCTGGTGCATGAAACATGAACACAACTGAGCTACGAATGAACGCTTACGGTAGTGTGAAATATCCTCATTATAAAATAACACGAACCTGTTTAAAGACACTTCATTTAAAAAATAACGTATATAACTGAAATATTTTGAGCAGTGATACTCACATATTGAGGATGCAATCTTATTTGTGTTCAATAGATAGATAGAGACAGAGACAGAGAATCAATGCTGTCGTTCTCTTCTGACTTAGTCCAGAAAACAGTATCAGCTAGGCCTATCAGAAGACCTATGCTTTAGCCATGCTCAGAAGTTCTCAAGAATAATTATATTTTCTAAAAATTGACGGAATTCAACAATGACATTTCGCTGGGTACAGTGTCTTTTACAGCTACCGCAGAGTGCATGCGTAAGGCGCTGATGATGAGACAAAACTTTTGGTTATGCTGGGCTATAAAACGCTATTCTAAAAGAAAATCCGACAAGGGCAACAAGATCGTAAACAGCATGTGTGGTATTATGCACAACTACCCAGACGTCACAAATGACCGTTATATTTCACAAACTGATCATCCAAGACACTATATGACCACTCAGTCTTGAAAGGGACATCTCCACACACAAAACCAATGGCAAGGTTGTATATTTATTTCATATTTAGTCCCAGATATTATGATGCAGATGAGACTATATGGAGGGGGTATTTTTTTAATGGACGACCTGCGCGACAGTGGTGACACTTAGAAACTCTATTCGGCATAGTTGTCGTGTATCATCTACTGATAAAACTAGAAAACAGAGAATTTTCAACTCATAGTTTGGTTGCAGGAGGAATGAATAACTGAGTTGAGCAATCTAGGGATGCAGACCACTGTGCGGCTTGCATGAGGGGATTAATATGGAGTCGGTACCCCCTTTGCTGCTATAATAGCCTAACCCTTGCTGGCTTTCCGCTAGATTTTAGAACATGGCTGCAGAGATTCACTTCCTTTCAACCACAAGAGCATTCGTGAGGTTTGGTGCTGATTTAGGGAGAAAATCATTGGATCACCATTGGAGTTCCAATTCGTCCTAAAGGTGTTTGTAGTGCATAAAATTAGTACATTAGCATTGTAAAATGAGTAGGTTTGTCCACATACATTTGGCAATGTAGTGCTTTCAGCACCTGGTGATGTGTATAGGGCACAGGCATCAAGCAGCCATTGCATGTGAAGGAGATGCAACAAAGTACTAAACATAACTGCTTTCATTTCCATAACGTTACTAAGTCCCAAACATGATGATGCCCTGAAATGAGGAGGGTTATGTATAAAAAGTGCTGGAATTTCTACATGGTGAAACTAAAACATAAAAATACCCTTTGATAAAAGATGATAATCTGCGCTTTAACCACACGTGACTTGACTACAAATCTAAAATTGTGGAGTACAGAGCCAAATATAAAAAAAAAAAACAGCAAGAATGTCTTTGTCCCAAACATTACGGGAGGTCACTAACCATTGTCATGTTAATGCAACAGAGTAAATCCAGAGTGAATCAAAGGTCTTCACTTTTGTTTGGGAAATTGATTGGGTTAAGCATTATAGGTTGGAGGATACGCCTAATTTTAAGATTAATGTCTGACATGATGCTAAATTCATCACTGTGCTGCTGCAGGTGAAGACGCCCATTCCCTTCCTCCTACACGGCACATTGCGGGAATACCAGCACATCGGCCTGGACTGGCTGGTCACCATGTATGAAAAGAAGCTGAATGGTATCCTGGCTGATGAGATGGGGCTGGGAAAAACTATCCAGACCATTGCTCTGTTGGCTCATCTTGCCTGTGAAAAAGGTAAAAAGTCCTGGACAAAAGTTACTTTGTAGCTTTAACTTACAGTGCCTTTGGAAAGTATTCAGACCCCTTCACTTTTTCCACATTTTGTTATGTTACAGCCTTACTCTAAAATTGATTTAATTCATTTTTATTCTCATCAATCTGCACTCAATACCCCATAATGACAAAACAAAAACAGATTTTTAGAAATTTTTGCAAATTTATTAAAAATAAAAAACTGAAATATCACATATACAAGAGTATTCAGACCCTTTACTCTGTACTTTGTTGAGCCATCTTTGGCAGCGATTACAGCCTCGAGTCTTCTTGGGTATGACTTTACAAGCTTGGCACACCTGTATTTGGGGTATTTCTCCCATTGTTCTCTGCACAGCTATTTTCAGGTGGCATTTGTGCGTGTTTTGAGCTTAGGCTAGGCTAGTGTTCCCTGGTTTGCTTAAGACTACTCCTTTTTAAATGGCTTATTATCTCCCCTAAGATGATGTAAAACTACACATTAGAACACATCCTCTCTAATTTCCATTCATTCTTGTGTAGGAAACTCATTCTCCTGTGTCGTATCATACAACATGTATTTATGCCTCCACATTATGTTTTCGGGTTGTCCGTCCGTCCGTCCGTCTGTCCCATTCTCGTGAACACGATATCTCAGGAATGCCTTGAGGGAATTTCTTCAAATTTGGCACAAACGTCCACTTGGACTCAAGGATGAACTGATTACATTTTGGTGGTCAAAGGTCAAGGTCACTGTGACCTCACAAAACATGTTTTTGGCCATAACTCAAGAATTCATACGCTAATTATGACAAAGTTTCACACGCATGTCTAATAGGATACAATGATGAAGTGCTGATAATTTATATCCAAACTAGCTACTGGTTGGCAGAGGCATACAACCGCGAGGCGGTATTTCTAGTTTTTTGATGTACTGCCACAGGTTGGATTTGATCTGAGTCCGTAGTGCTCACCCATGTGTCAAACGATGCTTCTACTGAGTGAACTACCTAACAGTCCCTCCTGGCCATGTTTGCTTCTGGAATGTAGTATACATCCCTGCACAATGCCCGCTTGCCATGAAATATGTCAATCCTTGTGTTTCTACCCCACGTAATGCATTTTTGACAGCTGCTCTTTAAAAAAGCAAAAATGACCTCTCTCCTTTTCTCTTTCTGTCACTCAGGTAATTGGGGTCCTCACCTGATCATTGTACCAACCAGTGTAATGCTCAACTGGGAGATGGAGTTGAAGCGCTGGTGTCCTGGTTTCAAGATTCTGACTTACTATGGAAGCCAGAAGGAGCGTAAACTGAAGAGACAGGTATAGTCAATGAAACTGAGAAGTCATTAAGGCAGCATAGCAGATAAAACATGAAAAAACACCAAAGATGATAAAACCTATAAAATTACAGTGTTACAGGCCGCTTTCACATGATCAGCATCAAAATTCCTGGTATGGCCTGGCCATTAAATTCCTATGGAGGGGAGCATTGATGCCCAAATTGGAAGCATCACCAAATGACAAGTTGTGATCCTCAAAGTTCAAATTGTTTGAACTTTGACCTTGTCTGAAGCTGTCATTTTGTAGTGGGTCCAGTCACATCACTACTTGGAAGCAGGCAGATGTAAACGTGGAAGAGCATTTTGGGATAAACCCAGGATTTTTGGGTTCACTAAGCGAGTTCACAGTTTAGCTTTATACCACAGGCAACCTACTACTATCACAGCTTGTTTCAGTTTTTTTCCGATCCAACAGCTTTCCTGGATGGATGACTCGATTCTTGCCACGTGTATTCTAAATTAGTTAAGATAATTCATTAATCATTATGGGATATTTCTTAAAATGTAATTATAAAAAAGAAAGATATGATCACTTGGCATTCTAACAGGTAACACATTCCCTTGCGACATTTGCACCTAATGTAAAAAAGTTAGTTGTAGGGTTAACAGTATGAAAGTATGGATTTTTATCAAATTTCAGTTACTGAAATAAAATGCTGTATTGTACAACACGTAAAAAATAAATGAACATCACCAATAGGGATAGCTATTAACGGTTAACAATGGCTCAAAGCTTCAAGTTTTTATCAAGTTCCACTGCTCAACTAGGAAATTAAATCTGAGCTTTCACACTTAAAAAAAAAAAAAAAAAAGTTTGTTCTTTTGTTAAACATTAAAAGAAATTATATGTCACTTGCATATTTTAATGTTTGTATTGATCAGAACAGGCTAGCCAGCTAGCTTTACTGCCGTTTCTCCTTCTGTTAAACGTGATGTCAATAAGCTTGTCGCTTGTGCCTCTGAAACAAAAATGCCGGAGTGACTTCCTCGTTCTTTCAGTGTTCGCATAAAGTATAATTTTGTAAATTAGAAGAATAAGTCATATTTTAATGCTCAAAATTATCAGAACAGGTTAGCCGCCAAGCTTTAGTGCTGTTTTTCATTCTGTTAAATGTGACATTAATTACGTTTGTTGCTCCTGTGCTGTCAAATACGGCTGTTATATGCAGCTATTTGAGCATAGCTGTACCCTACAAAAACTGGAAGCTTAGCACCATTTTTTCCAATCCTCATTAACGGCTGGTGGAAGTGTTGCTATGCTATGCATTTGTAAACTTCTGGGTTAACGGTGCTTATGCAAGACAGGTCTTTAGTACCTGATTTGACCCAACCGAACAGCGATTAAAAATTGTTTAAAATTTTTAAAAAACTGGCCCCGATACCTGACAAAATCACTGAATGCCTTCGGGCTCCATCAGCATGCTGACCTCCAGTGTAGCTTTGCAAACCACGTCAAAAGTGTGTCCATAAACCAGTCAGAGGTCTGAATATAGCTGAATGAACAGTGGATCAGTTTGACGCGTCCAGGCAAAAACTCGGGAGATTTTTTAAATTTATTTTAAAAAAGAATATTGCTGCTGGGTGTCTCATTGAGGCACTGCACTGTGGTGCATGGATGAGCCCTGCAGTCTCTGTTGGAATCAGGACTATGCTGGTGCCAAATGTGGCTAGTAGCTCCATAAGTCAACACACGATCGGTGATTGCGTCGCCCAGCATACAGGATTGTTTAGTTGGTTTAGGAGTCTTGTTTTCCTTGGCTGTCTAGTAGCGACACCCTCCCTCCCTCCTGCCCACTGGTCAGTCAGGTGCCTGTGGACACTGTTAAAGATACATATTAAAGTTTGGGAGGAGGACTGTGGCTGCATACATTACTAAATTAGCAGTGGAGCTCGCCCAGGAATGTGGCGGTGGTTGCAGACAATTGGCCATTCCAAATTAGGGTGGGAATTGGACATGGTGAGCCCCACGTTGGATGCAAACAAATAAACTAGTCAACGATCATCTATTGTTTTTCTTCAAAAGGACCCATTTTGTTCTTTTGTCCATTTAGAAGGCCTAAATGTCTTTACAATCCAAAATGAGAGTATGGCCTAGTGCATCTTGTCATGGAATAAGAACCTTATTTGTGCATTCATCTGTTCTTATAGGGTTGGACAAAGCCCAATGCATTCCATGTGTGCATCACCTCGTACAAACTGGTATTGCAAGATCACCAAGCCTTTCGGAGGAAATCATGGCGATACCTTATTCTGGACGAGGCCCAAAACATCAAGAACTTCAAATCACAGCGCTGGCAGAGCTTACTCAACTTCAACAGGTTCGAAGGGGAATCGGAGGGGCAGTTTTGGGCTTTTCATGGTATTTTCATGTGGTTATACTCCCATATTTGGGCTTAAATATTAATGCAGTGATCTCTCAGATTTGGGACAATGAATGTTATCATATTTCTAAACTAACCCAAGTTTGCGAGTGGTGCTTGATGTGGTGGTTTATTGAATGCATCACTCGCCAGTGAGCGGTGCACAAACTTGGCTAATGCCTTTACTGATACTGAGGACAAAATGAGAAGCACCATTTAAAGATTAACAGGTTTTGTCTCACTTGGTGTATACCAAAACAATTGCTGAGCATTATAGAGGGAATACAATGACTACACACGTGCACCTCCACTAGATTGTCTGACTTAGTCGTCAAACCCCTCTCAAAATGTTAATGTTTTCCTATGTTTGGGTGTTTGTGTACTACAAACCCTTCTGTACAAAATTACATTTGGCATGGTATACAGCTTGTATGTCACCAGCAGTGTATGCGCGTGAGCTCGACAACACATTTCTCAT
This sequence comes from Anguilla rostrata, assembly GCF_018555375.3. Taxonomy (NCBI): domain Eukaryota; kingdom Metazoa; phylum Chordata; class Actinopteri; order Anguilliformes; family Anguillidae; genus Anguilla; species Anguilla rostrata. The sequence continues at coordinate 29,143,040 of NC_057934.1, forward strand.
AGAAAAGGTAGTTTGTAGCCTTTTTTTTGTTCATTGCAGTGGTGGTACAAGTGACAAGCAGTAACTGCTACTGTGCTGTTAGCCTTTATTGATCGCCGTACAAGGTTCATGTAAAGTAGCTAGCACAATCTGACAGCACTAACCCATAAAAATGTACTGCGCATGGTACTTGCTCAATCGAACGGTAAATGTGAAAAACTTTCGCTTACAGTGAGCGCCACCAAAATTTTCTGTCACACCCTCAATAAACGGCAAAACTCCCAGTAGAACATTGAAGTAACTCTTTTAATGTTATATATTTTCTGAAATGTTATCGATTCCGCTTGGCCACAGTGAGTGAAACTACGCGATCTGACCGTATAGTTTCTATGTACATTCTGTCAAAAGGATTCAGCCTTGTTGTTTGCTACCTAAACTTCACAGCACAGTCATTGCCGTTATTATGCTTGTAGCATGGTGTGTCTCTTTTCAAAATCCATTTCAACCATTCACAAATGACCTGGGACTTTGACGTTATAAGGCGGTATCAATTCTCCAGTGAAAATATTGCCCTGGCTATATCAGTCAGAATTCACATTGCGCCGTGGGTCTGGACGGTTTCATGCTTGTTTCTTAAAAACAATGCTAAACCTGGTCATCTTGAAGGACTCCCAATGTATACAAGAAAAATATCCAGTAATTATTTTAAATATACTGAGAGAAGAGAAATCCATGGTTAAGAGAGACCAGTAGAAATTTTATATAAAGCCAATTCCCCCACACTAACAGGAATGAGTGATCTGTCATGCCCGGTTAACACATTCATTAGTAAATGTGTATCAGTGATGTGAAATTCATTCTAGGGCTTATTATCTAATGTTTGCACTATATTTTACTTACTACTCCCAGTTTTTCGGTTCCTGTCAGGCTTCTTCCCGATCAGCTCCAGTGTGTTTTTTCCTACAATACCCAGAACTATACCCCAATCATTTGATTCAAGTTAAGCAATTAAAAGGCAATGCCACTGAATACTAACAAGGTGTATGTAAAAATCTGACCCACTGAAAATCTGATATAGTACATAAAGGCTGAGTACTTGTGTAACATTTCTTGCTGAAAGAGCAGGGTTGGTGTATTAGCAGCTTTCCTGCTTCCAACCAAAGAGCTTTTTTTTTTTACCTTCTGCTACCCCATAGTGCGTGGGTGACTTCATTACAAGGCAGAAAGACCTTGCTAATTAATATTAGCTTTTCAGTACCGTAGTACTGGGAGGGTTCTTTGGCTAACTGCAGCTCTGAGGTTGTGAGTGTCCAGGTCTGCAGCAACTCCTAGCTACCTCTTTTTCATGTTTGCTTTACACTTTGAGGAGAAGGATATACTTGTGCCGCAAGTCTGGCCACAAGTATCTTTAACAAAATTCAGTCCCATCAAGATTTGAGTGCAACAACTAGAGGAAAACTAAAACAAGGGACACTGAAAATTCAAGTGGAGCTGAATTTTTAGAGGCGAATAAAGAGCATTAAATAAGCTTGTTGGATGCCGTCGGTGTCCCCCAGCTTGCTGGGATAGCTTGAGGAAAGAATAGTACTGTGAAATGAGCGGTCATGAGCGACAGTAAGAAAGGCCCATTTAATTATAGTTCAATTTTATTATGTCGACTACTAGTGGTTTTATTGTGGGGACTATTTTGAACATTTCAGACGTTTGCAAAAGTCCTTGTTCCTTGTACTCTAAGGAATGTTGCGAAATGTAAACTTAAAATCTGGAACACAGCTGTAACCTTGCCTATCTCCTCTTCCCTACAGTCAGAGGCGTCTGCTACTGACTGGTACACCCCTGCAGAACAGTCTGATGGAACTGTGGTCCCTCATGCACTTCCTCATGCCTCACGTCTTCCAGTCGCACCGTGAATTCAAAGAGTGGTTCTCAAATCCTCTCACTGGCATGATCGAGGGCAGCCAGGAGTACAACGAAGGCCTAGTCAAGAGGCTCCACAAGGTAGTAGGGCTCTTGGCACATTGCTGGGTACAAATTGTGTCCCAGCTCTGGGGTTATAGTTGTTTGATCATATACGTATATTCTGCATTTTAATTTGTCCCCCTTCAGGTCCTACGGCCTTTTCTCCTGCGAAGAATTAAGGCCGACGTGGAGAAGCAGATGCCCAAGAAGTATGAGCATGTGGTGCGCTGTCGTCTCTCCAAAAGACAGCGGTTCCTTTATGATGACTTCATGGCACAAGCCTCGTGAGTTACCCGAGCTCAATTTCTTTATGTGCAGGGAAGAGCCGTGATTACTGGGCTGCATGATCTGCCTATGCAGAAGCATTGTGTTATTACTTATCCAACAGCTCTCCAAAAGGACAACTTTTTCATGTGATTAAATTGCTGTTCAGCCTTTTTTATTTTACAACCTCACAATTGTATGATTTTAAATAATAGTCAAATGCTATACATTTCTCCCTTGATTGAATTCTCAAAAAATCAACAGTGGATCCTGTGAACTTGGGGTGCTGCTGTAACAACTGCAGCCTCTCTGTGTGAAGATATTTCCAATCCATGAAAGACTTCTTTGAGCTTATTATAAATTTATATTTAGCTCTGCGTTAGTACCACCAGTGGCCTGCGTTACATGGGGGCTTCATTGCAATTGCAGGCATATACACTATTTGGATCAAAAGCCGGAATATGTTTTTACAGCATCCCAGCCATAGATGTAGCGAGCACCCCAAGAGGGAAGCGAGGGAGGGACTAGGTAGCCTTCGGAGGATCTATACAATATAAAACAGTGTGTCTGTGATCCCAGCTTTGCGAAAACAGGAGGGAAGGGAGACTGAAGAACTAACTACTATAGTACAGTCAGACTAATAGGGAGAATTTTCAGTGGACAGTATAGCACTCCATCACAAATAACCTGATCCGAGCATGTCAGGGTAGCTTATAGCTTTTAAATCCTGTTAGACATGAAAAAGGTTTTATACCTGCTTAACAGCCTTGGCTATCCAGGCAGCATTGCTGTTGTGAGCTAGCAACATTAGCCCCTAAACTAGCTAGCCAACAACACCATTAGCTAGATTGTCTTTACTTGGCTAGAATTTTTAGTGCTAGCTTGCTAATTTCTTTAAATAATAATAATTTGGCACCCAACACGGGGTTGTGCATGTCCGATTCCCACCCCTAACTTGGAATGGTCAATTGTCTTCTAACCATCGGTAATTTGACTTCAACATTTTTATGTTTTATGAGGGATTCTGTTCACTGAATGTGAACTGTGGGGAATAGGCTATATTTAAGTGGTCTTGGGTATGAATGAAGGTTGCCCCCCTCACTTTTGGTATAATTTACGGCTCACTAGCAGGAGCTATGGATGGTATGATGCGAAGGCTGGACTATAGATCGACAACATCGTGGGTGATGTTGGAAATCGGGCTGCATAGAAAAAATTCATAACTATCCCTAAAAATTAGATGGTGCTGTTGTCATAGTTGTTTCAAAAGAAATTATTCCTTGCAGTAACACCATGTAATTGGTTGCCATGAGAGCATGCATGGAGCGTCTCTGACCGTTGAGTAAGTGTTATGGTGCGCTAATGCTCCTTTACTACCGTTTTTCTAATCTAGTATACATATGGCTACTTTTTGCTTACTGAAACTGAACATACTATGCTGTAGGAACACACTATATACTTATTTTACTTGTCAGTTAGTATGGTAAGTACAAGTAGTAGGAAGTTTCTAACATAGCCGTAGTATACATTCCATAAACTTTTTGCGTACCCAAAACAAACATACTATGCTGTGTAAACAAACTAAATTCAGATTTTATGTCACAGTATGAGTACGGATAGTATGCAGTATCGAACTCAACCTTTGAGTCCTCAAAGATTTTAAGGAGAGCTGGATTGGTTAATTTACATGTACATGGACCCTTGATAGAAGATGACCAAGTGTTGTAATAATCTGTGAATAACATCAATATGCAGTTTGAGATATCTGTAAAAATCAAGATTAGTGATTTTTTCTTGACAGTGAAACTATGAGGTGCATGTCAGATCTGAAATTGTATTGGGTTCATACTTGTTGTGAGGTTATGCCAAAAACAGAGAGCAGTACTCAACAGGAACGTGCTTCTTTGGAAATCTAGAATGCCATACAAAATTACAAATAAATATATATACCTACAGTATATATCAAACAACATATGAAGGCCAGTTGTAGCTGGGATTTCTTGACCAATATTTTATGACATTGGAGACTTTTAATCGCAAGTTAGGATCTTCCTCTGCTGACAATTTTTGATTTTGTCATTTACTCTCCATTTCAAAATGTTGTCTGTTTAATCTAGCTAAAAAAACGAACATTAGTGAATTTGTTTATCTAGTGCCTCATCAGGGAAATCCAAATCATTTCCATGGTTATGTGGGGATTCTCCTGTTTTTACCGCAACACGATACACCGAGATGCATTAAAACTGTTATGAAACACCTTTACCTGATGAAAACATTTGAGGGATTTTATGCAACGCACTTAATTAGGTAAAAGGATATTAACCCTTAAGTAAAACATTAAGGAAAAATAAGTAATCCGACACCGTAGGTCTAGTTTTTATCAGTGAAAGGACGGTCTGACAGTGCCACCTAGCGTGCATGCTAGGATAGGCTACCAAAAGTAAAAGCTTTCTGAGAGGATGAATAATTACTTTTCTTTGGCATGGATCCATTTGAAGACAGTATCGGGTGAGTTTGTTAAGTCTTTAAATCTGTCATTATGGTGAGAAAAAGCTAAACAATTTTATTGGTAGGTTTTGAGTTTCTGTGCAAACGCGCGAAAACACGCTGGTATAATGAAACAATGACGGTAGCCTAATGCATATACAGTCCGCTTCGTTCCGTTGCTACCATAACATAACGACCTACAGCTGCAGTTTCTCGCTGCATTTACTAATATTGAATATGAACAAAAGACGCAATTTATGCTGTAAATCGTATTCTTAATTTAATCTCTAAATCGACTGTAGCTTAGGGTTGTAACTAGGTAGTTGTTTCGTAGGTGACTTAACTCGTCTTAACTATTGCCGTAGGGTCTAGTTTTTATCAGTGAGGGGACGGTCTGACCGTCGAGAAGCATTGGAAGACAGTGTCAGGTGAGTTCGTTTAACTTTTAAATCTGTCATTATGCTGAGAAATAGCTAAACCATTTTATTGATAGGTTCATTTTATTGTGGGACGGAGTGTGGCACAGTGGGTAAGGAACTGCGCTTGTAACCGAAAGGTTGTAGGTTCGAATCCCGGGTAAGGACACTGCCGTTGTACCCTTGAGCAAGGTACTTAACCTGCATTGCTTCAGTATATATCCAGCTGTATAAATGGATACAATGTAAAGTGCTAAGTAAAAGTTGTGTAAGTCGCTCTGGATAAGAGCGTCTGCTAAATGCCTGTAATGTAATGTAATGTAATGTTCTGAGTTTCTGTGCAAACGCGCGAAAACACGCTGGTATAATGAAACAATGACGGTAGCCTCATAGTCCACTTCGTTCCGTTGCTACCATAACATAACGACCTACAGCTGCAGTTTCTCACTGCAATTACTAATATTGAATATAAACAAAAGACGCAATTTATGCTGTAGTCTGCCAATGTCTAAATAAATAATACGGTCCATTTGAAGACAATATCGGGCGAGTTCATTTAGTCTTTAAATCCGTCATTATGCTGAGAGAAATCGTATTCTCAATTTAATCTCTACATTGACTGTAAGCTTAGGGTTGTAACAAGGTAGTTCCCTGCACTTAGAGCGGTAGGCTACTGCCCTCTAGGGTTTTCGACACACTTGTTCCTCGTTATGGTAATACATTTTGTTGTACGTCGCTCTGGATAAGAGCGTCTGCCAAATGCCTGTAATGTAATGTTATGCAATATTCCGTAGCAACAAGATAAACCCGACATTAGCCCTAAAATATGCCAATACAGCAGTGACAACGCTGCTCACTGAATAACGACATACACGAGACAATTTTTCTTTAATTATACTATGTCATTCTACAGTCAATATCTGGGACTAAACATTGAATAAATATACAATCTTACCATTGGTTTTACGCGTAGAGATGTCCCTTTTGCGACTGTGGTCATATATTGTCTTGGACAATCCGTTTGTGATTCCTGTTGCTTACGGCGTTGTCGCCGTTTTTCGTACAATTTGGCTTGATTGACAATTCATTTATTCAGTAGGTGAAAGTATAAGCTTTCTAACGATGTATAACATGTCTGATTTTGCTTTTGGAATAGCGTTTTATAGGTCAGCGTAACCAAAAATTTTCTCATCTGCCAATGTCTAAATAAAACGGTAGGCTTCTCTGCGCGCAGGTCGCAAGTTGATATTTCGTCTTGTTTCGTTTTTTCTCAATGTTGTATTTATTTTTTGAAATGTGTATTTATGTGTTATTATTCTATCTGTTTCTGAGGCGCTCTGAAATGTGCATTCTCTGCTAAGCTGAGCAATGGATTGGAATATGTGTTTGACGCCTATTTTAGTTGCGGCGCGGAAGCGCTGCAGCTCTACATACACTCTGGACCATCTAAATGCTGTTTTATACTTTTGCGTAGGCTGCATAGTTTTCGTTGTGTGCGGCACTCGTGAAGGGCTAAATCATTTGTGCGGCATATTGCACAGGTTGCGCAGGCCACGTAATTAGATTGTTACTGACCGTCAGTTCAAAAGACAACACCTTCATTCATATTTCCAAACCTACTAAATACTGCACCAATGACCACAGAAATGTTCAGCTAGATGTAACTTGTTGCAACGAAGACATTCACCTGACAAAAGTGCTTTTAGTCGCATATTTAACGTTGCCTATCGGTTTTATGAATCAACTGTTATAACCTATTAGTCAAAGCCGTATGCCAGTGACCTCATGTCAGCAGTCAACCAATCATCTTCTTTACGGCGTATGCGGGCACTGGTTACTAACTACGCACTTTTAATTTCTTGAGGAGGTCTGCGTCTTCAATGCGGCCGTGGTCTGCAACCGTCGCACATGCCGCACATTGCGCACAGCCCCTACACAGACCCATTTTTACGTGTACTATGCAGAAGTATAAAACAGCCTTTAGTGTTACAGCATAGTAAAGGCCTTTACGCCTAGCGGCTAGGAGACATCCATGGCAATGCAGTAGATATGTTGGGTGAAGGTATATGATCATGAGGACAAAACCACTTAAAAACCGCTCCAAAGAGGGCGCAATTGTGCCAATGCTTGGACCCCTCCCAACGCCGCTTGCGGCTTTAATTTACTTTACAATAATAATTATAATACATATTTGAATATATATCATATGTGTGTGTATACATATGTGTATGTATATATGTATGTGTGTGTTTGTTTGTGTGTGTGTGTATATATATATATATATATATATATATATATATATATATATATATATATATATATATAATGTATGCACACACACACATGCATACATACAGTTGCAATCTAAATTATTCCACTGCCAAGGATTACAGGATGACCTTTTGAAAGCTGGAACAAAAGTATGAGTACAGACGATAAGAAGGATATTGAACAAGCAAGGCCTTCATGGCCGGACACCTTGCTGCATTCCACTCTTAACCAGTAAGCATACGAAAAATCGACTTGAATATGCAAGACGTCATTTGGATAAGTCTATGGAGTTTTTGGAGAATATTTTATGGAGTGACGAGACAAAACTGGAATTGTTTAGACCCATGGATAAGCGGTATGTCTGGCACAAGAAAGGTGCAGCTTATGACAAGAAGAACACCATCCCCACAGTCAAGTATGGAGGTGGGTCAGTCCTTCTGTGGGGGTGTTTTGCTTCTTCTGGTACTGGGAATCTTCAGCGTGTGACTGGCACCATGGATTCCTTGAAACCAGGCCATTCTGGAGAAGAATGTGATGCCCTCAGTGCCTAAGCTGAAGCTTGGTGATCATTGGACTTTCCAGCAAGACAATGATCCCAAGCGTACATCCAAGTCTACCAAAGCTTGGTTCAGGGAACGATCTTGGAATGTCCTTGACTGGCCTTCTCAGTCCCCAGATTTAAATCCTATTGAAAATCTTTGGTGAGATTTGAAGAAAGCAGTGGCATCACGAAAACCAAAGAATATCGGTGAACTTGAAGAATTGCACAGGAAGAAAGGGCCAAGATTCCAAAAGAGAGGTGTCAGAGGCTTGTGAGCACTTATAGGAAGCATTTATTGGAAGTTATAAAAGCTAAAGGATGTTCCACAAAGTACTGATTTTGGGGGGTTGAATAATTTGCTCGTTGATTTTTTTGGAGAGAATTTCATTTTTTTTCCTTATAACAAATAGTAAACTCAGCTGTATGTTTTCAAAATCACTTGAACATGTTCTAATAAATATGTATTTCTGTTTACAAAGGCCTTAGTTGATACATTGTCATGAAATTTTATTCACATTACAAAGACATGTTATGGGTTAGAGGGGTTGAATTATTTTTATTGCAACTGTATATACATACACATATGTGCATATGTGTCGATTGGATGATGGGCTGTGCACCCCTCCTGTGGTGGAATTGATTACTCTGCAGATGAGTCAGCCCGTGAGCAATTAAAAAAAGATATTTGATTGCTTGGCTTAAAGAATCTTTATAAGACTGTTTAGACTAAATAACTGACTGACTAACTAAAGGAAGTCGGTTTTAAGTGGGGACTTATGAAAAGAATTGACACCTTTTGTTTGTGAGGGTCTTTTTACAGATCTGTATAATAAAGGTCAAGACTTGTTAATGTACTTATGTCCCATCAAAATGGAGCTTTAACTAATTTATGCAGAGCCATATTAATGATTAGGAGTTCTCCCCCTTTCTCTATACATCTCGATCCCTTTCTGCATGGCTTCCTCTTAACTCTCTTAACTTGTTTTTGTCAGGACTCGGGAGACTCTGGCAAGTGGACACTTCATGTCCGTGATAAACATCCTGATGCAGTTGCGAAAAGTGTGCAACCACCCTGACCTGTTTGACCCCCGGCCCATACACTCGCCCTTCATCACAGCTCCCATACTCTTCTGCACTGCGTCCATTGTGCTGCAAGCTCTTGAGAAATCTGCTTTCAAGGTGAGTACTGGGACTCAAGTTTAAGCATAGGCAGTAAACTGTTCTCTGATAGTGCTTTTTCACATCTTTCCCCTCAGATGTGCTATGCATGTGTTTTGGCCCCAGTCATAATTTTGTGTTTACATTTGTTACTTTTGCGTGTTTTTCTTAGTTTTGGTTGTCATTGGTTCTAATTGGTTGTTTCCGTCGTATCCAGGTGCTTGGCTTGAAAAAGCCGCCGTTTGCTGCCTACCAGCAGCGACTAGCTCTTCGAACTCGTAGTTGGTGTGGTGTGTTGAGCAATTGCTTTGTTTGGCTTGTTTGCCGCTACCTTTATTTCACTCCGATTCCCATCTAGCCCTTCTGGTTTGTTTGCTGATTTGATCTTGCGTATGACCATTGACTCGTTTCGTTCGACTCCGATTCTTGCCTTAGCCCTTCTAGTTTGTTTTCCCCGTCATTTTGTGTTTTTGACATTCGCTCTCGTATTTGATTACGATTCTTGTCTAGCCCCTCTGCTTCGTTTGCTGATTGGATTTCGTGTTTGACTGTACGCTCGTTTTTGACTTTGACTCATGTTTTGCCCTCTGCTCCCCGTATAGTGCTCCAGTTAGTTAGTGTACTCCCAGCTGGACCAAAAATCCTTCTATCGTGACATAAGTTGCTTATTTTGCTTTGTTATTTTTTCCTTTACTGTTTTTGAAGCTAATCTGGGTGGAGATCTAACGCTCCGTAGGGGGTATGCTATTTGGGCTTTTAGTTTTTGACTATCTGCTAACTGTCTGAAGTTCAGCATTCAAAGCCAGTAACCTTCGAAGCCGAGACAGCATTCAGTTATATTTGGATATGCAGTAGGGTTGGGCCGATGTAAAAATTTTCTAACCGGTTTGATATTAAGCCAAATACCGGACCGGACCGGTAATACCGAATTCTACCACTAGGTCGCACGTGACTCAGCCGCTCCCGAGTGATCCCTACTCATTCCTCTTATCATTTACCCAGTTACGGTCTGACCCTATACCAGGTTGTAACAGATGGAATATTGTATACTGTCCCCTGTGCAAATTGTACAGTATATTTATTTGCGCTGATCTACTTCTCTCCCCAGTGCTGTGACCTGTCCATGTTTGATCTGGTGGACCTGGAGAGACGTGTGTCCCGATATCAGGCAGATGTCTTCCTGCCTCGCAGGAAGGTAACACCTAGGCTGGTGCAAGAAATCATGGACTCCCCAGATCCACCACCACGACCCAAACCTGTTCGTATGAAGGTCAACAGGTATTTATTCAGTAAAATTTTAATACTTTAACAGTATCAAAATCCTTTTTTTGTTGAATCAAGGAATTTGTGAAACAAGAAAAATACATATACAGTTGTTTAGTGTTCTATTTGGCACTGCCACCCCGAGAGATCTTGCTGTCAGAGGCAAATTTGCATATATATTTTTTTATTTATACACAGGAACTATTTGTTGTTTGTACAACAACCACCACGTGGCAAATGTGAGCACTCAAATCATCATATCTGACTCTCAACACTTCGACCGTGGGACTCAAATTAGAACAGCAGCTTGCAGTCAAATTACTGCGGCTCTTACTTTAATGGGAAAGGAGAGGAAAATCCATTTTAGTGACGAGTTGTAAATAGGGACAGGCTATTCTTGTTACTCATAACATTTTTGTGTGTATTTGAGTGAAATTTGTGTTTATAAACGTTTATTCAAAGAATTTCTAGTTTTGAGCACTGACTAAAAGCTAATGTAATCCATTTTAGGCCCTGTCCACACGTACGTATTTTTCTGAAAACGTAGTTTTTTCCCTCTGTTTTGGCCTCCCGTCCACACGAAAACGGAGTTTTAGGTCACTGAAAACGAAGCTTTTTGAAAACGCCTTCCAAGGTGGATATTTTTAAAAACTCCGGTTTCTTTGTCTTCGTGTGGACAAGAAAAACGGAGCTTTATGAAAACGCTGACGTCATGACGTCAACTCGCGCATCAGTTACCATGGCAATTGGTGTATTGGACATGCGGCAGTCATTTTAGCGTCTCCTGTGGACGGACATATTTTTTAAAACTCTGGTCGTGTGGATAGGATTTTTTTTTTTTAACGGACGGGGAAAAATCCGTATACGTGTGGACAGGGCCTTAGTTTCACTTAGGATGTAGGGGAGAGTCGGTGTAAATGTAATTCCTCATAAATGTCAATATATTTTTGTACACTGCTGCTACAGTAGCCATTTCAGGATTGTACACGCAATTCAGTCCTCTACCAAATGATTAATGGAAAAGAAACAGCCACCTGGTCACAGGCATTTATAATAAGCACAGCAGATTGGTCTGTATAGTAGGCCACTTGCTTTTGCTATTTGGTTTTGTTTGTTTTTAATGCATAAATAGGCTATGGCAAAATTATTTTTAATTATTTAATTATTATTATTTCATGTAAGACAACCTAATCTTGTTTAAAATGGTGAGATAAATGCCTCCTTTTGCAATGCTGTGGGACAATAAACATAACTTCATTCACAGGTCACTACAGTGTCCTCATGTCATTTTGCAGAACAATAGGCTTGGATGTTTTGATGTACAGTAATTTACTGTAATGGTAGTAAAAATCCAGCATAACTTATCCGACTTGATCAAGTCATGAATGTAGCCGAATTATAAATATTTTCTGAGTAAATGAGCAAAATCCAAGAACTGTTACATATATACCAATTCTCCCTGATGTTTGCTGCAAGTAGGCTATATAGTAAAAAGGTTTTTAATTTATTTTAGATAAATTGCTTGTAATCATGTCTCTCCTGTGAGCATCTATTTCCTCGTTTATTATATGGGGAAATAAACAATTATTGAAATAGACAATTATTTTTATATATTGATGCGTAGAAAAATATTTTTGTGACACCTTTGAGAGAGACCGGCAAAGATATGTGCAGAAAAGAGATCTGCAAGTAACTAAAATGATCTTAACTAAATTTCATTTGGAGATCTCCTTTCACCCTGCATCACACAGGTTCCTTTTTTTATGCCTCTGCGACGGCACAGCCGTGGCTGGAGGCATTATGTTTTCACGGCACAAACGTTATGTTTGGCACAAACGTCCACTTGGAATCAAGGATGAACTGATTAGATTTTGGTGGTCAAAGTTCAAGGTCACTGTGACCTCACAAAACATATTTTTGCCTTGAGGGAATTTCTTCACATTTGGCACAAACGTCCACTTGGACTCAAGGATGAACTGACTACATTTTGGTGGTCAAAGGTCAAGGTCACTGTGACCTCACAAAACACGTTTTTGGCCATAACTCAAGAATTCATATGCTAATTATGACACTTGCCATAATAAGTCAATGCTAACTGTGTAACAGTAGATTGTTAAAGCTGCAGCAGGCAACTACACCCGTTGGCCCTGCCCAGAGAGGAGAAGACACACCCCCACCCTCTTGCTTCTCCATATACCTTGTCCTGAATGTTCATTAACATTTCTAGGTAGAACTCCTCGCCAAGCAGAATTACAGTGTTACAGACGTGCATAATGTTAACTACACTGAAAATATCAGTTCCAAGTGTCCAAGTAAGACAACAGAATCTTTTTCATTGTTGCTAATGAAGTGATGGTTTTGCTAAATTCACTACCTAGTCTAAAGTTTGCTATTTACCTGATGGTTCATGACAGCTAGTGCTAGCGAAATATATTTTTATATAAGCAAATTGTTGACCAAGGCTACCCTCTATCCCAGACTAAAGAGTTACCCAATATACCTAGCCCCAATTTGGTGCTCTACTGGATGTTTTACTGTAGGACCTTTCTGATAACTAATGACTAAGCAGGGTTAGCTTAGCTACCTAGCTTAACCTACCACAAAAATGGCGTAGCATTCATTTCTTTCCAAGAACGAGCAGCTGAATGAAGTAATGTTAACAGTAATATCTACCTAATGACTTTGGTGACTAAATTCATTGAAGGTAGCTAACTCAATTGGCAAGCGAGAAGAAAGATTAGGTAATTATTTGATGAAATTTAAATTCTGTCCAGTAGATACAATGCATGCCCCCTATCCGACTTTAACTCCACCCACTGCTGAAGTTTTTGCCACCTTGAAAATTGTGCTCAGAAGTTTATTTTAGTTTTAGAGTGAGCACTATCTAATTTTGTCTTTTTTTGGGAAGTAACATGGTGCAGAAGCAGGTCGTCGTCTGCCATTGGTGATTCTCTTTCTTTCTCAATGCATGTAGCTATGAGAAGATGCAGGGTCTGTCTCATTGTTGATTGTTTCATTACATAAACCGGCCTATCATTAATTTATTCATTCAGGTCAAATGCTTCATTTTTAAATTCAGATATAAACGGTATAAACGGAGCATACGGTGCTGAATCTTTCTCACAGCAGCTCTTTCTATGATGGCTACAAATTATGCATTGGAATTTCCCTTTCTTTAAAAAGTTGCAACTGCTGTTACCAACACCTGTGATTAAGACTTGCTTGCCTGTTAGCTGGCTAACGAGATGGGCTAGTGCTGCTTGCCACCCCACTCACACCCCACTGTCTTAATGAAGGTTTCCTGGACCACTGTCAGGAGCTTGAAAGCTAGTTTTAACTGAATGTGGTTTACATCTTTTTTTACCCACATGTAGAACAATGTTTATAAGTATCTTTACATTAGAATGACGGTTGAACATGCATATGCACTAATATTTTATCCTTGTTTAATAAATTTACAAAATAAAATATTTAAAACTCACAGCTGCAACCTGATCATGACATGTAATATTAAATATACAGTACTGGCCAGAAGTATTGGGCCACTTGTGTTTGGTTTTATAATAAATGCACATATATTAACTGTTCTCCACCTAAGGTTTAAAAAAAAAATAAAAAATAAAAATAAAACAACCAAGTATTGATATTTTTTCAATTTCTACTTACAATAACACAAAAATATGAGTTTCACTGAAAAATAATCTTAGACACAACTTCTTTCAAAATAGCCTCCTTTGGCTTTATTTACAATTAAACAAATTATTGGAAGTCTATCCAATCTATCCAATCATTTTGGGAGGGAGGGAGAGGGGTAGTTAAATTGACTGAGATCTTATCTACCTTAAGTTGTTTTAAAAATGCACAACATTGGCCATTAACTTTGGGCTGAATAATCATTCATTTTAATTTTCAAGTTTCATTTTAATTTTTCCTTCATAGGCAATGCTGATCATGTGCTTCTATTAGCAATCATGGTTTTGGATTGGGGAGTGGTTTCAGCCAGTGAGCAGGTTGTGGTCATTTTCATTTTCTTTTATTACAGCTTTGGTTTTCAGGTCTGGTTTTAGGACTGGTTTTAAGACTGGTTTTAAGTGCAGAGGAGAACAGAGCTCATCCTCAGACTGTAACAGTCTGCAGTATTTTTCTACACTTAGTAAAAGGGGTGTGTGCATCTTTATGTATATGGTGTATATATTGTGCAGTAGTGTTCTATCAGGCATTTGTAACCCATATTTGCATTTGACAGGATGTTCCAGCCATTGCCCAAGACAGACGGACGCACAGTGTTACTTGTTAACAGCCCCCGGCCCCCTGGTCCTGATCTTGGGGCTTCTCTTGCCCCGCGACTTCCTGTGCGCCTGGATACGGTCCCATCAGCCACAGCTGTACAACCAGCCCCTCAGGGTAGGGTCCTTAAACTGCATGTTTGATTACTGTTTTAGGTAAAATTAACTATGAAATGAGTAGCCCATTTAAAAATAAGGCTACAATTTTTAAATTCTTTGTGTAGTATTTTGAAATCACTTTCAAGGCTGCTTGACCTCAATTCCTGATCGATCCTTATGTTCTACTGTATTTCCATTTTTAAAAAGTAAATGCTGGTCTCAAACTACTACAGAGGTTTTTCTCTGAAGGACCAGCTTTGCATTAGGGACATTAGTCTTGTCATGGTGGCTGTCACCCCCCATCCTCTTAGTACCCCATCCTCTTAATGGTATTTTCAGTTTCCCACAGGGTAAATCACATCCTTTTACCTACTAATGCAAGTACTTTCTCACCTGCACAGTTGCTGTGTCCACAGTAGCTGCTACCACCCTACCACCACCCCCAGTGCCTCTCAGCATTCCTGCATCAGTAACAATGTGTGCTGGGTCAGGTGCACCTGTGCGGCAAGGTCCTCCTGTTCCTGTTATGTGTGTGCGCCCCCCTGCTGCCTCTGGGGCCTCCCCTTCACCAGCCTTCAGTCCGCCACCCTCCAGCGCCATGACACAGAGGGTTCTACTGAGCCCAGACATGCAAGCCCGTCTGCCTTGTGCGTACTTCTCATATTACCAGGGTTTCAGTAATAATGCAGTCTACATTTAAGCAGTTGTCTGTTTCATAGTAAAACAGCAAAACAAGAGCAAGACAGCTGTGTGTGCATGTGTGTGTTTGCAAAAGTAGGCCCGCACACATTCTTTCATCATGACTGAAAAAAATGAAACTGTACTGCATAATTTCTCTTAGTCTTTAAAAAATACATACCAGTTATTTGCCTGATGAAGTGATGACATGTTAATGCATATAACAGAAGAGCTTGTACTATACCAATGACAAGTTGTTCCTGTCTGTCTCTTTCACATTCAGCTGGGGAGGTAGTCAGCATCGCTCAGCTGGCTTCTCTGGCAGGCCGGCCTGTGTCTTCCTGCCAGGGCAGTAAACCGGTGACCTTTCAGCTGCAGGGCAACAAGCTCACTCTCTCTGGAGCCCAACTCCACCAAGTCGCTATGGCACAGCCCCGCCCCGTCCAGGGTCAGTGCTGATGGCTGTGATAATTTGTTTTCTCTGCCTGTCTTTGTGACTGCATGCGTTTTGTGCTTCTGCATCTGATCTTGTGGTTGTTTTGTTTTTATATTAACACTATTGCACTTCACAAACCATCATAGTAGATTTTGTTCCTCATTTACCAACTTACCATTGTGTGTGTTTATTTTTATTTTATTTATTTTTTGGTTGGGTTCGGGTGTCATGATCGTCGGTGTATGAAGCAATCAAGAATACAAACTAAAGACATCTTGGTGCATTTTTAAAAGGAGATTTGTCTGTTATTTTGGAGAACTTTTTGCATTCTCAGTTCTTGTTTCTAAGTCCTGTTTCATCAGCAAAATAAGAACCAATAATGTACAGTAAAACCTCAGAGATACAAACAAGGGTTAGAGTTATTGGTCAACTAATGACGGTATGAAACTGGAAGTAGCATATGCAGGAATGCCTTATCAATATTAAGCGTTATCACTCATGTTAAAACGCAGACATTAAACCTAAATGAGTGACACTAAGTGATTAAAAAATACTTGAAATGCCGTCTAAATTAGACAAAGGGACATATTGATAAAGAATATACTATGTTGTCTATAAAGAATGACCAGAACAAAATCAATTGGCTTGCAAAATAAGCCAAAGATTGCAAGTAGGTCACTGAAAATAAATTGTATATTTTACAAAAGTGGTGTAGGGAGACATGACACTTGTAATGAGATACCAAGACAATGAAGGATGTAAATTTACATTTTTATATTTTCACATCACATTAACTGTTACAAACAAACTTCAGTGTTTCAAACGACATAATTCCTGATGCATTCATAATCTCCAAGGTTCTACTGTATTTTCAAATACTCCTGGTAAATGTACAGATGTGAGCAGCAAACAGTTGTCTGGTTTGTTTTTAAACAAAAAATGCAGCCCATTTAAATTGAAACCATTGTAGGGCATTAAGCTGTGATACCTTAACTCTGTAGGGAATGTAGTTCATCTGTTATCCAGTGGAGGGCAGCACCACCTGATCAGCCAGCCAACACAGGTGGCTGTGATTCAGACGGTCAGTCAAGGAGGGGGCAGCACAGTCAACACTCACCCTCCGCCAGCCCCCTCTGGTCCTCCTGGTCTAGCGTTGCCTCTCAACACTGCACAAGGTACAATGCTGTCTCTTCTGCATTTAAGGGTAATTTGCTAGATTACCATATTAAAACATTTTAGAGTTGTGATATTTTTTATTTATTCAGTCTAACTTCTAAATTAAAACTGGCCAAACAATGGGCTACATGTTCTGAAACTGTTTTTGTCTGGCACTTGAAATGCTTCACTTTTTATCCTGAAAAGGTGTTGAGGCTGTCATCTAATTCAAATGGTTTATTCTGATAAATGATTAGACATATTTATCATACTGTTCAAAGATACAAGGAAACTTCAGAGTATACAAAGTATCTATTTACTTAAAGTTTTTTTTTCTTTTTTTTTTACTATTTAGTTGGTACTTTGTAAATGAAACAAGCCACTCACCTACTTCACTCAAAACAAATGTATTAAAAACTACACATGCACTTTTTAACCTCTTCACGCACATGCCAAATCTGGCCAATCCTCGCCCATTTAGGGGGTACCCTATTTAACCCCGAGTGAGCAGCATGCCGGCGTTCCTAGATCGTTCAACTCAGACATTCATTGCTCCTGCAACCAAAGTATGAGTTGAAAACAGATACGCTTTAATTTAGTTTCATTAGTAGACGATTCACAACAACTATGCCGAATACGGAGTTTCGCCGTGCCCCCATTGCCACCCTGGTCATTCATTCAGCAAGCACCCCTTCCCTGCATTAATAAAAATATTCCTTCGCCACCGAAAATTCGTGTTCCGTCATAGCAACAAGATAAACCCAACAACAACCCTAAGACATGCCAATACAGCAGTGAAAACGGTGCTCACTGAATAACGAAATAAACAAGACAAAGTTTTCAAAAATCATACCATGTAATTCTACAGTCAATATCTGGGACTAAATATTGAATAAATATACAACCTTACCATTGGTTTTACGCATAGAGATGTCCCTTTTGAGACTGAGTGGTCATATTGTCTTGGACAATCCGTTTGTGAAATATACGCGCATTTGTGATTCCTGGGTACCTTCCAAAATAGCTGTGCATAATACCACACGTGACTTCATTGACAATTAATTTATTCAGTAGGCGACAGTATAAGCTTTTTAACGATATATAACGTCTAATTTTGCATTTGGAGTAGCGTTTTATAGCTCAGCGTAACCGAAAGTTTTCTAATCATCACATTAACTTACGCATTCACTCTGTGGTAGCAGTAAAAGACACTGCACCTGACGAAACGTTATCAACGATTTTTCATAATTTCTTGGAAAATATTATTATTGAGGACGTTTGAGCATAGCTAAGCCATATGTTTGCTGATAGACCTAGCTGTGCATTGTTTTCTGGAGTAAGACAGAAGCGGAGAGAACGGCATCATTGATTTACTGTCTTTTTCTCTATCTACTGAAAACAGTTAAGATTTCATCATCGCTATGTAAGTATTACTGCTCAAAATATTTTGGTTATATATGTTAATTTTGAAATTGAGTGTTTTTAAATAGGTAAGTGGTATTTTATAATGAGGATATTTCACACTAATGTAAGTGTTTGTTGCTTAGTAGTTTTTGTGATGCATGCAACAGTTTGAAGTGAGAGTTGGAACATTGCCAAAACATGGTGGACGGTTGAAAATTGTTTTCATTTCATCCCATCCCCATACAAGAAATCATTGCATACTGCAGAGTACAGAAAAACATACAAGAGTTAATGATTACACATTTAGGCACTGTACAAACTGTTCAATAAAAATACCAGGATTAAAAATTATGCTGCATTATGTTATATTGACAATCCTTGTAAACAGAGTAATTTCGCTCAAAATCATATTTTAAATAGTTTAACATCAGGTCAGGAAAGTGATTCACATTTTTAAAATTTTCATTGAGTACACAGTATTAAAATTGAAAGTAAGCCAATAATAATGAAGCTCTGCAGATACTTTTATTTAATTTTTTTAACATTTACTTTAGTTTAAAATTGCAATTGCAAAATACCATTAGCGGTAAGAACCTGTGTAGGCTCATGCATGGTATGCCACAAGTTTAAACTGAACACTGCGACAAGCCTACTTTATTCTTTTTTTTTTTCTTTCTTTTTTGCAGGGTTAAATAAACTAATGCGACTCTGAAATCAGGGACATCTATCTGTCAACGTATATGCTCCTTTACCAAGCTATTGACTTTTGTGTTTGGTGTGGCAGTCGTTGTCAATTCCATGTTTTCTGATCACAACCACAGAATCTGAATCTGCGCTCTCAGTTTGCAAGGAGTGTCACTAAACAAAAAGTTTAAAGTTGCAATGAGGATACACTGTTTGTATGTGGCGTCATGTTTGGCAGTGGTTTGATTTCAGCTGGGTTATCCCAATTGATTATACTCCCAGCTCGACTGAGGCGGCAGGACCTTAGAGTATATAATATGTAGAGACAGCGATGCCAGTAGAAACCTATGGGGAGCACATCAGAACCAGGGAGTATAATTTTTTGCTCAAAAGACACGCTCCGTTGTGTCCTTGGTCACATGTCTAATCGCATGTACAACGGGGATAGCTCAGAGTGGTCCAGTCCTACACGCCAGCTCGACCACTCTTCTCTGGCAGCAGGGCGACTTGCACCCTTTGCCGTCCGGGTGAATGGTTCTCACGCGTCCCAACCATGGAGCTTCTCCACTCTAGCTCCCCTGTGGTGGAACAATCTCCCTGTTCCTGTTCGAACCACTCCCTCATTGCCCATCTTCTGCCTTGGTCTGAAGACTCATCTCTTCAGACTATACCTGGATTAACTAACGATCCCCACTCTGTGGGGCACTCCCAAAGTGGGATTATTTTTATCACTTAAATCCCCCTCTTTCATTCTACACATGTACCTCCTGTGCCACTTTCATACCTCCATCCAGCACTTATAGTGTATTTTGTATCATTGTCTTGATGTTCTAGCTTGTCATGCCTCCTAGTTTGACTTAGCATAGGTTAGGTCAGAGTAATGTTTACTGTGTGAACTGGACTTAATGTGTTCATGGCTATGAATAATGTACACAATTAGTATTGTACTTTATCAGACCTGTATTTTGTAGTTGTTACAGTGACCTTCAGTATGCCCTTCTTTTACGTCGCTTTGGATAAATGCATCTGCCAAGTAAATGTAATGTAATGAGTAGTGATGTGAGGGCTACGCGGAGCCCATCCCCCTTTTCCACGGGTGATAATGAAATACCAGTTTTCATATTGGCGAGATTGACAGCGATGCACTTATGTATCGAGGACAAAACACAGCGCATTCACAGATTGTAAGCTACATAAACAATATTGAGAAATGTGTTTTTGGTCCACATCAAACAATTTATCAAGTTAAAACTGACAATAGTGATCTCCTAAACGTTTCTGCATCGTCCTTATCAAAAAAAACCTAACTATCGCACCCTCATGGTGATGTGCAGCGTCAGGTAATTAGACAGCCAATGTACAGAGGTAGCGAAATGTCTTTTACTGTGTTGTTTGTGTAGGCTATGATGTAATTGGCCAAAACCTATGAAAGTCGCTAATGCAGTTCTCACGGTACAAGGAAAACATAATGTTATTTATGTTGCCTAGCTACTATGGGAAGCGTTACTATAGGCCTAACATTTCTTGAAACAGTTTAGGTAAGCTAATAAGGGAATTTGGTAACAATACCAGCTTCACTCCCTGTTCAGGATTTAGCTTGACTAACTGAAAAGTTGTATCCCTGAGTTTGAACCTGAACAGTGGATTTAGTTGTAAGCAGCACAAACTGGCATTTTGACAAAATGGCTTTACCTATTACAAATGTATCAACACTGATCAATCTTAATGGAATAACTCCTGATTAAGGTTAGCTGACATGCCACAGTATTATTAACCTATCAGGATATTGAATTATATTGCCTTTTTAAAAGACCAGAGCCATAAACACTTCTCAGACCGTTATATTTGGTATTAAGAAAAAAAAAATCAGAAACACAGTTCTTCTTAGGTTTTCAAATGCCTTTTATTAATATTGCAGAATGCCATGGGGAAACATGAAGGGAGCCTACACATTTCAGCCTGAGCCTATAGGTTTTATAGGGATGCTGGCAGGACAAATTAAAGAATTAATTTGTTCGTCATAGGTGACTTCTGGCAGCACTGTAATTATGACACAAAACAGCATAAGAAAGGCAATTGGACTAATGTGGCTTTTCTTTCTGCCTAATTTTTAATCCGTGAAATACTCCACCTTCACCTTCTGCTTAATCACAATTGTTTTAATATATTATTGGACAGAATCAGTCTTAAATGTGAAGCTCATGCAACTGATTAAAAACCTGAAGAATTATTCAATTTATATAATTCAAATTAAGACATGGATATAAATAAACGGTCTTTAATCATGCAATGATTATAAATAAATGATGCAATCATGATGTCTAGTGTTTAAATTTAATTTATATATTTTTCATCTTTATAGCTTATTAACTATACATGTTCTTAACTTTCTGCCATAAATGCCCCTTAGAAATGCTTTGGGTTTTCTCTCCAAACTCTATGCACGATATACATATCTCCAACTTGGACGTTAAAATGTGACGTAGGTTATCATGTATAATCATTTTTAAAAATCATGTCTTTGTGTGGTAGGAAAAAATAAATTTCTTCTCAGAAAAATAATAAATGATGTTTTTATGCCTCTGCGACGGCACAGCCGCGTTCGGAGGCATTATGTTTTCGGGTTGTCCGTCCATCCGTCCGTCCCATTCTCGTGAACGCGATATCTCATGAACGCCTTGAGGGAATTTCTTTCTTCTCAAATTTGGCACAAACGTCCACTTGGACTCAAGGATGAACTGATTAGATTCTGGTGGTCAAAGGTCAAGGTCACTGCGACCTCACAAAACGCGTTTTTGCCTTGACTAATATGGGAAACAATATTAACTAGGCTATAGCCTATTTAGGTGAACCTAAACACACATTTTAGTAAATTTTAATTACGATAAGGCACACATCCACAAGGACCAAATAGTGATGATCACGTCTACAAAGATAACTGCACAGAGAAGCGGATTGCAAAGTGTGAAATTCCACTACAACTTCCATTGCATTTCTTATGTATAAAACCATTCTGAAACCCAAAAAAACCCGCTCTGTTCATTTTATCTATAATTTAATAATATGTATATACACATTCGTCCTCCTCTCCGCCACTGTCTCCACACTGTCCAGTTCCAACCTGATCACCTAGCTGGCCTTCCTTGACAACTTGTTGAGACTGCTGACCTCCAAGCCTTGATAGCACCACCCCAGCACATCACCGCGAAAAACAGAGTACTGGCTACTGGTTGGCAGAGGCATTCAATCGCGAGGCGGTATTTCTAGTTCTTTTTAATATAGTTGTAATATCATGTATCACCTCAAATTTACGTATTTCAGATGCCTTTGGAATACTATAATGATTTTTTCTTCATTGAAAGTACTACCAAAATGTCACTTGTCAAAGTGTGACAGAGTTACAGTGTTGCGATCAGATTTTTGTGTGTTTTTTGATTTTTCTGTATCTTGACTCATAAACACTAAAGGATAGGCTACAGTACAAATAATATATAAAGTAGCCTGTAAATCACGATACACTGGTAAGACTACAGTGATTGATATGCACTAAAAATAATATTCCTGGTAATATATAAAATAAAGTTGCCTTTTCATGAAAATCTTCCTTCATGTAATATGGTTTCTTATGCAAATAGCTATGTGGTGCCGTCACGGATATGCATGCTGACGTATGACACATTCTGGCGACTTCAAGCAAATTTTTGAGCGTGCATTTGCTACTTTCTGTGGGAAAAAGTAGGTAACATTGGTTACACGCCACTGATGAATTCTTCCTGCATTTGGCGGTTGGCGGGTGTTAATGTCAAGCCCTGGTTGTTGCCTACTAAAAATATGAAAGTCAACAAAACATTTTTCATCCACTCTTCTCTAGCTAGCCAAAGCATTTAAGTTGCTTCATTCACGGTTCCTTTCTATACCCATAAAAATCTACCTAGTGCATAGTATAGGTGCATATTGACTAAAACTATTTTCTTTTTCCTTCAGTGCCCTCCTCTGTGGTGACCAGCCCAGGAATTGTGAAGATAGTAGTCCGCCAGTCAACTGGGAAGGAGGGAGGGGCAGTCTCTTCCCTGGCTGTGCCACCACCCCCTCGTCTACCCACTGTTCCCTCTCCTGACACTGCCCCTCATGTCAATATCAGCTCCTCTTTCAGGCCTTCTGTCACTATACAGCCCCCTTCCAGCCACACTGCCCCTTCCGGAACTACCTCAGCTCCCACTCAAACCCACCTCACCCGTCCAGTCTTTAGGGTTTTGCAAGGTCCAGCAGTTGGCACAGAGCAAGGTGAGGAAGAATGATTGTTACGAAAAGAAACAAACTCAGTAAACTGCTCATATTGTAATTCTGAGAGTAGACCCTGTAATTGTAGCCCTTATTTAGCTCCTTTAGTTGACCTGCATGCAGGATACCAGTTTGCCACTGGTCTGATAGTGGTTTGATCTGGTCTGAAATTATGGCCTTTGCTTTACCACTTACCATTCATGTAGTCTTGTCCTAGGAATTGCAGTGTTAAGAGACATTAAGAGACCAACAATCAATTAAAAATAACCAATCCATGGCGTTGTGGTGCCAATCCTGTTTTTTAGTATCCCATTTAGCATAAATTATTGGGTGAAATTTAATTTTCTCATCCAAATTAAACATTGAATGACATTTGTTTCATGCTTCACTGTATAGTGAAGCATTGTGTTATTCATTGTGCACTGACACGTATTTACTTATTTGTCAAAATAGGGCTTGACCTAAACAATTTCACTAGAATTGAATCAATCAAGTAGCTAAATTTTGCCTGCTCTACAGTGTGGAACATTGTCTGGTGGTTGGCCCACACATACAGCAAAGCTGGACAGCTTTTATCAAATTTCTGACCTGGAGAATCACTCTGTTATGTGTTAACCTTATTATTCAAATAAAGAGATTAAACTTGAAAATAGCGTTTTATATAAATAGCAGTTTTAGAAGAATCAAAAATCTTTTGAATACACTCACAGCAAAGCTTTAAAGTCTATAGCAAGATTACTGATCTTGGGTATTGCTCTTACCACAATAATGTGTGCAAAACTGGCCAGCCTGAAGGGCTTTATTGCAGTGATTCCAAAGGATTTATAAGGAAACAACTGCATGGTTCCCTTCCTTGATGAGGCAAGATATTGTGATTGAGAGAGATTATTGCAAATACAGAGGCTTGACCCTCTTTGATGGTCAGGGCAGCCCAGTTTTTACTTTCTTTAGTTCTGACAGATTCTTCGACAAATCCATTAACCCCACCCTCTTCATGCATTTGGCTCCGTCAATGCATTACTTTACGGGCTGCAGCCAAGTGACTTTGCAGATGAGTCGAGTCTTTTTCACAGAACAGAATGCACTGAGGGAGGTTTGAATTCAGTAGCACCTTCAGTATATAGAACAGCATAGAAGTTTGTGATGGGATAGTGTGACCTGTAGAAGGCTCACAAATGACATTTATGTGGCTGTAGACTTCTGGGTGCCTTGTTTTTCTGTTGAATAGCCGGAGCCTTGCATAAGGCTGATTCTGTGTGCTTTTTTGGGTGTCTGGCTATGATTGCA
This sequence comes from Anguilla rostrata, assembly GCF_018555375.3. NCBI lineage: Eukaryota > Metazoa > Chordata > Actinopteri > Anguilliformes > Anguillidae > Anguilla > Anguilla rostrata. Next base: position 29,167,688 of record NC_057934.1, read on the forward strand.
CCAGCTTACCTGCTATAGGATTGTTTCAGTGTTGGATTGAATTGGAATAAATGAACTGAAATGAATGTGTTCCTGAGTTCTCTGAATGTGCACTGTCTCTTTCAGCCAGTCAAGCAAAGCAATTTGATTCCCCAGTCTCTACGGAGGAGCTGAAGGAAGCTGCTGCTTCCATGCAGAAAGGTAAATCTTAAAGGCTAATTGGTATTCAAACTGGACTTATAATATATGGGATAATATTTTGCCCAATGATACAGAATACTGTGAACAGATGCTTTCCTTGAAGAGATAAGAATTCTGTACAGTACATTACATTACATTACAGTACATTACATTACAGCCATTTAGCAGACGCTCTTATCCAGTGCGACTTGCGCAACGGCAGTGTCCCACCCTGGTATCGTACCTGTGACCTTTTTGTTACAAGACCAGCTCCTTACCCATTATACTACAGTACCGTCACTGATACCTTGGACGTTTACAGTTCTGTAATGCCCTTATCATCCTCATTTGATCTTTCTTGGGTTTGGTATGGTCAAGCATGGAAGTAATGGGAATATTAAGGCCCTTGTCATTTTTGTTGTCTTCTGCATGACAGTCCCTGCCGCACTGAGAATTTATATGGTGCAAAGCTCTCCTTTGATACTAAAAAGCATTGTGATTGGAGTGGAACCATCTTTGACTGTCTTAAACAGGCTTGGCTCCATCAGTAATTGTAATTTGTCACCTACCCTTGATCATGTCTATGAATTTAGTGATAAAACGGTAAATCCTCCTGCATATTCATTTTATATTCCCTATGATTGTTCTTTCCCCTCTTCTCTAATTTAAAGTAATAATCTCGAAGATTTTCATTAAAATAAATGTCTGTTAAGTCACTATCTATCTCCAAATTAGGTAAAACAATGGTGATTAAGCGTATTATTATATTAATTTATATTATTATTATTATTATAATTTATGATTAAAGAACTGGGTGTCTGTGGCGACATTCCTGGGAAAAAATCACAAGCGCCGCATAGTGAGGAGTTTTCCATCACCCAGAGAGGGTAGGCGGAGCTAACGCAACAGGCTCGCTCTTCAACTCACTTGCGTGTGAGCGGCGTACTGTTTTTTCCGGTGTCTGCCAGCCTTACAATAACAGAAGGGGGCGGGGGGGGGGGGTGTGGTTATGGAACCCTAAAAAGTTTTTGTATAACATGCGGTCATATTATTTGTTGATGTAGATTTCGTATTACATTTGATAATAATGTAACGTTACCACATTACATAGCTATTTGCACAGCTAACGCTAGCTACCGGACCATGTCAAGAAAGGCAACATTAGTTTAGACAACGTTGCGCACAGTATCCATCTCTCATATCAGGTAACGTTGCGTTAGCTAGCTAGCTAATGTAAATAACACAATCTAACGTCAGCTAACAATTATAAAAAACGTTAGCTAACGCTACCGACCGGTTCCGACATCGCAAACCGTCTCTCGAATGCAGTGCTACCTTGTGCAACGTTGCAGTGTGGCTAACTAAAGGCCAGTTCAGATCAATGATTCGCAACGAGACTGGGTGCAACTTGAAAAATTCCAAGATGTCTGATTGTAAACGTTCTAAAACTGCACTTGGCGATTTGACAAGGTGGGTCTTTTGAGACCCCAGGCAACGGCTTCAGACGCTCTGCAACTAACCAGTTCACACCGCTGCAATTTTCTCTGCAACATTCTGAAACCGGTTCGTCTCGTTACAAATCATTGATCTGAACTGGCTTTTAGTTAGCTACAGGTGCCAACTGACTGACGTCACACAGGCGACACTGGTTGGATCCGGTTGGATCTATGGGAAGTGAGGTCCAAAAACACACCTGCAATTACCGCTTCTCGCCATTGATACCGCCAAAGAGAACGAAACGGAAATCTTCGAGATTGTAACTTTAAGTACACAAAGTATGCTATTTAGAAAGTGTAAAGGGAATGAGCAAAAATGTTTTACTGTACAAAATTTTATTTTTGTCTGCAAATAGTTAGACCCACCTTTACAGGTTGCTCAGCATTCCATGCCAGTTGCATGTCAATTTTTTTTTCGTGTCTTAATTCAACAAAAGTGATCACACTTTCCAGGGCTCAACAGTGATTCCATTTTAGGAGCTTTTGCTCCTGAAAATTTGTGTGTGCTAACTGGAAAAATAATTTAGGAACACATCTACTAATTGGGTGCATAAGATTGCTTTTTTTAATTTTTATTTTTTTACTTATGGGAGCACATGCTCCTTGGAGAAAATGTTAGCGTGGAGCCCTGCTTTATTTATTTATTTATTTATTTATTGATTGATTGATTGATTGATTGATTGATTGAATGAATGCACACATCTTTGGGGTGTTCCAAGAATTAAAAATGGATTATTTCTGGTATATGTTCTTGTACATAAGCGTGAGATGTGGCAGTGCCGGGGAACACCGAATTCATATGGCACCTTGCTCTCATTGAATTGCTCTTTACCTAATTTTACAGCATAGTGATTCTGGGCTTTATATCAGTTGTAAATACTAAAGGGTTCCCCCTTATTTTGTAACTTTCGTGACACCAGAATATTAGCATGCTTCACCATATGCCAACATATAAATGGTAAATGGACTGCATTTTTATATAGCGCTTTTATCCAAAGCACTTTACAGTTGATGCCTCTCATTCACCCATTCACACACACACTCACACACCAACGGTGAAAGGCTGCCATGCAAGGTACCAATCAGCTCGTTGGGAGCAATTAGGGGTTAGGTGTCTTGCTCAGGGACACTTCGACACACCCAGGGCGGGGGATCGAACCGGCAACCCTCTGACTGCCAGACAACCGCTCTTGCCTCCTGAGCTATGTCGCCCCCCTTCTTACGTTCTTATGAACGCTTACGTTCATTCCCCACCAATTTATTGGTGGACCTCTAATTGAAATTCACACTTGCCCTTTGGTTTTCCAAAGGCTTATTTAAGTCATTTGAGAGTTTAATTACCTCTTAATCCTCTGTGATCTACAAAATGTTTTTTTAAACAATAATGTAATGCATTAATGGTTTTATTTTATAGTCAGTGGACATTCTCTGTATGTACGTTGAAAGGCTTTGTTCTTCATATCAAATGCTAAGACTTAAGTTTGGTTAAAACTTGTTTTCCCTGATTTATACAATTTGTCTTAATAGGCTGTGAGTTACCATTTGTTTGCTTACTCTCCTTTTCTTCAGGTCGAGTAAGTACACCTTCAGGACGTGAAGACAATACTGATGTTATAACCCTACGAATGGCAGCACCTCCCAACATGGGATCCTTTGGAGTAGGACATGGCTTTCCACGAGCTCGGACACAGCCTCCCCCACCTCCACGCTCCCCCTTTTACATGGTGAGCTAATGGAACTGCTGTCTTGTGTACAGATTTGGCTCACAATGGTTTGTGCTTGAAACTGTGGAAAAGCACAATTTCAATTGTTTCTTTACTTAGTATCAGAATTGGTTACCATAAGTTGAGAGAAAACCATCTTAGCCCATTTTTAATTCCTTCATATAATCCAGTGTAAATAAACCCTGAAAGAAAAAGAACAGCCCAAAATGGCCATGATATTGCTTTAGCGTCACTACACCTTCTAAAGTTCTTCAGCTCTGATTTTCAGGACCTCCATTCATTCACAGTATTAATGTCGAGTTGCGTTTTTGTCCCCTCTCAGTCGTGGCTGGCAAATCGGCGCAAGTTGCAGCGTGAATGTCGCCTCAACCGGATCCTGCTTGTCAATGAACGGCATTGCAGTGCTAAGCCTGTATATGGTCGCGAGGTCTTGGATTTCCTCACTTTTCTCCCGTGTGCTGCACCATCCCCTCCTGCCCCTAAAAACTGGGGTCATGCAGGACACACCAACTGCTTGTCCGCTCAGACTCCTACCCCTGGGATCTACTGGACGCAGAGTGAGGCACTGAGAGCTGCTATTCATTCAACAGAAGAGAGGTTACAGCTGCTGAGTGACATCATAGACAGGTAGAGTGCTTGTTAATTTTGCCCTACAGTTTGCTCTATACCAGGGGTCCTCAATCTTATCCAGAAAGGGCCGGTGTGGGTGCAGGCTTTTGTTCCAACCAAGCAGTTACACACCTGATTCTACTAATCAAGATCCTTTGCAACGAAGACTCTAGTGTTTGATTAGTAGAATCAGGTGTGTAACTGCTTGGTTGGAACAAAAGCCTGCACCCACACCGGCCCTTTCTGGATAAGATTGAGGACCCCTGCTCTATACCTTAATCACAAGACAAGGGTGAAAGTCATGTAGTTGCAATTGGAATATCCCTGATTACATTTACATTATTTATATTTTAAACATGTGCAGTCTACTGTTTACTTTTTTTTTTTACTTTCTTGCATTAATGTTTGACTTTTCAGTTGCCACTTTGTGAGACTGTTGGCTGAGATGAGTCTTTGTGGCCCATTCTATTAGGTACATCTTCATTGTCCCACCTGTGGAGGCGCCACCTATCACCATGCACAGTTGCCATCCACCTCCCTGGCTGAGCCATCAGCAAGCTGCCTTCTCCTCTACCCTGTCCTCCAAACTTGCGCCCCTCACCCAGTCCTTACACCGCGTCCAGTGCAACATGAGGACCCACTTCCCTGACCTTAGGCTGATCCAGTATGATTGTGGTGAGTTCCCATTTGCCTGTTGGTGAAGTTTTATATACCCCATCCTATTTATCTGACTGCTGGCATCAAAGGTTTGCAGGATACCTACTTCCACACCAGTTTCAAGTATCAAATGGGATATTTATAAAATATAATAAAACATTTAAAACACTGGAGAAAATTGGCAACTATGAAATGCAATTTCAAACTCCCTCCATTCAACTTTCTTGACTCGGTGACTAATTGCAACAGCGTTTTTGGTTTCACAGACTGTTCAGTGTTAATGAAGCAAAATCCCTTAACTTCTCTGCCAAAAATACTCTTTTTAGTGTTTGTTTTTGTTTTCAAGATTTTGCATTCTCATGCAGCACATCCAAACACTGAGTACAATCCAGCAAAATCCAAACGGGGAAACACGGTGGATTCCCCATAGCTGAAGGACGCTGTTGTTCTGCCCACACCAGCCCAGTCTTCAGGCCATTGCACTGGGCCTAGCATCATTTCAGTTTTCTCCATTTTAATTTGGAGCAGTTCATAAAATTTTAATTAGTGTATACAGTCCCCTCCAAAAGTATTGGAACAGCAAGGCCAATTCCTTACTTTGTTTTTGCAATACACTGAATACATTTGGGGTTGAGAGAAAAAGATGAACATGAGACAAGAGTTCAGAATTTCAGCTTTTATTTCCTGGTATTTACACCTAGATGTGTTAAACTACTTGGAACATAGCACCTTTGGTATCAGACCACCCAATTTTTGGGTGAGCAAAAGTATTGGAACAGAGAGTATTTAAGTAAATGAAAGCAAATAACACTTAATATTTGGTAGCATATCTCTTGCTTGCAATAACCGCATCAAGCTTGCGACCCATTGACATCACCAAACTGTTGCATTCTTCTTTTGTGATGCTTTTCCAGGCTTTTACTGCAGCCTCTTTCAGTTGTTGTTTGTTTCGGGGGGTTTTCCCATCAATCTCCTCTTCAGGAGGTGAAATGCATGCTCAATTGGGTTAAGGTCTGGTGATTGACTTGGCCAGTCTAAAACCTTCCACTTTTTCTCCCTAATGAAATCCTTTGTTGTGTTGGGTCATTGTCTTGCTGCATGATGAAGTTCCTCCCAATTAGTTTGGACGCCTTGCTCCGTAAGTTGGCAGACAGAATGTTTTTGTAGACTTCTGAATTCATCCTGCTGCTACCATCATGAGTTACATCATCAATAAAGATTAGTGAGCCCACTCCAGAAGCAGCCATGCAAGCCCAAGCCATGACACTTCCTCCACCGTGCTTCACAGATGAGCTTATATGTTTTGGATCATGAGCAGATCCCTTCTTTCTCCACACTTTGGCCTTTCCATCACTTTGGTAGAGGTTAATGTTGGTCTCATCAGTCCATAAAACTTCCAGAACTTTTGTGGCTCATCTCTGTACTTCTTTGCAAATTGTAATCTCGTCTTCCGATTCTTACTACTGATGAGTGGTTTGCATCTTGTGGTATAGCCTCTATATTCTCTAAATCTTCTTCGAACAGTTGATTGAGATACCTTCACCCCTGTCCTGTGGAGATTGTTTGTGATGTCACTGACTGATGTTTTGAGGTTCTTCACAGCTTTCACAATGTTTCTGTCATCAACTGCTGTTGTTTTCCTTGGTTGACCTGTTCGATATCTGTTGCTCAGTACGCCATCGGTTTCTTTCTTTTTCAGAACATTCCAAGTTGTTGTACAAGCTATCCCCAATGCTTGCGCAATGGCTCTGATTGATTTCCCCTCTTTTCTAAGCTTGCTTTTCTCCCAACGACAGCTCACTGGTCTTCATGTTAGTTTATCTTTTATAACACAAATCTAGTTTTCACAGGCAAAACCCAAGGCTAAAACCAAGAGTAGACATTCAGAAGTATTTATTGTTTAACCAACCAATCTAACAGGACACATCTGGGCAACATGAAACACCTGTCAGTCACAGGTTCCAATACTTTTGCTCACCTAAAAATTGGGTTGTCTGATACAAAAAGTGATATGTTCTAAGTTGTTTAACTAATCTAGATAAAAAATACCAGGAAATAAAAGCTGAAATTCGGATCTGTCATCTCATGTATATCATTTGACCTCAAACTCAATTGTCTTCACTTCATAGCAAAAACAAAGGAATTGACCTTGCTGTTCCAATACTTTTGGAGGGGACTGTATTTCGAAAAGTTTCAAAATATACACTAATGTGTGCATTTGGGAGGCTTTTTGCACATCGTGGCAATTTTCCACTTGCTAGAACCTGTCCTTTCTAAATGTCTACATCTGTAGTTATTGTGTTTTCCATATTGCTATAGTTCTGACCAACTACAGTTCTAACTAGCACTCTTTGGGTGAACAGTTATTGAAGCACTAGCTTTTCACAATGCAGTTGGCCATAAATAATTTGGAATTAAACTTGATTGTATTAGCCCTTCATATTTTGTTCACTTTATTTATCTACTATTGCTCTCTCGTGCTTTAAAGGTAAGCTGCAGACCCTGCACTCCCTGCTGCGGAGACTGAAGGGTGGGGGCCATCGTGTGCTTATCTTCACTCAGATGACCCGGATGTTAGATGTGCTGGAGCAGTTCCTCAATTATCATGGACATATCTACTTGCGGTTGGATGGCAGCACCCGAGTGGAGCAGCGACAGGTGAGGGAATTGCAGAAGGCAGGCTGGAAGTAGTGACAGTCGCGGTTCATTTCTGTACCGAAAAGAGAACAATTTCACAGAATTGTTCTTAGATATTCCCACCAATTTGGGAATTGCAACATATCGGTTGAAGGCAGGCAATCCACTAGCACTATGAGTTGAAAATTTTCACAAAACACAAAAACATGACAACAGATAAGACAGACAAAACAACCACGTGAAGTAAAAATCTGAAAAGTATAACTAACAAATTATTTATTTGGTTATTATGCATTTATTTGGTTATTATGTACTCATGCTTTCTTATATTTAGGTGTCCTAAAATGTTAAGCTGCCAGCGTCCTGAGGAATTAAATATTCTGTAGCAAAAGGGGTCTCCCGAACTAGGTTACCATGAGGAAAAAAGTATTTTAGTTATGAATGGATGTTTTTTTAATTACGGTGAAAAAGGAGACCAATCCCCAAATCCCACAAAGGGTTCAAATCCCCAACTGCAATGGAATTTTGAAGGCTCGTGGCCGCTAGGTTTAAATCTGAGACGTTCTGGCACTTACAGCGTTTTGCGAGTAGCCTACATATTTAATTAAATGTCGCTTCTCATAACAATACAAGTAAATGCGGAAACAAAGATAACCCCACTTCAAAAGTCGCACAGAAGATTGTGCCTTTACCCCCAATGACGAGGTAATGCCGAGGGAAGCGGTTCATTTTTTACATTGTACACTATTAAAGGAAGCAACTGTTGTTTTCTGGAAAGTCAGCGATTTATATATTATTTGATTGCACTGTAGCATATATGCCATTATGCATGCAAAAATAAACTGTCAAAATATGTTTTTTGAAAAATTGCTAAAACCGTTTGATCTTCTAATAGGAATTTGCATCATGGCACACCGGCAGCAGGTGGGGAACTGGCAATCGAAAAGACGTGTCTCCTTTTAACCGTAATTTTTTTTTTTTTTAAACACTCAGTAAGAAGGGTTTTAAAACACTTACTGTAGACAAGATCTTGGTGAAGTGTAGTTAATGAGCACTACACTACAAGATAGTTATCTATCTCTTCAAGCAATAGCTGGCCTAATTATACAGTCAATTTCTTTCATGACAGATTTTCTGATTTACACCTCTAATTAGGCTACTCATTTGTGAAACAAAAGGAACCTGCTTGGTGGGTTTTGTGACAAAAAAAGGCACGAACTGCCTGTAATTCTTTAATGATTTGAAAAATGATAAGAGACACTATAGGCTAAGTGATTTATTACCATTTTTAAATCATTGCACTAGTGAAAACAAATTGAGTTTCACTAGTGAAACTCCACAGTGTTGGAGCTTGGGTATTAGGACAGAGGGTGCGAAGCCAGTAATGACCGTGCAAATCACATAGCAGCACTGGATTTCTGGAACTTCATTCATATAATTGCTGGAATTTCCACTGTATCCAGGAGAACACAGACGAGTGCTCTCGTCTGACACACAGAATGCCAATTGCCATTTCTTATCACACCACAGCACAGTAGTCAGGCTAACAGAGATGAGTCAGAGAAATCATCACATGCAGATTAACATTGTTAAACAAAATTTTATCGTCATTTGGTTACGTCTCAGAGAAAGGCACCCTCCCTTTTTGTGTTTATAAGGAAGTTCCAGTGATTTCCTGTACATGGTGTATTATTTTTTCCTGTATATTTATTGATTCTTTGGGAAACTATACTTATAGTTTTTCTGTTATGTTTTCATCGGTACATACCAACCTTTTAAAACACCCTGGAATCTTTAAAATCATATTCTAGCACCTTTGCTTTACTTTTTACATTGATACATTTAAGTGCACTCAAAACAGGTTGTTTTCTATATATCAAGGGCAAGGGATTTCTTCCATCGTCAGAAATGTTTTCTGTCCTTTGTCAGTCGTCCTCCTACTGATATTTCCTGTAATCTCTTTCAGGCTCTAATGGAGCGATTCAATGCTGACAGGCGGATCTTCTGCTTCATCTTATCAACCCGTAGTGGCGGGGTTGGGGTCAATCTGACAGGAGCCGACACTGTAGTCTTTTATGACAGTGACTGGAACCCCACCATGGATGCCCAGGCTCAGGACCGTTGCCATCGCATTGGTCAGACCAGAGATGTACACATCTACAGGTAGGACTGCCAAACACACCTCAGTGTCCTGTGTAATGCAGGGTTTCTGCCAGTCTATTGCAAGTCCGGCGGCCCACCAGGCCTAAGCATCGGGAAATAAAAAAAAAAAAAAGTATTTTAAAGATGTTTTTTAAACTACAGTTACAGTGGGGCGGCTCGGTTGGACAGCTCACCAGCGACATCTGTTGGATAAAACGTGAACGCACTATAAGAAAACAGCAGGTTTGAGATCAGTGTTCTTTACCCTCATTGTGCGTTGTGACGTTCAACACTTGACGCTTCCAACTATCACAAGCTAACGTTACCTAGCAAGCCACCATTTCTTATTTAGTAGGCTAACTAACCTCGTTACGAACTTCCGCGTTATCACTTAATCTCGTTGGTAAGTAGGCATACATTCTTTTTATATTAACTTAAGCAGTGTGTAGGTAACGTTAAACTAGTAGCATGCATGTAATGTTCGATACATTGTAACATTACATGACTTAATAGCCATCGAAATAACGACTTCACTTGTTTATTAATAACGTTAGCTTGATGACATCGATGTGCACGACAAAGTTGTCATAATTTTTTTCCCGACCGTGAAAACTGCCGAACTTGTTTACATTTTGGACAGATGGCTCCTCAGTAAATCTATTGTTGTTTCCGTCGCAGCACTTTCGACACAAAAACAATCGGAAAATCCAGAAATTTCTTCTTACGGTGAAGAGTGCCTGACCGGCAAACGTAGAAATGTGTTAACACAGCGGCAAAATTAGGCTATATCTAGAAATACCATCTTTGGGGGAAAACGCTATGGTTGCGGGTCAGGCGCTCTTCACGCATACCTGCAAACTAGTCGCTTTTCGGCGAAATTTGCCGTTTTGAATCCAAAATAGGTCATTTGTGTGATTCGTGTAGATCCAATGAGTTTTTTTTTAATTTGGGGGGTGGGGTGGTTAACCTAGCAAGTTTTCACTGCAGGTTTTCGCCACAATCAGTAATGAGCCAATAACAGTTACACCACCGCCGTTTGTGGTGTTCACTCGCTGGGTGACGCTGTCATAAAATTTTCCCCGACCGTGAAGACTGCCTTACTTGTTTACATTTTGGACAGATGTGGCTCGTGCTAAATCTATCGCTGTTTCCGTCGCAGCACTTTTGACACACTTGAATTTCTTTCTGTTTCTTTTTTGTAGCTTTATTTTGCATATTTTTTGCTGGAACCCTTTTGGTTTTGTTCTGTTTGGTGGTTCTGCTTCCATGAACACCTTATGTCGGATGATGCAGGACGGAAAATCGGAATTATAGATGCAGCACAAATTGGTGGAGTTGGGGTGTATTCCTCACTCGGAGAAAAGTGCCATCCAACCTCACCTGAAAGCAGGGTTGGCTAATTTTTAGGGGGGTACTTAACAATAGTGTTCAATAAAAATTAAGGCCTTATTTTTTACTCTTTCTCCATTGGTGGGCAACAACACAAGAAGACATTTCGTTGGTCTTCTTCCTATTGTTTTTGTTTTGTTTTTTATTATTTTATTATTTTTATTACTTATAATTTTTCCGCTATGGGAGTCTATGGGGACCCCTAGGTAGATTTTTGTGAAATTTGGCACACTGATGGAGCACAGTCCAAGGTACTACCTCACCAAATTTAAGGTCTGTACATTAACCCCTATAGCCCCACCAACAGGTCACATTTGAATTTAGTCATTCTTTTTTCTCTAGATTTCTAGGGCCCTGCTTCAACGCAGGTCAACGCACCCACCCAAATCAATTTCTGGCATGTTGGATTTTTTGCCATTTTGAATTTTATGAAAAACGCATTTTAAACATCTTCTCCTGGACCGTTGATTGGATCGCCTCGAAATTTGGCATGTATCATCCTCAGAGTAAGCTGACCAAAAGTTGTTAAAAGATAGTTGCTAGGTCAAACAATATAGCCGCTGTAAACAAATTTGATGGCAAAGGCACCAAACAGGAAATGAGCCATATCAATGCAATGCTTTGATGTATTGATGCCAAACTTGGTGCCCCTCCAGGGTTTTCCCTAGGTTTTCAGAGGGCTTAGGTGCTCTCAGCTATATTTTGGAACAGTGTTTTTATTTTATTTATTTATTTTTTAAATATGAAAAAACGCTTTGACCAGTGGTTTTCATCAGAAAAAGACATTACGTGTGAACACAGCCTAACTTTGTTTAGCTACCAAGCCACGTTAGATGCTAATGTTAGTTCAGTCGAGGTATCTTTATGTAACGTCAACTAACTAGCTTCGCTGGCTAACGTTGTCATAAAATTTTTCCCGACCATGAAAACTGGATTACTTGTTTACATTTTTGACAGATGTGGCTAGTGGGTAAATCTGTCGCTGTTTTCATCGCAGCTCTTTCGACACAAGCAATTCGGAAGCGCTGTCCTAAAACTTCGTTTTACCGTGAAGAGTGCCTGACCCACAATCGTAGTAATGTGTTAACACGGCGGCACAATTATATCGAGAAATACTATCTTTGGGGAAAAAAACGCTATATTCTGTAAATGCATTTAACCTACCATGCATAAAAACATAAAAATGCTCGTCAATCACCCACTTCTATTTATAATGGCATCCATAGCGTGGAGTGTTTAAAACCATAAAGCCACTTCTCCGTTTTTTTTTTTTTTTTTTGTCAGCGCATCACCGTTATTTTTACATTCATTCTGATATGTCGCCTAAATGCCTTTTACGTTCATTACTTAGTAAATACATGAAAATGTGGCAAGACTGAATTTTGTAGCACTGACTGTAATTTGCAGCATGCTTAGTAAATATGGCCCTAAGTTTTTCTTGTAAGCTCAAAAAGGGTATTGCTCAGATACGTGTATAAAACGCTGACCCCTTAAACCCCACTTAAAATCCAGGGCATTTGTAAGAATCCCCCCCTTTTTAAATAAACCCTGTTATCTCCAAAATGATATGCAGTTAAGACATGGTTCAAAGCTTGAAATAAGGAGCATTTGTACCATAATGACCAAATACCCTTATCCTATGGGAGTCTCACTCTGTAAACGTGCAGGGCATATTTATTCTGAAAAACAAGAAAGAAATCCAAAAATCGTTTTGTTCTGTAGGGATTATATGTACTTTTGATGCTGGACGAAACCAGATTTTTTTCTCCAATCCTCCCCTGGATGTATACCTCACCAGGAAAAAGACTGGAGTTTCTTGAAGATGAGCCCAAATTACCGGAAAACCTCAGATTCCTATTGGAATATTGTGAATATTTTTTCCCAGCCATATGTCACATCCAGATGCTAATTTCATTGAGGGTGGTATGCTCTGGAACCCCACAAAACAAATACCGATTCTCTCTTTATGACTAAACGCTGTATTTCATCAAATGCTGTCCTTTTGGAGAGCTTATATGTCAAAATGTGTCCATAATGGTTAGTTATTACACAAAGGAATTTTTCTGTATCCACTTAGGAACAATCAGACCACTTGGTTTTACTTGGCTGTGTGCTCAGGCCTTCAATCAGCTGCCAGACTGCTGTAAATCAGGCTTGTCTGCAGTAAACCTGGTCCCAACAGAGAGAGTTCACAAGGAGGAACAAAAATATTAAATGAAATCATTAACAATTTTCAATTATAATAGTGCCTTTTATCACTACTGCAGTGTCTTTTATAGGAAACATTTGCAGATAAACAAACAAAACTCGAATAAAGTGTGCTCTAAGCTTCCACTCATGCACTATGCAAAATGCAAGGTGAAAGTCAGTACTCGGTAGAATAGCTAAGCCGTAGTTTCAGTTAGAAGGAAGCCGTTAAAACCAAAAGAGCAGATTGATTGCTTAGGGTTCAGAGGGGGATTTTAGCGATATCAATGCCATCACTATAGCATTAGCAGTTTGACTTGTAGAGGACAGTTATTGGATTATAAAATATCATAATCATCAACCCAGGGTGTCACTTTCAGTCCTCCTTTGTGGAAATGGAGTGCCTTGGTATTTCTTTTGTTATCTCTAGTGGTTTTACTGATCAAGACCATGTTTTTCTTTTTTCTTTTTTACATCAAAGTGCAAACAGTCTACGCTTTATAATGGTGCAGGTGTTACAGCAGTGCACCTTGAAGCAGGCAAGGCAGTGCCATACAGTTTACAGGCCTGCATTGCCTAGTGATTTTTTTAATTTGATGTAATTTTATGCATATGTTCAATCAAGTGCTTGTGGTCAAGAGTTTAATATCAGACTCAAAATGAGAGGTGGTGTTAACATAATATTCTTCATTTTTGTATGCATTTAAGCGGCAAAACTGAGGGAGAAATATTCTATATTTGTCTGACGTTTGTGTTATTTATTGATCATATTATGTACACAGCTGCTGGTGAATATCAATGTTATTTGGCTTATAAATCTAATGAATTGGGAGAGCTTGAGCCTCGATTTATCACATACCGTAATTTCCGGACTATAAAGCGCACCTGAATATAAGCCGCACCAGCTAAATTTAGGGAAAAAAACAAATGTGTACATATACAAGCCGCACTAGACTATAAGCCGCAGGTGTTTTAATGTTTAATTACCATATGTAAGGGTTCGTGCACAGAGGGGATTGTCAGGAAAGAGATGGCTGTTTGGGGAAGCTTCCATCTTATTAACATTTCCTACAAACAAGTTGCATATTTGCATAACTTATTCAAGTGTTACCATTTAGTGCAATAGTACGGAACATGTACCGTGCTGTGTAAACTGTACTGTATCACATAGCGTTTCAGACACACAAACTTTCACAGCATTCGAAACGTATTTACTGTGCAAAAATAATAAACGGTGCGCTCCCAGCGCACGTACCATAAACAAAGCTTACAGCACTTGACGAGGCAATATCAATGGCTAAATTAAATGTGTTTTTTAAAAGTGCTAAATTAAAAGTGCCTGTAACACGGCAGTAGGCCTAAAGGTGCAGTAACACGGCTGCTTAAAATATAACCAGCCTACCAGAAAAGTCCAGTCCATTAATCCATTAATCCATTAATCCAGTAACACGGCTGTAACAAGAAAAGTCAGTCATTCATCCTCATCTTCGTCTTCTTCCTGCGTACTAAAACCACCAAAGTCCTCTTCTTCAGTGTCGGAAACGAACAGCCTCAGGGTGGCTTCGTCAGCCACTCTCCCAGTCTCTCCTTCGTCGCTCTCAAAACCAAAGAACTCCTTTTCGTCAGTGTCGGAATCGAATATCCTCTTAAGGGCCTCAGCCGTGGCGGCGTCCTCCTCTTCATCACGCAGCAGTCCAGCCTTTCGAAACCCGTTGGTGATCGTGGATATTTTGACACTTCTCCACGCTGTCAGGATCCACTGGCAGACTTGAGCAAAAGTTGCTTTTCGCATGCGACCGGTTTTGGTGAATGATTTCTCGCCGCTAGTCATCCACGCCTCCCACTGAACGCGTAGTGCCACTTTGAACGCACGATTCATACTGATGTCGATTGGCTGCAGATGCTTCGTTGTGCCCCCAGGAATCACAGCTGGAATTGAGTTTGTGCCCTTGATGGCTGCTTTCACAGAATCTGTTATATGGGCCCTCATGCTGTCCAAAACGAGCAATGCTTTTTTTTGGCGAAAGAATCCTCCAGGTCGCTTCCCGTAGCACTCATTCAGCCACTCCTTCATTACGCTTTCCATCATCCACCCTTTCTTGTTGACTTTAACGGAGATGCCGTTCGGGATCTTTTCTTTTGGCACAGTCATCCGCTTACATTATAGGCACCATTGGCGGAAGCTTTTTTCCGGATGCTGTGCAGCCCAGAACACAAGTGAAATTCGTTCTCTCATGGCCAGTGGTTCTCAACATGATGGTCAATTCACCTGTCTTGTTAACAGTCCTAGTGAGAGGCAGGTCAAACATCAAAGGCACTTCATCCATATTTATGATCTCGTCCGGTCCGATGGAATATTCGTCTATCTTTCTTTGTGTGAATTCGCGGAAGTTTGTTTTTTTTTCCTCGTAGTCGGGAGGGAGTTGCTGACACACAGTCGTCTGCGCCCTGATGGACAGTCCTTTTCGTTTCATAAATCTGAAACACCAGGATGGTCCACCTCTAAAATCTTCAATCTTCATTTCGGTGGCGACTGTTTTGGCTTTCAGTCGGATCTGCATGGTGGAAACACCGCGGCCGTCTGCTCTCTGTGTGTTCAGCCAATCTTCAAGAAAGTCTTCAAGTTCGGGTCATCTGCTTTTGTTACCTCTGAAAGCTTTTTTCGTCTTTTTGCATTGAGCCAGTTCTTCACGCTGGCGTCTCCAACGTCTCACCATTGATTCATTGATGCCAAGGGTACGTGCAGCAGCTCTATTTCCTTCTTTGACAGCCAGATCGACTGCCTTTAACTTAAAAGCTGCATCATATGCAATTCTTCGTTTCTTTTCCATAATGAGGGTTTGTGCATGAAAACTTCCTTTGCGCAAACTGTCTTGCTCTCGTAATGTCTGTCTTGCTCTCGTTCTGTCTCTCATACTGCATTTGGTTCCACTTTTGCTTTCGTTGTTCGCGCAAACTGCCTGTCTCACTCCTTTCCGGTCTCCAGCATTTCCTGCTGGAGCCCGCCCCTTCAGGTGGGGGACGTGGACCGGCCATAGAGCCCATAGAGTTTAAAGGTGGGGGACCCTAACCTGTAAAATCCATCGGTTGAGAAGGTCCCCTAGTGGCCGTTAGCTCTAAAAAACCATAGATTAGCCGCACCGTTGTATAAGCCGCAGGGTTCAAAGCATGGGAAAAAAGTAGCGGCTTATAGTCCGGAAATTACGGTAATTTGCAGTGAATAGCTCAGCGGACCTGGGTCAAAAAATGCAAACCAACTCTTAAAGAAACGCATGTGGATTACAGTTATCCTTATCTTAAATTTTACAGTATGATCAAGGTTTACCGTTTAGCACTTCCGCCTTGCTATATAAAGAAAAAAACAATTGAGACATACGGCACTAGCCCACTACAAACTATAACAGGCTGGCACCATCAGAAACACAAATCCCATTGAAAAGCACTTTTTCTACTCACTCATTTGACAGGCATCCGGCAAGCCTTGATTTACAAAATTATCAGCAATGTCCTTCAATTTCAGCTCCCAAGCTCTTGACAGAGAGTATCACATAGCCAGTCCATTCTGTGTCTCCTGTTTGATGCTGCTCATCGGGTAGTAGTTGATTAATTTTAATTTTTAAAATGATTCATTCATTTAAACAGCACTGTGTTTTTGCTGCTGTGACATACAATGTCATAACAACCGCAGTGGCCTACTCCTCTCATTGCAGGTTATCGGATGATGCACGAGGCATTTTTGCAAGTTAGGGGACTGAGGTGTGTGTGTTGACGATCTCAGTTTTAAAACATGGCCTGAATGACAGCTGTTCAGAAAGGATGGTTGTTGATACAGCCTATCTGTGGCCAGACAGACTTTTTGACACTGTTGAGTTGCGGGTTTGGCAATTGCTCTGACAACTTGGGGCCTTTCTCTCCTGGTCCATTTTCACTTCTTCTGAGATCCACATTTTGTGTAGCTAGGACTCCTCTTTGCTCTCTTCCTCAGCTAGCTAGCTGACCTTGCAATTTGACTGCCAAAACTAGCTAACAGTTGACATGACAGACTAGTGGTGTGTCGTTCGTTAACTATTGGTTCTTTTTGAATGAATTTTTTTGGTGAACAAATCATACTGACTCAGATTTGTAAAGATTTGTTCTTTTGGATCAGCTCTCAGTAAGTTGTGAACTTACCATTCACTGAAGTTGCAGCTACTCCTATTTAACTGTTTTTACTTCTGGGCTGTATACTAGCAATTCTTCAACAGCATTGATCTGCTTGAGCAGGGCATACTCTCCGAGACCCTTTTGTCTGTGTGATCAAAAGCAAAAGTCCCTAAACTAAGAACAAATACGTGAAGGGACTAGATGAGCTAGCTACGCTGTTCCTGAATCTCTACCACTCTCCCTCATCCAAACATCTTCGTATTGCATTGTATTGCACACTTGCCTGTGTAAAATTGAAAGCAATTGGCTTAACCCAGCTCTTTGACTGTATGATATAATGTAGCCAAAATAAAACGTGAATGAAAGAGTATGTTTTCAGTATGCATTTCTTGAAGAATTCTGTACCAATAAAGTTACGCATTAATTAGAAATGGTCCCACACTGCTAAATATTGTGCTCTCTTGATAAAATAGCCTATAGATTATATTGTTATAATCAACTCTTTGTTGTTTGCAAACGATTACGCAACGTGAGTCACCTAACTTGCACACATTTTATTTTTAAATGTTGTGCAAACATCTGTGAAAAACCTTAGGTTTTTAGGTTGGGTTGTTCCTTCAGCCACTGCATGACTCTTCACTAAAGACAATAAATGATCAAAATGTAAGCAACTGGCATATACCTACGGGATTTTTTTAGTATGTGCACTGTCGGCATTGAAAATACTATTTATGTCATTAAATAAATAGGAAATTGTTCATGTACTACTACTGTGCTGGAGTGGAAGCCTGTCAGACTGGTCTTTCATTTTTTTCTTTCAATTTGTTCAAAGTTTGAAACACTCAAATGAATAAGATGAACTGAATGACTCGAATGATTCAAATGAACAAAATGTACTGAATGAACTGAAAGACTCAAATGACCAAAATGAAAAAGGCCTACTAATGCCTCGTGCAAGCAGAAGAGCAGAAGAACAAACAAAAACAGGAAATACTATATGTTCGGCAAAAGAAGTGTTTTCAAAAAATAATGTCACATGGATGTTTATAATGACATTAATGAAAACCTTGATGATGACTTGAACTTTTTAAACTATGAGAGCATATTCTCTTCATTTGGTAAAAAAAAAACGTAATATAGGCTATTTCTTTAAACAAAACCCAACGGATGCAGCTGAACAGGCTATATTATTTAGCTTGTCCTTTGAAACACTGTTGGTCCTTACTTATATAATATGAACAGATCATAGCAATTCAGTTTGACAATTTGCGATTGTTATTAAGCAAATAAATTGTGTTGGACTTAACTGCAGGTCTTTGTCAGCAACAACAAATCAAGAGAAATATCAATATAAAATTAGAATCAAATCAGAGTTCAAAATATAGTAAAGGTCGCCTATTGTAAGATCAAAAAAGAAAAACTGCAGTCAAGAAAAGTGATAATATGAATAGAGAATAATTTAAATATATAAAAAAAACAAAATGAAAATTCAAAACCCCTCTGGAACTTCAGTTGGTTACACCAACAGATGTAGGCTACATAGCCTATATACTATTACATACTGAGTAATTTGCAAATTGGCATTTATGATGACCTGCTGTCTTAATTTTTTATTCACAGCCGGGACCTCATAAGTCAGCACCACCAATAGCCTTTCATTCAAGTTTCATACTGTGCCAGTTAGTGCCACGCACTTTCCCAGAGTCCTAGATTGCAGAATCAATATCATTAGAGTTGCTAGAAATATTCAAGTATTATTGTCATAAACTGTGCTTAGCAGTAGCTTCTGTTTAGATGGTCATTGAGGGTGAGTTCACTCCATGCGAGAGTTGGCTGTGTGTGGGAAAGACGTTGTGCTGACTGGAGCTAGTAATGTTGATTAAAATAAACAGGAACCTTCACCTAGCAGTATCTAGGCGGGCGAAAATATATATAGTTTCTCCAACCTGTTATGCTGCATTGTTGTGAGCACCTTTTCTGGGAGCTGTAAGCGTATAATTCGAGTTAGAGCCAGAGAGGGAGGACTAGAACGTGAATACTATATTCGGCAAGTCAGTGTTTTATTAATGGTGATGTAGGTGAAAATGACACGATCGACTCAAACTCGATTCATTTTGATGTACTGACTCAAATGTACAGATTCATTTTAATGAATCAAACTTCCCAACACTAAAGTAGACACTTGACATTGGACAACAACATACACAGACATATTTCCCAGCAAATTATTTGAGTAGTTTAAACAATATGTTTTCCTCAGAATGGGCATATAGGTTAAGTTTGACATGATCACAGGCTATAGTATGAAGAAAGCGTACTAACCGTGATGGAGGTAAGTTTGCTTATTGAACCATATGTAAAACAGATGGCACCAGAATGTTGACACGACCTATTCTCCAATTTTTATCGATTGCAAGGGCCCGTGCATAAACATATTTTTTTTCACGAACTGCTGTAGTTAGTGTTAGTCATATTTTTAAATGAAATTGTTTAATGGGGTGTTGTAGACATGACAGACGGGTAGTGGATAGGGCTAACTAACATTTGTTTAGAAACGTGGCGTTTGCAGGTAAACACAGTAGCCTCGTAAAAAAGTAGTGAAACGATAGAAATGCTATAGCAGTCAATTTAGCAGTTGTCACTTTTAAAGAAAATCAATAAAGCTGCCGTTGGCTAAAAAAAAATGTGACAGGTGCTGGTGTTTTGGTCCTCAAGTAGAGCAAGGTCATTTTTCAGTTTTTTACAGATTATGAAAGTGCAGATTATAAGCTTTCAAATGATGTGCCACATTGAAATCTGAAAATAGTTGAAGAAGATATGCTTATTTGAATGTTGGTACTCCTAAAATCAAGTAGCAGAGAAAATCCCCTTGAAAGATCTTGAACTTTTCACACTTCTCACAGGGAGATAATGGGTGGGAACAATAGCTAGTTAACTCCACCCCAACCACTCCCCCACTAGAGTACCTGTCAATCCTTGCCCATTTAGGGGTTACTCTATTTAAAGCTTTATAACTCCAGATGTGAACACCACAGAGACTAGAAAAATGTCTTAAATGAAGCATTACATTTGTACCATTTACAATATTGGATATTAGATTACTTTATATTCATAATTTTGTAAGAAATGAAGTGCCACAAATGCAATGGTCAAGGCAAAAAATCTAAAATGAATTTGCTCCTTTTTTAGTTCGCAATGAAATACTGGGAGATTGCGGGTTAAAGTATACATGTCCTGGATTAAAAACTTCTTGACCACAAGTTCATAAAATCTAAGGGTGGATATGTAGAACTAGTAAAGATCTATGAAGCAAAAACTAAGCAGTGTACCCACATTACATAATACCACTAACCGGTTTAACGTCTCGTCCGAACTGGGGCAATGGGGTTTATTTGACCAGAGGGAAGATTGCCCCCTGCTGGCCCACCAACACCACTTCCAGCAGCAACTCAGTATTCCCTGGTGGTCTCCCATCCAAGTACTAACCAAGCCCATCCTGCTTAGCTTCAGCCAGTCGGCAGGAGCAGAGTGCGTGGTGGTATGGCTGCTGGCATTACCAGTGAGCCACCAGTGAACTAGCTGCAGCAGCCGAATTGTTTTTTTTGGTTTTTTTTTTTGGTGAAAATACGTATTTCCATATAATGTCCATTTTGCATGTGTATTGAATGTTTTTATTAGTTGATGTAGCTAAATGTCCAATGGGAAAACGTATTGTTTGGGCCTGGAGCATTTGTGATGTAATCGGCCTAAATTTGGGGCTTTATTGTGTGAATGTGTGTAAAGTTGTTTGTGAATTCTGTTTGTTGAAGTTTTTAAGGGCTGAGAGTCTGTGGTCATCATGGTTATTTCTGTAGGCAACCCTGAACAGTGCCGAACTCTTGGTGCTGTATAGATATGGGGCATGCTGCCTCAGCAAGCCATACCTTGGCACGATGGCATACGTGCCATCCCAATTATATACCAACAGACAAAATATAAATAACAAAAGAAAATATTTTTCTTCCCTTGTTTTGTTTTATATTGCAGCTTCTTTTGTTGTTAAGTTTACCAAAATTCAACTTCCCGGCAGTTTCATTTTAGTTATCTTGGAGATGTCAATTGCTAATATGATTTGTGTGATGAACGAAGAAGAAATGTTCAATGGCGATGGTGACACAGTTCAGGCCCATTCCAAGGGTGTCCAGATTTTTTTTTCTATCACTGGCTTGCCATCTTGGTTTTTATGCATACTCATTTTTAAGAGAAAAACAATCTCCGACTAACCTTTACACGTTGATATGGCCACTGCAGTGAGTGTGACGCTATGTAATGTCAGTTCGGTTACAGTTCAGTTGCTGTGTTTACACCAAAGCAGTACTGGCAGTAGCTTAGTTGTGAGCATTTGTGTGTTGCACAGTATACATACTTGGCTAGTTGCATGCGTTGTAGCTTTGATTTGTTTATAAGCTTGCATTTGTGAATGTTTGAAATATGGATTATAAGCAATCTAGGTAATGCAAATAACTAAGTTCAGCAGCCAAATGGGTATTTCCTGGCATGAACAGCTGATGTGGACAACCTGTTACAGTAATTATTAGCTAGAAGCAGTATCTTGCTGCTAGCTGCCAGAGTTGACTATTGAATCTGACATTCAAGCTAGCAGGTTGTACTGGAGCCATATATTAAACTTTCACTTGCTAGTTAGTTATGTTCAAAGAATAGTTGCCTACATGACTAGACAAAGTAGATTTCCTGAATAGCAACAAGAAAAGATGTTGATGTGTTTATCTGTCTTGCCGATTTTAGTACAGCTAGCACTGTCAGTAGCAAGTTTTGCTGCGAAACTGCAAGAGACCATTGTGTCTTATTAAAGTGAGGAAATGTTGAGGAGAACATTTCAGCCATAATTCTAACTAGCAAACTGGAATGAAACGGCATGAAAAATTAGGTGAATGGACATAACGAATTAGTGAGGCAAAAAATGGATCGTACCAGCAATAACGATTTCACAAATTGGAACTGACCCCCTAATGCCACAAAATACCTTGCCAAGTTTGATGTATTATTGCTCAGTCATACTATTTTAGTGCATAAAAATGATTTTATTTTTGTTAGTCTTTAAAATGAGCAGGTAGGTCTATCAGACTTAAGGGAAAAAATTCTCTACGGCACCCAGACAGGTCATTGTGCGATATTGATGTTATTGATGGTTCTTTGCCCACTCTCAGGCTGATAAGTGAGCGCACAGTGGAAGAGAACATCCTGAAAAAAGCAAACCAGAAGAGAATGCTGGGAGACATGGCCATTGAGGGAGGCAACTTCACCACTGCCTTTTTCAAACAGGTCTGTCTTTCTTGCACATATTTGTGGTGTAGGGATGCAAAACAATTTTATTTTAAAAAGGCTTATAGGAGGATTAATGTTTGTTTTGGTTTCAGCAAACAATCAGAGAACTCTTTGATGTTTGTGAGGGGGAGAAGAAAGAGGTGGATGTAAGTCTACATCCCCGTCCAGAGGAAGAGGATGCACTCAGTAAACAGCACACAATCATTCTTGAGCAGGTAACGTAACAGTGGCAGTTTTCATTCTGTTTTTAAACAATGCACACACACACTAGTTTGAACACTTGTTTTCTCACATTGTACTTCAGTCCTCCGCCAACTAGAGATTGCGATAGCCTCTTTGTTGAGCCCCTTCTCAATTATCCCATTTGCACCACCTCAGTCTTAATTGGATAAAGTAATTTGCCATGAATTAAGCACTGATGATAATTGACAGCAATGTTTGCAAGTGAGTCAAGTGTTAAATTCAGTTCAATTGCTTACTACCATGGATATTTTGCAGTATTTTAAAATTTACAGGGTTTTGTTAGAAGCGGTAGGAAATGCCCATGTTAAAAATGAGAGCATTTATACAACTTTCATAAAAAATAAAAAAGAAGAGCCACGGAGTCTGCTGGTTTATGTTTTTATGCCTCCGCGATGGCACAGCTGTGGCCGGAGGCATTATGTTTTCGGGTTGTCTGTCTGTCCGTCCGTCCCGATTCTCGTGAATGCGATATCTCAGGAACGCCTTGAGGGAATTTCTTCAAATTTGGCACAAACGTCCACTTGGACTCAAGGATGAACTGATTAGATTTTGGTGGTCAAAGGTCAAGGTCAGTGTGACTTCACAAAACACGTTTTTGCTTTGGAGGGCTGCAATATATAATATGATTTATACTACCATTAATACACAAGGAATGAGCTGGTTAAATATAAGCAACATAATGCACTATGTTGCAAATCAAAAAGAAAAATGGTAGGTCTTTCAAAAAAAAAAAAAAAAAAAAAATCTAGAGGTTGCAGGCGACCTTGGAGGCTTCCGAGCCCTTTGAAACTTTAATTACTTTGTGCAGATGCCAAATCTAGTCTTTAACTCCAGATGAGAGTACCACTAAGACTTAGAAAATGGCTTAAATGAATCCATTCCCTATACTAAATTAGATGAGATTATATTCGTAATTTAGGTACAAATAAAGTGCCACAAATGGAATTACCATGGCAAAAATGCTTAAATGTACACTTTGAAAACAAATACTGAGAGATAACATATATCAGGAAAAACTATATGCAAGAATGCAAAATCTGAGGAACTACAAAGATCTAGGAAGAAAACTATAAGCAGTGTACCCTGGTGTCCCTTAGTGTTTCCAAATCTTTCCAAAATATCTGAATTCTGCATTGCTGTAAATTATAACATCATATTTGACTACAAATGAACTGTTTTGGCTGTTTTCACTTTTGCATGAAGTGAAAATTACTTAAATTACTTTAATCTTTTTATCAGTATAAGGGTCTAATATCTAGGGGTCTGAAGGAATATCCAAAACCTCTCCAAAAATGAATAAAATGCTTATTATACATTATAAAGCATATAAATGTGCCCCTTTATGATGGTTTAAGATTAACGTTGATATTGAAACATAATGCAAAAACATTGTGACACAGTGGTACACATACCTAAATATGTAATCATTCACTCTTGTATGTTTTTCTGTACTCTACAGAATGTAATTTGTTGCATGGGGATGGGACGACATGTTACTATGATGATCACTCCAGAGTAAAATATACGTTCACCTAGCACCGCACAGTAAATTGAGTATTTGAGTATTTGAACGAGTATTTTCCATGCCATTCCATTCCATACGAACAGCTTGGGCTTAGTTAGCTCCCTATAGAAATGTGCTGGCTGAGCATTATTAGCAAAGGCTTAAGTTGTCTCTCACGACTAATGTGACTAACTATCAAAAATATGACAATGTTACAAGCAGTAATGTGTACATGTTCGTATATATGCTAACTAGACATCATGCTTCCTGTTCTTCTGATCCAGTCCCCCAAGAATTTGCTGATGAATTGGCAAAATGAGTAAAATCTTGTGAAGGAAAGTAAAATTAGTGAAATCTTGTGAAGGGAAAAAAAACTATTATGCTACAATGAGTGCTTGTGTTATGGTTGAATGCAGAATGCTGTGCTGAAGCAACCCCTCACGCAGATATGCTAGGCTTTCACTCTTTGTAATAAAATTCAAATGAAACATGCCATAAACTGTTGGAAAGTGTGTAGTGTTTTTAGGTCCTGCACAATCCTGCATAATATTCCTTTAAGTCGGGCTCAAATTGGGTCAGGCTTTCAAAATTCTGCAGCACGTGGTCTTGGCTCAGACTCAAGCTATAGAGAATGTTTCAAGCTCTAATCTCTGTGTTCTGGAATGGTCTATGTAAAATGTTCTCAGAAGCCTGGTCTCAAATGTGCAGAGAACGGATTATCCTTGTCCTTACATTCAAAAGAGTGGCACTGAATGGCCTGGCAAACAAAGCTTTTTTGTTTGTAAAATTATCATGTATTGTTGCTTTTTGGTATCACCAGACAGGTTCACTGAAACATTAAACCTTTTATATATTCAGGTTTCTACAACAGACGGGTGTTTGTAAGTGATTGATTGTAATTACCTAAGTATGCATAGATCCCTGAAAGGACATTTGACTATTTTTTATTTATATTAAAAGGTACTGTAAAATTCTTTCCAGGCTTAGAAACTTTGTACGCTGTGTCATTCGGACACTTGTACATTTGAACATCTGCAGAAGTCCCCATTACAATGGAAATAAGGGGAAATTAGTTTGTGTGTGTGTGTCAGGCTATGCCTAGTCATCTTTGTGAGGTCTGTTGGTATACATTGTGAGGCTGGACGTTGATTTCATTTGCTGGACATATTTTGGTGAGCATACAGGGCATATAATATGCACATTGTAAGTAATTAAGAGTATGTTGTAAAAATACTTTTCTACTTAGGCCCTGTGCCGTGCAGAGGACGAGGAAGACATTGTGGCTGCTTCCCAAGCTAAAGCGGAACAGGTGGCTGAACTGGCTGAATTCAATGAGAGCATCCCATTTGAAGAGCCTGGTGAAGCAGCGGTGCGAGAGCAGCAACAGGAAGAGGAGGAGCTCTCCAAGGCTGAGCAAGAAATAGCTGCTCTTGTTGAGCAGGTGATTGTGATAGAATATTGTATATGTGTGGAATATCCAGAATATTGTATATGTGTGGAATATCCAGATGTCCCTTGCATTGTAGAAATTTTCTAAAATATGAACACTGCCCTTAATGTATTAATCAATTACTTTTAGTGAACATTCATTTTATTGCGACAATGTATTAACCACAGAAATAAAGTACTGTTGGGAGTAAGATGCTGGTTGTGGTGTAAGTATAGGGTTTGGCCATTCAAGTTTCATCGTACATTTGACATTCTGCTGTGCCCATACTTGACTAGGAACAAAAACTGCTCATAACTGTAACAATGTCTATTTTGTTTTTCCTTTAGTAAATTCCCCTCTTGAATTATTTCTACAGTTTATAACTTACAAGAGAGGATACTATTTATGAGCAGTTATTTATATTATTCACCTTTCTTTCAATTACTGTCTTACAGCTTACTCCTATAGAGCGCTATGCCATGAATTTTTTGGAGGCCTCGCTGGAAGATGTTTGCAAGGAGGAGTTGAAACAGGCTGAGGTAAACCTGCTACCCCTGGAAGTGTGCAGTGTTAATGTGTAGCAATGTACTCGCTGCAGAGTAGTAAATTGACAAAATTGTCACTGAGCTGTTTCGCAGGTTTCTATCAGCATCGCTGAGAAGAAATTTTAACTTTGTCTGCTTTGCCATAAGTTGAGTTGTACTGATGCCACACATGAACATATACATCTGGACATCATAGATGTCCTCACAGATGTTATACAGGCTAACCCCATATTTTTCCAGTGTAATGATTCTAAAATAAAACTATATTTTCAGTTCTGTTTCTCTAGTTCCTATTGATATGACAGACCACTGCATCACCTTTGAGACCTCTGCGTGCACTAGTGATTATTTTGATTTAGTGAATTTGGCACTATATAACGCCACCTTTTTGTGATATCTGAATGATTGTTGCTTTTTAATACATTTTTTAAGAGTTCTCCACCAACACCATTTGTACTTCTAATTGTGCACAAATAAGTCTACCTAGTTGTATAATTCATCAAACCATCTTAGTTCCAAGCACATGTAAGTTCAATTCAATTCTGTTTTATTTGTGCAGCAGTTTTTACAGAGAACTGTCACAAAGACGCTTTACAGAGTAGCAAGGCAAGAAACACAGCCAAAAGAGCAAACACCAGACCTGAATCCCCAAATAGCAAGTACATAAGGTAAAAACTCCCAGTGGGGAGAAAACACTCAAACGGTGGCGAGAGAACTCCCCAATGGGAAGAAATCTGGAGAGGAACCCGGCTATAGAGGGGGAGCCCTACTCCACTTTTCAGTCTGGTGTAAAGTAGCAGTACAATGGAATGTGGCAGAAATGCTACAAGGGATCTATCACAGCAAATTGAATGGGTTAAGCCAGGTTACAGCTGAGGTGAAAGTTCACCAGAATAATAGGAGACAAAATGGTATAGTTCAGTATAGTGCAGTTTAGAGGAGCCAGGTGACTAATCTGGAGCTCCAGGCTGCATCAAGGGATGAGCAGGGAAGGAACAGGGCTGAAGCAGTCCATGACCATGAAGTGAGGGACTGGGTTGGAGCGGTCTTTGAACTCGGGGGGGTAAGGGGCGGGAGCCCCATGGAAAGAGAAACAGAGAAGGCAAGGTTAAGGCCACCTTGACACTTGAGGCTAAGCTAACTAGCATGTCCACTCCGTAGAAGTGAGATTGACACTTAATTTTAGCTGCCTAGTGTGTCAGCTCCACAAAGGCCAGCAGGACACTTGAGGCTAAGCTAACTAGCGTGTCCACTCTGTAAAAGCGAGCTTGACACTTAACGCTAAGCTCCCTACCCAGGCCACACATCTGCGTTTCATTTCATATATACTGATTATACGTGACCATTTAACAGATTATAGGACTATAGGAATGGCTAACTATAGGACTGATTAAAGAGGTAAGTTTTAAGCCTGCACTTAAAGACAGAGCACATACATGCCTGCACATACATAGGATTGTTCCATTACATTACATTACATTCATTTGGCAGACGCTTTTATCCAAAGCGACGTACAAATAAGTGCATTTCATGGTCGTAGACAACTGCTAAACACGGGTTCAATAAGGTACTATACTTATTTTGTACAGCTATTTCTAGCCGAGAACAGTGAACACTATTCTGGCCTAACATCTGCAAAGCCAACTAGGCAGAAGAATAAGCTACAGTATTAGGACAAATACAAATTACCAAGAAGTGCTGGGATGGGGCAACAAATGACAGGAAAAGGGGGTTTTTTTTTTCAGTTTTTTTTATTTTTTATAAAAGAGTGAAATATACAGCGTGGTGGTGGTTAGTCTAGGTATAGTCTGAAGAGATGAGTCTTCAGGCCACGGCGGAAGATGGGTAGTGAGGGGGAGGTTCGGAGAGGGACGGGGAGATCGTTCCACCACTGGGGAGCTAGGGTGGAGAAGCTCTGTGATCCCTTTGGGCGGGTCGGAGGGGTTACAAGGCGCCCTGCTGCCGCAGAGCGGAGTGGTCGAGCGGGCACATAGAATTGAGTTATGTCCTGCAAGTAGATGGGGGCTGTCCTGTTGGCAGCAGTGTAGGCAAGGGTCAGGGCTTTGAACCGGCGGCGACCGGTAGCCAGTGAAGTGATCGCAGCAGAGCAGTGACGTGGGAGAATTTGGGGAGGTTGTAGATGAGTCGGGCAGCGGCATTCTGAATCATCTGTAGTGGCTGTATGGCACAAGCTGGCAGGCTTGCAAGGAGAGAGTTGCAGTAATCAAGGCGAGAGGTCACCGTAGCCTGGACGAGCAGCTGGGTGGAGTGCGTCGTCAGGTATGGTCGAATCCTTCTGATGTTGTACAGAAGGAATCTGCAGGACCGTGATGTTCCTTGATGTGCTCCTTGAGGTCCAGTTGGTCATCCAGGACCACCCCCAAGATCTTGGCAGAGTGAGAGGCAGTCACTGTGGTGCCATCAACCGTGATTGAGAGCTCACAAAGTAAGGAGGTCCATAAGACAGGATCTAATTCTAGATACTCATGGAATTTTGTGAACAAAGTAATCCTGGGGGAGAGTAAGGAATAAGTATCTCACTAAAGTAGTCGGGGGCTAAACTGTTTAAAGCTTTATACGTCCAAGATCTTATTGTCAGTTCAAGATTTGACAGGCAGCCAATGAAGAGATTTAAGCACTGGACTGATATGTTCCCATTTCATAGTTCTAGTAAGGACCCTAGCAGCTGCAGCCTATACAAGTTGGTCATGGCCGAGTTGGTGCAACCTAACAATAAAACTTCACAGTAATCAAGCCTATGATACAAAGGCATGTACCATTTTTAGTAATTTAGATATGTTATTTAGGTGGAAGAAGGCCACTCGTGTGATATTAATGTAGGCCTGAAAGGAGAGAGCTGAATCAAAAGCTACAACAAAGTTTTTAACTACTGCTTTGGAGGAGACAGAGAAGCCATTTATATTTAAGGAAAACTGGAGGAACTTATCTTTAAGAGCTACTGCGAGCATCTCAGTATTATGAGAATTCAACATGAGGAAATTTTGGTTAATCCAAGCCTTTACATGTTTAAGACAGGCGTGTAACTTAGCTAGTGGATCAACTTTGCTTGGTTTGAAAGATATATAAAGTTGCGTGTCATTTGCATAGCAGTGATAGTTAGCACCATGACAGGATGTTCCCAAGAGGGAGCATGTACAGTACAAGGAAAAAAGGGCTTGCCCAGTGACACCAACTGATATTTCAAACCTATGGAGGAGGATATGATGTTGGAGGAAGTTCATTGGCTTAATTTGTCCAACCTTTAATAAACCCATAAGAAATATTTTAAGTGTGTTAACAATCAAATATGGTGGACATTGAGTCCAATTCAGTTAAATTTTATTTGAATGGCGCTTTTTACAGAGTACTGTCACAGACGCTTTACAGAGTACCAATAGGAAAAAGAGAAACCGCAAAAAAACAAACACCAAACCTGAACCCCCAAATAACAAGCCCATGAGATTTTTAAAAAGTCATCTGCCATGTTTAGCCAGGAAGGGCACAATCTGTGAATTTGGTTTTAAGCATCTAGGTCAAGCAGGACAAGTTCCAGTCATTTTAATATTGCAAATTCAAAGTGCAGTGTAGCCAATTAACATCAAAATCACACTGGAGCCATTTAAACATACTCTTTAAACCATTTGACATGTACTGGCTTATAGCTGCCATGTTTTTGGAGAAACAGCTGTTGCTATATTTTTATAACCTTTAAAGAGGACCTTCCAATGAATAAATTGGTGAAAAAGTACATATTGACATGGTAAATAGTTCAGGAGAAGTTTTTCAAAAAATTGGAAATTACAGAAAATCCAGTTTGGCTGACTATGGGTTCTTGAGGATTATTTTTTCTTTGTGAAAAGATATCTTGATATTGGTTTTTTTTGACAAACAGGATAAGTAACAATTGTTTGCTATGTGCTGCTTCCTATCCTCCTGATTGGATGTCTTGAACAGCTTTGCCGCTGGTTGAGGAGGATGAGTCTTCCAAATCACTAATATTCATTGATTGATCATTTCATTTTATTAGCCTTCAGGGGAAAAAAAACTGGCTCAGTTATCTCATGTTTAGGAAAGACGTGGGAAAGGAGGACTATCTGTTTCTCATGTCAATTTCTGGTTTTAATGATTTAATTTGCTGTAGTATTAGCACAATCTTATATTTTAGCTACCTTTCTTGATAAGGGCATGGGGACAGCTGAAGACCATAAAGACCAGAAATATTTTACTGTGATATAATCTAAGAGTGAACCAGTGTTGGTGCATATTTAGCAATTTGGAGCCATTTAGCTCATTTAACCAGGGTAATTGGTGGAAACAAAAACCTGCATACACATTGGCCCTCCAGGACCGGAATTGCCCACCCATGGTTTAGGGAATGCTACCTTGCTTGGCAGCTGCCAGCGAAAGGACCGCCATGAAGCTATTTTCGCTTATCTAAAACCTGAATAGGGGTGAGTAAAGAGAAGTGGATGTTTGTTTGGTTAGAATGGTTACTGGGAAAATAAACATGTTAGTTTGTCTGATAGCGATAGGTTGTTCGCATTATTTAACACTGTAAAGGCCAAAGGTGACGCCATTGGGCGTTTTTAAAATTACTCCAACACCGCAAATGCAAAACTCCTCCTTTCCACAACTTTTCCTAAATATTTCAGCTTAAAATAACTGTTTTTAAGTTGAGTTGTAAAAAATCGACACATTAAAGAAATACAGCTGTTTGTGCCATTTCCTTCACACAAAAAAAAAAAACCCTGCCAGACGGTAGATAACAGGTGCTGGTAGCCCGGTGTGAATGGGTTGCTTTCTCCTCTGGTAAGCTATTCAGCCACTGAATGACCGACTGATACGAATTGTCTGATTAAGCACTGTCAACTCATTTTGCACATATAATCACACAGAATTAATTAATTGCAGTCATTTCATGACAATGATTTACATTGATTGGTTTCAGCATGGGGATCAATAATTGTGGACGTTGAAGTTACAGAAACAACACTATTATAACTCCCCAGAGATGGAAAAAGGGTACTCCACATAGTGGGAGCAAGGGAAGGGAGAAGCCAGCTGAATTTGGTATGACTGTGAAGGAATTACCGTTTTTTAATATTGCACTTTTATTTCATCAACTATTTTTTCCATTTTGCGTTATGTGCATTTTAGCACTTTTCTCAGTGTGCCTGTAATATGGCTTGACACATTTTCCAAAAGCCTATATAACAAGAATTCTGTTATTTAGAAATAAGTGTTGAAATTGATACAGCTGTGTCCTTTATTTCAAGAAAATAGATTTCCAACGTGTGGTTTCATAATCTTTATGAAATTAGGTTGCTGTTGGTGCAGAAATTGATGCTGTAATGCTGGATCAACCTGACTGCACTGGGCTTCAGGCTTGGCAGTAGAAGGTAGTTAAAAAACGCGGCCTTTCTAGCGTTAAAAAAGTAATTAAAAAATGACAGGCACACCAGGACAATTGTTTGTGGTCACACCAGTGCTCCCAATGTAAATTCTAGGTCACATAGGTCTGTGTGACCACCTTCATTCAAGCACATACTAAATGCAACTTTTATCATTATTGCTAAGGTTGGGCCTTCAGAGTAGTTGGTAATAATATGCCAAAAGCAAGCATGCATAATGTTGTCAACTATTCCTGTTTGCTGTGCTTACAGGAACAGGTTGAAGCAGCCAGGAAAGGTCTGGACCAGGCAAAGGAGGAGGGTCTGAAATTGCCGCTGACTTCTGACAGTGATGATGAGGAGTCTGGTCCATTGCCCTGTGCTGAGGAAACCCTGCATCCCACACCCAACCGTCGCCCCCGAAAACACAAGGAGAAGGGGGCACCCTCCACTCGCGCCAGTGGGAGACTCAGAGGGGCAACAACAACACCTGTTGAAGACCCCAAACTAACCCCAACACGTGTTAGGGCTGAGGATACGGGAAAGGGAACAGAGGAGGTGAACTTAAATAAAGATTTGCCTTCTGCTTTTCTCGCTCAGTCTGCTCATGTTCCTCAACAGCATCGTGTTGATCCTGGCTGTGTCAAGCTCAAGAAGGACAACCCAATGCCACAACCAGTGATGAGAGAAGTGCCTGACAGTAGCCACTGCGCTCTGCAAGGAAGGGATACAACCAAAGATTTCTCTGCTTCAACCAATCACTCACCTGTCCACATAGAGAAAGCCCAGACAATGTCACCTTTCCCAATGGTTCTAGAACCGACAAACCTTGGGTGGGTTTGCCCTTCTTCTGGTTCAGATTTGATGCCTGGATCCCAATCAGCACCTTTTCCTGCATCCCCCTTGCATCTGCCCAGCCTTGTGCCTTCCACTGCCTTTACTCCTGCAACTGTAATCTTTCACACTATCCAAGCCCCTTTAGCCTCCCCCTGTCATTCTTTAAGTGATGAGGAAGGTAAAGACCAGTTGGAAGGGATTCAATCAGATTCTTCCAAGGTGTCCATGGAAGCTATTCTTCAGTCCCCCATTGTGAATGACAAGAAGCAACATGGGGATTTCAAAGGGACTGTATTGACTGCAAGTAGCTTGATCCAAACACCAGTAGGTTCCCCTAAACCTCAATGTGTTTCTGCCCACACCCAACATTATGATAGTGGCACACAGCACACAAATAACCCAGCCCATGAGCAGCTGACTCCACATTTGGTAACGCTGCCTTCTCACCCTGTAGTCCTCTCCACCCTTGCCCGGTCTCCACGAAAGCGGCAATCTGCTGATGGGGAGGTCTTGAGTGGCCTTCCTGAAGACTCACCATCTGCTAAAGTCCTACGGAAGCTGCCAGGCCGCCTAGTCACTGTGGTAGAAGATAAGGAGCCCAAGAAAAGGAAAAGGAGAGTAAGTGGAGGAGGAGGATCAAGCACTGGGAAACCAGATGGAAGTGCTCAGACGAGCAAATCAGTAAATGAGCTAAGTAGAGGAACTGTTCCTCCGACTCCTGACAGACCCAGCTCTTCTCAAAAGGAGAACAAAGTAACAGGACAAATGTCACCTTCGAAAATATCACCACTACTTCAGCTATCCCAAAACTCCCCTTCAGCTTACCCAAGTAGGGCTGGAGTGATCTCTCCCTACTCACCCACCCACCATTCTCCAGATATGCCGGTCTTGAGAAACTTACCTGTGCGGCGACGGCTAGAGACAGAGTCTCGCATGGCTGCCCAATTAGGAGAGCAGCAACCAGGAAGAGGAAGGGGAAGAGGAGAGAGGAGGACTAGTTTATCTCCCAACTTTCCTCGAAAAAAGGATATTAAACTGGAAGGAAGCAAGGATTCCATGAGTTCTCTACAAACTTGCAATTATGTCATTCCTAATGTGAACACAACTTCCCCAGGAAAACGCAAGAGAGGTCGTCCTCCCAAGATGCCGCACAGAGTAACAGATTCTCCTACAGAGCTGCCCTCCTCTGCCCTGATTATGGAGGTGGAAAGAACAGGCAGTGTAGAAGGGAGCCCCTCTTCCTCTCCAAAACGCAAAAGGGGTCGCCCTCGTAAGGGCTCTCTAAAAGTAAGTGAGCCCATCTGGATGGGAAAGGTTGATTTGGACCCTGTGTCCTCCCCTGCAGCCTGCCCACTTAGCCCACATTCAGACAGAGCCACTCCAACAACAGAAGTACACAGTTGTAGCAGTACCCTGAACAGTGCCTGCACCCAACTGGATGGATCTGCTGCTACTCTCTTAACATCCTGTCCCACTCAGGGTGCCATCAAGAATGAAGCTGAACTGGTTAAAGCAGAAGAGGAAGATCAGGGTGGGAAGGATACAGAAACTGCATCAGAGGAGGAGGTGCATGAAAGAACACAGAACAGGGAGTCCACAAAGCAAAAAGACACTGTAGGAAATGAGAAGGAAGGGAAAGAAGTGGAAGGTTTCTGTGAGCAAGGGGGTTCATCTCAGCCAAACAAGAGAGTTGTCACATGCATATCTGGGAGCCAAGAATTAGACCCTCATTCACCGACACCTTCACCCTCATTTTCGGTGAACCAAACCACTCTTGAAATTGAGGGGGCTGGCAATCAAGAGAAAGAGGACCGAAATAGACCTGAGGAGAACAGGAACACTGACCAGAAGAGACTCAGCAGTCGACAGAGCAGTCAAGACTCTGCACGTTCTTCCTCCCCCTCCTCAGTTTCTTCAAATTCCACCTCCACCTGTTTGCCTCTCTCCATAAAGGAGGAAGCATGTGTCGCACCAATGAAGAGGAAACAAGAGCATGTGAATGCTGAGAGAGAGAAGGGGGACAACATGGAGGGAGTGCCTTGTTTCCTTCACGCCAGGCATTCTGAGTCAGCCTGTCCTCCTATGCCATTTCCAATTCCTCAACAACAGTCCTTGTCATCTGACTCTGATGAATCTTGTGGGGATATAAAGGAGCAACGCCTCACCCGAGCATCCCAGAAGAAGCTGGAACAAGCAGAAGAGATTGGAGAGATGGAATCAGACAAAGATGCCAATAACAGAAGGAAAAAAAGATCAGCTTCTACTCCAGACAGAGGAGCCAGAGACAAGCCTGGCAGTAATGTTTCTGCTAGGGCCACCCGAAAATCCTTAGGCCCTCAGCCTTCCCCTGAATGCACACCACAGTCACCAGCTGTTCCAGAAGTCCTGGGAAAGAGGTGCTCAGCCCTGAATGCTGCAGCTAAACTTCTAGCCATGCGTGGCAGAGGAAATGAAGGGTCGAGTAGTCATGGAGGCAGAGGAGTGGATGCAGGATTAAGAGGAGTGGGGCAGATTAGGGCTCCTGAATGGAGAAATAAACCTTGGGGAAGAGTGTCACAAGAGCCAAACTCCTGCACAAACAAAGCAGAAAGTAGCAGACAGGCCTCCACCACCACCAGCCGTACTGCTCGCTCTACTCGCCAGCGACCTGGCTGCTTGGTACCTCCCTTGGAAATGGAGAATAAAAGAGCCAAGAAACCAGCAAAAAAGGCTGCAAAGAAAGAAGCGGAGGGGAGATGCAGCGTGTCACCCCAAGGCCAAAGTACAAGTAGCAGTACAAGTAGTGAAGGTGGGGAGGGTAGCAGCCGGAGTCGGAGCAGCAGTGTGAGCAGCCAGCGCACCCATAGCTTCAGCTCTCAAAGCACTGGCCCTCTCTTTTCCCACTCCCGTGCCGCTTCCTCTTGTAGTGACCAAGAAAGGGGTCAGGAAAGTAGAGACCAGCCTGGGAAGAAGAGAAATCCCAGGGAAAGAGCAGACAGAGATAGAAAGAGTCGGAAGGAAAAGTGGAGACACCAGGAGAGAGATTCCCCTACTTTATTACAGAGCCGGGGGCCAGAGTTGAGCATCGGCTCCAGTGAAGGGACACCTGACAGGGTGCTGCGCAGCGTGGCTGCTCTGGCAGCTGCTCAAGCCCGAACCCCAGCAAGCAACACTCGCTCCTCTTCTAATCATCACCATCAGCAACAGACCCATGTTCGTCGTACCAAGACCTGAAGAGCAAATGGAGGGAGAGGATAGCTGACTGATAGAAAGGAAGAAATGGTGGTGGTACTGGTCAGCAGCTTTCAGAGAAGGGAACTGAGACCACTAATGGGGATAAAAAGCAGAGAAGGAGACTGCAGGTTTCTGAACAGCAATCTCTCCCTTTAAAATTCTGTGCATCCCTCCCCTCCGGTCTATTCCCTTACATGAGCTGTTCACCAATTCTGTTCGAGCAATGCAAGCCTGGATGCAAAGTGGCTAAGGTGAACAATTCCCTGGACAGCTACCATGTACTGAGTGGAAAAACAGGAGCATGGTGAATGGGGTTAATGTCCCCACTAAGTAGAGACATTAAGCTCTGTGAGCCGCTGGTGATGTCACTTTATATAGACTTGTCTGACTGTGCTGCAAGGACATGTAAACTTTAAAGTATGGAACAGTGGGTTGGAGGGGTTATTCATTCAGGCAGTGTACTGTAACCCAATTAAAGAAGACCGAAGAGTACATTCTTTACCCCTGATTTCAAATTGTACCCCTGAATACACTGATCAGAAGTTATTGATGAGGCTTGATTGTCTTGATGCAGAATTCATTAATGATTTTGAGCTGGGGTTTAGAAGTATGTTTAAAGTTTTAGACAGGTTCTGGAGAATTTTTGACAGATGTTCTGGTTTTGTGTGCATAAAGTCAGTTTATTCCAGGTAAGACAAGAGGGAGTCTGTGAAATTATTCTTTACTGCACTATGCTGGAGTTACTCTTTGCTTGGGCCTCCCTAGTCATTTTCTCTCCATCTGACTCTTAAGATTATACATTTGCACAGCTGACAAATTGTCCCTACTGTTTGCTTCTTTTTCTTTGTCAATTCTTGATTACTCTCAAAATGCAATTCTTCAGGTAAGAATGTGCAGATTTGTCTCCTGCATCTTTTCCGAAACATAAGCCATTTCGCTCTCAAACATAGCTGAATTGATGAAAAGGATCTTGAATGAAGATTAAATTAATAGGGGACTAAGTGGTTGTGAAGTTGAGGTAAATACCTTGAGTCACATAAGCGGTAAATTCCATGGCAATCTGAAAAAACCTCTGCAGCAGTTACAAGTGGACAGATGTCCTGGGAGTGGTGCGATGTGTGGTCAGTTTACTTTGGGAATGCCTTACTTCTGTGAAAGCTTTTGGGGGAGTGGTGTTTTGATGGAAAGGGTGAAATATGGTGGTGGTCTTATTTTACTTTCTATTTTTCAGTTGCTACATTCCTGCGTTCTCTTGTAATTCCACATTATTTTACTTGAACGATTAAAAAAACAAAAAAAGAAAGACAATAAAAAGACCAAAAAAACTGTCAGGCTTTTGTGCTGTGCATAAAGTTTATTTAGGGTTTGGAATGCAGTTTGTTAATGTATGTTTTCTTATTCCAGGTTTTGACAAAATGGCTCATGCTCATAGTAACATTAATGAAAGCATCTCCCGAACTCAAGAGAAGGCTGAGGGCTGTCATCTTTGCAATATTGTGCAATATTTGAACTGGAGCATCTAACCCAGCGTAACCCATGCCCAGTTATGCTAATTACTGTTTTCACTCAGAAAATTAAGTAGGGCAATTATAATACTGTTAAAAATGCACATTTGAGCTCACATGCCTCATAAAACACTGAAAACTGACTCGTAAATGGCTGAGGGAGGAAGGGTTTCAGTCATGACATCCATGCCATTGCACAATTACCCATGAGGCACCTGTTGTTTGCTGCACCCGTTTTGATTTTAATTCCTCTAACGTAATGACTGCATTGCTCAGCTTGTTAACTAGAATGAGAACGAAATTCTGTGCTCTCCTGAATTGGCCCCATTTTGAAAATATAAAAAATCTTGCTCCAGTCTACTGGACAATTTTTAGCATTGAGTTTTGGTTTATGTTGGCACAAATTTATTAAATTACATTTGCAACATGGTTGCAGTTTTATTCCTTTTATTATGTTTTTCTGTGTATTTGTGCTGTATAAATATATGGGTGGATTTAGATTTGATGTGGATCGGTGCAAATGCTTAGTGATTTTTTTTGTTCTACCTAGTTAAATGCATTTTTTAAATTCCCCACTGGTAATGCGGTTATCATGGAATTGTAGTCATGCATAGCCAACCCCAGACTACTTGATGGGAGGCAATTATGAAAAAGAGAAATATGTGTGTTGCAGAAGTGTCCACACACACTTCTACTGTAACAAAATTATAAATTCATTATTGCAAAATAAATGCTTCCCTACTTTCCCACTCAAGCAACGTTGAATTCATGATCTGACATCTATTGGGTTTATCAGCTAGGCATTTTTCCTAGTTTTTCAGAGATCAATCATTCAATCAATGTCCTGCAGGTAAGGGTAGCCTACTGTAACGAGTTCTGTAGTCCTTCCCATAAACCACAAAATCCATAGTTCTGGGACGCACATGTTTTATTGTGTGCTGGTTACACACAATGTAGGTAAGGAGATTAGACGTCATGTCGCTCCTGCGTGCATCTCATTCCCGGGCCCTAGTCTCACTGCTCCCTCTCTGTCTGCAATTGCACCCTAACCACACCACCCCTCCTCACCTACATATAGGTGGAGAAATAGTTTAATGACAGCATCATAACCAACCTAGTGGTAATGTGACAAGTGAAATTCTGAGATGACATCTCAACAATAAGGGTCATTTGTGACATCTTTTTGACCACATTGGGATGGCAGGTATGCCATCCAGCCAAGTTATGCCTTGGTGGGGCAAGCCTCATGCCTATACAACACCGAGAGTTTGGCACTTTTCAGGATTCCCCACTGAAATAACCACAGACTCTCAGCCTTTAAAAACATTAATTTCTTTACATTCTGACCCCATTTCAACAGACATAATTTGTAAATAACTTCACACGTCCACACAAAGCCCCAAACTAAGGGGATTTTGTGTTTTCTTCTTTTTTTTCCCACAAATGCTCCTAGCCCACATAGAAGGTCTCCCCATTGGTCATTTTAGGTACATCAACCAAAACGAACATATATACAAATATACAAGTGCACACGTTTCAAACAGTGCAACTTCGCAAACTCTGACATCTACTTCCCTTGTTACTCACTGGGTATTGCCTTCGCCTTTTAGAACTTTTTACATGCCTGATGGACTAAATCCCCCCAGGTTTTTACACTGGTTCAAATCCCTTTCCGACTGTAGCAAATCTCTAACTCATCACACTGGCTTGCTGCCTAACTAAAAATACTACATTTCAGTTATTGCTTCTGCATCTGTAAAATCATTCCGGGAAACTCATTCATATTTCAGAAAACCAAATAAAATACATCCACACTTTAGACAGTTCCGCTTTCGGCATTTTCATCGTGTATAACGTTAGCTACCTTGCTAATGACACGACACAACGACTGTAACAGTACAGATGGCTGTCAAATTTAACTCTACAATCAGCATTACACTGGTCCGGTAGGTAACGTTACCGGTCCTATACAAGCTGGCACAAGATACTGACTGAAATTAAAAAGCACTAAAATAAAATACACCCAAACTTCAGACAGTTCCGCTTTCGGCATTTTCACAGAGTTTACTGTCCGCTACCTTGCTAACGACTCATCGGCTGTACATGCGAAATGACATATATATAGAACTGCACTTGTTTAAAACCGCTGAATTCTGCTGGTCCTCCGTCTCCTTCCCTAGTGGTACTGTGGGTAGCACTGCTGCCTGCAAAACTTTTGCATGTGTCACAGCGCAGGTTCGAGCCGCCCTCTTGGTCCATTACATTGCCTTGCTGGGTAACTAAAAATACAACATTTAAACTCTTGCTTTTGCATCTGTATAATCTTTTTGGGACAGTCAATTATATTTCCGTATTTATACAACTCCAAATAAAGTGTATCCACACTTTACATAGTTCCGCGTTTGGTATTTTGGCCGAGTTTAATGTTAGCCACCTTGCTAACCAGTCGAAGGACAGTCTGTATAGACGCTTTCATCTGACGCACGCACGTTGCCAAGGTTATGCGCTTGGCCCTAAATTAACTTCCGCTCTGTGTTTGTTTATTATTGGGTTCGTGTTTACTGGCTAATATGGCACCGATTACAAACGGAGTGAAAGTTAAACTGATGAGCAGACTGACGTTGGGCTTAAGTCGTTGTGCTGCGGGGTGCAACCTGGAACAAATGCAATTTCGAAAATTTGTAAAAATGCATAATTTAACTTTGTAACCCCAACTAGGGAATTGTGAAACGAATTGCTTGAATCCCTGCGATTATTATAGCTGGTTCTTGCCCATTGTTACTTCGTATTTTTGAGAAATAACCGTGGACATCGTATATATACCTATTAAAATGTAAGTCCTGTAAAAATACACATTAACTATATTTTTTTTTAAATCAACTTCATACATACACATTTAGTAATACTAATACAGCCTTATTTACTATATCAACTTTAAGACAAGCAACACGCGTGTAATTATCCCATTAAAGCCAATGGCGCAGACGTTGCGTCCTGCGACTTGAGTTACAACTGAATATGTACGGATTCCTGGACGTGCTGATAGCGATCACCCTTGCTCATATTAACCTCAAATACGCAAGATAGGAAGGACACATACAGTATGCTAGCAAATTTATTTATGAAGTTCTATTCATTTATATGGGGTGGTCGATACACGTCCCCTTAGCAACCAAAAGCTAGCACTGGACCACCTCTGACTTATTTGCTGGCACAGAAAAAAATCGTGAAAGTACTGGAAAAATAACCACGGGAGGATAACAAGGACATTTTTCTACATAACTAGGTACAGGTTGTTACCGATATTTCGCCTATTTAATATATAGTTGCAAATCAGTTTATGTTTTCCTGTTTGTCAAACGAAGGTGGTCGAATAGGTGCTCTCACTCTACTGACTTTGTTTCAGGCAAACTCATGATAAGCGATAGCTAGCTAGCTGACCAGTAACAAGCCTTCAATAGTTATGAACAATTAGCTAACTAAATTGATTGTAGCTAGCTAGCTAGCTAAACGTAGCTAACATTGTATACATTATACGCAGTAACGTTAGATCAATGCTAGTAGATACGCTTTAGCTACTTTTTGAACGTCATGATACCTGTTTCCAGTGACTTGACAGCGTTACATTGCCTGATCATTTTTGTCGTGGTAACCTAGCAAGATGACCCAAACTAGAGCCATGATGTTTTTCCATCAATGCATGCTATACTAAATAACCTACAGTAATTGCATTGGCTACACATGCTGCCCACTAGCCCCAGTTTGTGTCTCATATAATCATAGTTTTTAAGCAACGTCATAGAAGGAGTGCACTTTTTACACAGGAATGTGCATGTGACCAGAATAGTTATGGATTATGCAGGGAATGTATGATGCTCAGCAAGGTGCAATACTGTCAACACTATCTGTTTCTGTCATGTTTTTCTGGTAGTGTAACGTTATCGCATTTGAGTTTGGCCAAGTAACGGTTCTTTTCTTCGACTGGTAAGCCCAAATAATACTGGTTAGACATAGTTTTAACTAGCTAGCTAACGCAATTTACTTGTTATTTATTTTGCTTGTTATCAGAAATAGTCTAGAGGGACTCTGTTGCTATTGATTGTTTGCGGAAGTCTGCCGGAAGTTAAGTTAGGGCCAGAACAACGCACATGCGCAGTAACGTTTATGTGGTTACCGTTGAAAGGGTCGATAAAGTAGTTCACTGGGTAGCACGTCTGCCTTCAATAATTTTACATGAGTTGACACGCAGGGTTCAAATCAGAGACTGTAAAAAATATGGACAAAGCTATTGTGACGTCACCCATTGCCTCTCCGTGGGTCTGTAAAACAAGTTTTGAAGCTCAATGGCGGGCGCGGCCATGTTCTCGATTTGGAGCCAAAACCATAGAGTGAAGCGGTCTTGTGATTTTTATAATGTGATTGACAGTCCGGTGCGGAAAAGCCCCTCAACCTGAACGAGGCTAGCTGACTGTCTGCCGTTATGTTTACGGGGTTTAATTTCCATCCGTGACTGTACTGTGTCATGTAATCACGTTATGTATGACATTAAAAATACAATTAGGCTATGTTCAGTT
The DNA here is from genome assembly GCF_018555375.3 of Anguilla rostrata. Taxonomy (NCBI): domain Eukaryota; kingdom Metazoa; phylum Chordata; class Actinopteri; order Anguilliformes; family Anguillidae; genus Anguilla; species Anguilla rostrata. The sequence goes on from NC_057934.1 coordinate 29,209,396, forward strand.
ATCTTCAATTTATGTTTCTCAGCAAAACGAATATGCTTAGCTAGCATATCAGCTTGCCAGTGAGCTAGACATTTACGGAATGTACACGACTGACAAGCCGCCATACACGTTTGACAGATTGAATGTTTGCCGGTTAAGGTTAGCTAGCTAGTCAAATGGCTTGGTAGCCGAAGTTGCGAACTGTTTTAGCACAGGCTACTACTGGACTACCAAATATAGCAAGCTGATTACGCTTTCTGCCAAGTAATTATTTGGTTAAGTAGGCTAAAGGAAATAGTAAAAATGACTCGGATACCGAAAAACTTAAGAGGAGGATTATTTTATGGTCGTCTAGAGCAGCTGTAAATAGCACACGCCATAATGAAATCACCACGAAATGGGATGCCTGCATTTTCAGACTTAGCACAGGCGGACCGTAGCCGGAGCCGCAATGGCAAGGCCAAGAAGCGCCACCGCCCACCCCAGTGACCATAGACTGTAGCCCCTACTGTAGCTGAGTCCTTCGCAGTAATCCGGAAGTGACGCAAGCTGTACCTCATTGGTCCAGAACAAATATTGGCACTGTGCCCAAATGACGCAATAAATCATGAAATCGACCCATGGACAGTCATAAGACCAATAAAATACACCTATTATGACTATTTGTTCTTTTGAGAAAAAATTATTGACTTTGTATTTTGATCGCATTTGTACCGTAGACTTACAAGGAAACCGGATATGAAAACACCTATACTGGAGCCATCCGTAGTGGCGCTAGTGAGCAACCAGGAACTACAACACCAGGAAATGAGCTTCAAAAACGAAGTCTGGTTTTGGCCGCTTGGTTCAAATGCCCCCTCGGACTCAGGACAACCTTTCACTCATTACAGTGCCTTGTTTGCTAACTACAAGTCAAACATTCAAATTACTGCTTTTGCATCTGTATAATCTTTGAAGGAAGGGCATTTGTATTCTGTATTCATACAACTGCAAATAAAATATACCCACACTTTACACAGTTATGCGTGTAGCATTTTGGCCAAGTTTAACGTTAACTACCTTGCTAACAAGACTACAGACTAACTAAAATAGTACATTTGGCTGTCGAATTAATCTCAGTAATCAGAGTTGCACTTAACGTTAGTGGTAGCATAGAAACTGACGCAAGATAATGACTTCTTCACGGCATGTATATCCATTTCCTTAAAAAGTGACAATATCAAATACACCGCTCTACCGTTTCTACTGTTCAATACTTTTTAACTAGGCATGGCTATACACTGCAACGCCACATTTTTACCTTTTCATGTTACCTAGTCCTATATATCCTCTACCGACATAAAAACAATTAGTAGGCTTGTCGTGTACAATAGCCCATTGAAAATGCTTCCATTTAAAAATATGAAATACACTTTCATTTATTTCTCATTCATGATAATGAAAAAATTCTTTATCCATGTGTTCCTTTCAGCTAGAATGTGTGTTTGCATCCATGTATGCACATCATTCAAAGTTTGTGTCACAAACAAAAATAGGCTAATGCAAGGCATTTAAATGAATGTATGAAACTGCTGGTCAATACTTAAAGAAAGAATATTCCTCCAGAAAGCAAATGTTTATATTATCTTCTTTCTTTTTTACATAATGTACAAGGCCTTGATATTTGCTACTTGAAATAAATACAGTTTTAGTCTCATCAGGCTACACAGTCCCCCCCCATCAGTCTTCTTCCAAAGCATTGTAGGGTGTGTCACATCGAAGACGATGATGGATGTAAAGCTAGACATAATTTGAGGTGGGTGACTGGTATAATAAGTTGACACACACCAGAGAGCTAATGAGTGAAGTGGAAGTTAGAATGGACTAACCGCCGTTGGGTTGGAGATGCACGTCCTGAAGGTTTCTACAACTCGCCTACCATTTTCACGACACACTTTGATGGGTCTTTGAGCCCCTTCATAGAGATCTGAAATGGCTCGGTCCATATGTATCCAATAGGTGGATGCTCTCTTGTTAACCAGACTAGATTGCAAGCGCCATGCTCAAGCTTTGCAGGCTATGGTGGAAGCTCTGCAGTAAGGAGGTTTGAAAGCAAACCCAACCAAGAACTTCCATCAGTTTTCTAAGACACACTTTAACCATCAGAGAAAATAGCCTGACATGAGAGAGAACCAAAGCCCTCTTGAACCAGGGCTGCAGTCAGGGTCACCCAAGTCAAGATCTAGACCAGGTCCAATAGAGACTAATCGAGAAGAGTCGAGACCAAATAATGAAGCCAATATAGGCACATTTTGGTTTGAATGCATCATATGCTGTGTTGTCTATCGATGGGTTCTCTAAGTTATACCCTTTTTTTAATTTAAAGAGGCCTTGTAGATTTAAATATCTCAGTAGTAATGTGTATAAAATATTTTTAGTAAGGGGCTGTGATGATCACTTGTTGTTTCACAAGCTGCCTACTTGATGTGTGTAGATGTAGACCGAGCACATGATGGCATCCAGCAAGATATTACTATAGAAACTGACTTCTTTTTTTACATCAGTTTTAGCTATGGTTGTAGACCAAAGTTTGAGGCCAGCTATTTTTTCCTCACACTGAACTCTAATTTGCCTCACACTGACTGTGCTCACCTCTTTCCTTTGCTCGAACATTAGATTCCTAATGTAGGCCTATTACAACTGCAAGACACCTGTAACCAGATAAAAATAAACTAAAAGGATTCAAATTTGGCCAGAACTTGGAGGCTAAATTTAAATACATCCTTAAATAAGTTGATTAGCTCTGACTGGATGGTTTTACCTGCTCATTTATGACCGTTTTTAGAAGTTAGGGGCTCAGAATTGAGACCAATGACCAGGTCAATATTTCTGCTGGACACTTATAGCTTTAAAGTCCCAAGCTATTGGAAAATGATTTGAAGGGTTTTACACAGTACACATTTACACAGTAACTATACGCATGGGTCACTTGGCATCATTGTCAGTGTCATCGATGGTGATTTCACAAACAATAACTTAAAAGATTTCATTTCAGCTAGTAACTTACTTGGGACTTTTGCCATTTATTGAGGGTGTCACAGAAACTTTGAAAATGACCAGTTGCTACTGTATGCTTCCCACCTTGAAACATTTTCATATGATGCTGGCCTTCAATCATCGCATTGAGTATCACACTGAGTGTACTTTATAGACTGTAAGCAACTAATTGTTTGTGTAATTAAAAAAAAAAAATTGAGTCAGAATTTGAAAGTGTCCGAGACTCAGACAAGTTTGAGGCAAAGCGTGCATCACTCTGGGACAAGTGAAAACAAGTGTGAAACTAGAAATTTGGCCTTGAGGCTGGACTCAAGCGCTATAGTCCTGTTTGAACATGTCCCAAGCTACCATTGTGTTGAGACTGTGCAGCACTTGTCGTCTTATGAACTTCTGCCAAACCTTCATCCCAGCAATTCAGAATAAAGTCTGCACAAAATGACAAAAATCCAGAGCAACGTACAACAAAGTGAATAACCAAAACCAGGAACAAGCGTGTGTGTGTGTATATATATATATATATATATATATATACACACACACTACATTTCCAAAAGTATGTGGACACCGATTTTAAATAGTGGTTTTGCCTATTTACGCCAGACTCGTTAACTGGTGCATAAAATCAAGCATTCAGCTATGCAATCTCCATTGACATTAGCAGTAGAATGGATCAGACTGAACTCTTCAGTGACTTTCAACATGCCACTGTTATAGGTCACCACCTTTCCAACAAGTCAATTTGTCAAATTTCCACCCCACTAAAGCTGCCCCAGGGAAATGTAAGGGCTGTTATTGCACAGTGGAAAAGTATAGGAGCAACAACAGCTCAGCCATGATGCGTAAGGACACGCAAGCACACAGGACAGGATCGCCAGATTTCTGAAGAGTGTAGCACATAAAAAGCATCTGTCTTCGGTTGTAACACTCACTACAGAGTTCCAAACTACCTCTGGAAACAACGATGAAGAGCTTTATGAAATGGTTTTCCATGGCTGAGCAGCCATACACAAGCCTAAAATCACCATGTGTAATCCCAAGTCAGAGCAGTGTGAAGCACAGGGTGGAATGATATGGAAAGGGCAGCTTTTCACATCATCTTGGATGTTACAACAACTCACTTCACTGTAAATTACGAAGTTGCTCATGCGTTCGTTTTTTACCTAGTCTTTTTTCATGAATAAAGCCTCATGCTTCATAATCTTAGGATGTTGCTGGTCGCAGGTTACCAATGGAAATGTGTTTTACTGGATTAACATTAGAATGTGTTGAAAAAACCTGCATATGTACATTCTAGCTCGTTTTTCCCCTTACTGTTTCAATTCCACACCCAGTACAATCATACGGACTAGGTGGTATGAATGTAACATCGGACTGCATACCTCGGTTTTAATTGTATCTGACTCAAATAGGTTACGAATGTAATTGAAACGACTAATGACAACTGACATGTCAAAGCTGTTTGGAGTCTAATTTTATAGTGCTATTTTCTGAAGAGGCCTAAATGAGCCAAATCCGAAAACTGTTACATATATGGGACTCGCACTACTCTTTCATGTTGACAGTGTCTCTTCTTAAGAATGGCCATTCTGATCTTGTGGCAGAAAGAAGTTAACACCAGCTTTTCACAGACGTTAAAAAACTTTAGGTTACTATTGTAACCCCGGTTCTCTGAAACATTGAGTGGAGAGATCCACCTATGCGCAATGACATCCGGTCACAACTCCTCAGAAGCATCCAGTTGCACCAAGTCTGGCTCTGACAGACAGCATGTCCAGTGCTACAGGAGGCACCGCCCTCCTGTAAGAGCATATAGGACGCTGCAGCGCTACTACTCATCAGTGAACATGTTCGCTTCTCGTGCGCGGCAAGCAGGGCAGTCTTGGTGGATCTCTCCACTCAGTGTTTCAGAGAAAAGGGGTTACGATAGTAACCTAAAGTTTCCTCTCATCATCTCGTTTCGAGATCCACCTATGGGGAGATATGGACAACTCCCAGATTGCCCTATGCTCACAGCTAAGAAACTGTCAGGCCAGTAAGGGCAGCCTCCCCCCTTGAGGGGAGGACGTGTCTGGCACATCCCATGTAAGGAAGTACTAAACACAAAGCAGGTGAGATGCATGAGCTTCACACAGAGCTCACTCCCAGAACTGCGTGGGCTACCGGAGTCCTGGTGACGTCCAGGCGGTAGAACCTAGCAAAGTTATGTGGAGAAGCCCAGCCTGCAGCTGAACAAATCTCCTGCAAGGAGACTCCACGGAATAGGGCCCACGATGCAGCCATGCCCCCTCATAGAATGAGCCCTCAGGCCCGAGGGGGATGTTATCCCCTTTGAGTCATATGCTATAGCAATAGCTTCCACAAGCCAATGAGACAGCCGCTGCTTAGAGATGGCTTTCCCTTTGCAGGGCGGGCCCCAGGTGACAAAAGGCTGGTCGCTCTTTCTGAAAGCCTTAGTCCTTGTCATATACCTGTGGAGAACATGCACAGGACATAGCATATGCAGCCTTTGATCCTCTTGAGAGGAGTAAAGCAGTGGGTGAAAAGCAGCAAGCTCCAACACCGCACATGAAAGCTGGGAAGCTTTTAGGCATGAAGGCTGGATTGGGCTTAAGAGAAACCGTATCCATATTAGGGGAGAACATTGCACACGAGGGATGCACTGAGAGCACATGGAGGTCACTGACTCGCTTGGCTGAAGCTAGAGCGAGCAGCATTTATAGGCTCGAATATCTATAGAGACAGAGCCTCCAGCACCAGTGATAAATCCCAAGAAGGGATGTGCTTTTTAGCGACAGGCAGAGAATGGCGAGCCCCCTTCATAAACCTGCGAATGAGGGGGTGTTGCCTCACTGCATAGTCTTTGAAACCAACATGACACATTTTTCCCCGATTTTAGTATCTTCACGGCTCGTCGACATAAGTATTTTTCTCCCTTTATTGCAACGGCAAGAGCACGCAGTTTACAAATCTTCTTATTATACCCTGCTGTGCTAAAAGTAATTAATGGGCTGGATCATCATCTCTTAAAATCCCCGGCTGAAGCTACGGCCTTACTCAATACTCTGAACGTCAGTCCCACAGCACACCGTCCTAAGAAACCGGGCGACAACACTCGACCAACATCCACAACAGAGTTGATGGATCCCTGGGGCACTCGACACTGCATCAGTGACCATAAGTTTATTTTTATCGCCACTTTACTATATATTTTGAACTGCACTAAGTGACTCTTAGGAATCTTTTTCTCTTACTGGGTAGGATCCAAGTAAAACATATGGCGTCTCAGTTTTTCTTGATTGACTCTGCAGGTTAGCAGCTAAATTGGGGAAACTAATGTTTGTTGTTGTATCTTGGGAGGAGGGGAGGTGGGCTAAATTGGGGAGGTTTTTCATGCCTGTTCCTACAGTGTCACAAGAACGAATGAACATAGGGATGGGTAATCGGACCGTTCATTGTCTGTTAAATTTTTGAAGGACCTTACTGATAATTTTCTCAATGAAGGCTCGTTGGATGGCCGTCACATCAGTGAGTACATACACTGCACTGTAAAACCCGATGAGTTAGTTCAACTCAAACTGTTTGAGGAAACCGATTGCCTTAAACCATTTAAGTTTATTAACTCAAACAATTTAACCATGAAAAACTCTTTGATTTGCGTACAAGTAACTAAAGTATTTATTGTTAAGGTAACTTGGGTAAATAAAGTTAATAGTACCAATTCCATTCAGTTCATTGAACTTAAAGAAGTATTTTACACTCATATGTAGCATTTCTCCAAACGTATTAAATATGTGTTAATAGAATTTATCTGAATTAAGTAATTAAGACTAACTTAAATGGAACTTCTTTACACAAATGTTAACACTTAAGTTTCATTTACTCAGTTTTCTTCCACTAAAGCAAATTATTACATTCTAGTTGTGACAACTTAAAACTTTGTTGTAGCTACTCACTTCATTTGAGGAAACTGATTGCCTTAAACCTTTTAAGTTGGATTAACACAATATAAACACACGTCTGACACAACTTAAACAATTTATTTAGTTGAATGCTGAACACTCATAACTGAATACATAACAGCTTGAAATAGTTTACTCCTCTCCACTTACTTTTGTTTTTCCCATGGCGCGCAGGAACTGCCGCCGTGGGCTATGCATGGCAAATTGTGGTCACTCACTCACTCATGGACGACCTGAGAGGGACGTTTGGTGAGACGCATGCGCAGGTGGTGCTTCGTTTAGTAGGACGCATGCGCAGGTGCATCTCCCAAAATCACCACTTCGAACGGCACAACATTTTTAAGCACAGCTTTATCGCCTAACGCTACTTTAGCTAACCCTAACATGTTAGCATTTCGCCTACTTTAGTTAACCTACTTAGTAGTAACCTACTACCTACTTAGTAGTAGGTTAACGTAGTGCGTACTACCGATACAGATGTATGGACACACGGAGGACAACAAATAACGTTACATAGGTGAGGACAGGCCATAGCTAGCTAGCTATATAGTTAGCCAAGTTTTACTCATGACACTTTGTACAGCTGCGCTGTGGGTCTGCACGGTTTCGTACTTGTTCTTTAACCTATTAATGAAGTTTTCAGAAAAAACACCCCTTCAAAGGTGAAACTTAAAAGTTCAGTAGACTTCACCCTCACATTATCATAAGTATTTGCAGCCTCTGATCTAAGACAATCAAATTGACTTAAAACAATGTGTATGTGTATTCAACAGGAACCCAAATGGGTCTATGATCTGTTATGACATTTTTCTCATCAGGTTAAATAAATATTTTGGACACTGATGACAGATCCTAATCCTCAAACAGGTTTAAGCCCAAGTTGTCTTTTATCACTTACTCTTAAAAACACTTAAAATGTAAAACTACACATAAAAATGACTTCACATGTGCAATAAAATAATTCTGAAATGCATAGTCAAATTTCCCATATATATGTGCACACTTTTTGTGGTACATGGTCTTACATAAACTTGTAAAATTTAAATTCATAAAGCTGCTTTAATTGCTAATTGAACTATAGTAATGATGCCAATGATGCTAGGAAGACCTTCTGAAGCAGACGCCTGGTGGTTGTTGCTGGAGCCTATCCCAGTGTACATTGGGCGAGAGGCAGGAATACACCAATCTATTGCAAAATGTATCACACTCACCATTCACTCACCAGTCACTCACACACCCAGGGGTTAAATTGGGATTTGGGAGGTGGGTGGACCCTGAGATCCGGTGGGAGATGGGTGAAAAAATGCACAAACCAATGAATGTCTCAGCTCAAAATAGTTGTATCTTTAATGTATTGTGCACATACTTGTAATTAAGGAAAACAATGTTTTAAAAAGAATGTATACAATTGATGCAAGCTTTTACATGAAATATTTCAAGCTTATTGAGTGTCATTAATGCTGAGAATTTTTTTTACCCATGAAAATAATCGGTCATCCTCCTCTTTTGTCCACCCTTTCTTCCTCCTTTATCCATCTTTCTTAAACTGTCAAATTGAAACAAAATAAAAACCAGCAGCGACTGGTGAGCTGAAAATTGGTGATGTGCAAAACTTTCCTTTAAACTAACCATTGATCTTAAACGGTTTTAATTAATTTTCAGTTATTAACAAGCATGCAAATGATCTGACTAATCAATTGGAAAGTGACACACAGCTTCTTTGCTTTGTGTTAGGCAGATTAAATAAATGCGATTTAGAAAAATCTGTTTTAATCACTAAGCAGTGGCGGAATATTCCCCTGATTTTCCTTGAGTATCAATGCAATTAATCCACAAAATAGGCTACTCAGTAGCAATACTATCATATATAGCCAGCTCTCCCAAAATAGGCAGTTTTAGCAAGTAGCCTAGGCCTTATAGCCTACATTTATTTTCATTTGCAGTACGAAATTGTACACATTTTTAATCAACATTTTTTGTGGATACATGGACTTCTTTCTCCGTACTCGAATTCATGGCAAATATCTGCAATGCGTAGATTGTAAACAAAACTGAACTGCAGGTTTTGTTTTTGCTGCTTATTCTGAACGCTAACACGGTAGATAACAGACTGGTGTATTTTGTTTTTTTAAATTGAATTTATTATTTAATCCCCCTAACACGGTATGAAGACAATGTGTGTTAGGCTACTTGCCGTTTGATTAGTCCGATCGTTTGCACGCTTGATAATAAAGGAAAAATTACTAATGAAAACAGGTTGAGATCAATCATTAGTTTAAAGGAAAGTTTTGCGGCCCACCAATTTTCAGCTCATCAGTTGCCGCTGAATAAAACGTTATGTATGTGGGAAATATTCAATCCTAGTTTAGCTGCTGACCAGCAACCTGCTGATTTTACTCAAGTAATCAAAGTTGCCATTAATAATAGCCGGCGTTCGTGGGGGCTGTTTATTCATCCCTCTTTAAAATGTTGCGTAGATGAAATTACATGTTAATGAAATTACCTACCGCGCCCGCTTCCAAACCAAGCAGCCAAAACCAGACTTCATTTTTGAAGCTCATTTCCTGTTCTTGTTGTTCCTGGTTGCTCACTAGCGCCACTACGGTTGGCTCCAGTATAGGTGTTTTCATATCCGGTTACCATGTAAGTCTAAGGTACAAATGCGGTCAAAATAAAGTCAATAATTTTTTCTCACAAGAACAAATAGTCACAATAGGTTTATTTTATTCGTCTTATGACTGTCCATGGGTCGATTTAATGATTTATTGTGTCATTTGGGCACTGTTATAATATTTGTTGTGGACCAATGAGGTACAGTTTGTGTCACTTCCTGATTACTGCGGAGGACTAAGCTACAGTAGGGGCTACAGTCTGTGGTCACTGGGGTGGGAGGTGGCGCCTCTTGGCCTTGACATTGCGGCTCCGACTCATTGTCCACGGTCCACCTGTGCGAAGTCAGAAAATGCAGGCATCCCATTTCGTAGTGATTTCATTATGGCGTGTGCTATTTACAGCTGCACTAGACGACCATAAAGTAATCCTCCTCTGAAGTTTTTTTGGTAGCCAAGTCATTTTTACTATTTCCTTTAGACTACATAACTACATAGTTAGCAGAAAGCATAATCAGCTAACGCTTATTTGCTATATTTGGTAGTCCAGTAGCCTATGCTGAAACAGTTTGCAACTTCAGCTACCAAGCCATTTGACTAGCTAGCTAACCTTAACCAGCAAATATTCAATCTGTCAAACGTGTTTGACGGCTTTTCATTCGTGTACATTCTGTAAATGTCTACCTGGGCCATGCTTAACGGGTGTGACAAAGCTACTATAATCCCAATTTTGGGATAAACACTGCAAAATTTTCAGTGTCACAAAGCGAATGAAGAGTCTTAAGGTTTATTTGCTGGATAACATACAACACACGATGAAATCACACACACAGAATTTAACAAAATTTACCGTCATTGTAAGACTGGCATTTAGAAAGGAACATGTTTTTAGCATTTAAGAGACCGACAAGAGCATTTAAGCCAGTGGTTCTCAGAATCGGTCCTGGGGGCTCCTTGCGTATATTGGCTTTTCTCCTTGGTTTTGATGATCTACAAGAAAAAAAATAGTAATAATTAGGAATTCAATGTACATTATTTTTGTCTTCATGCACCAGGTGGAATTTTTCCTGATGATGAGATTTTCAAAAACATGGCCGAGAGTTGACCTGAAAACAGTTCAAGTTTGCAAGGCCATATGGTTAATCAGACATTACAAAAACTTCCACACAATATGGGACGCCGTTTAGGGAAAAAATAATCCATATTGTGTACAAATGTTTTGGTTGCTTGGCATATATATTGGTTTGATATCCACATGTTTTTCATTGACGCATCTGTTGGTTTGTCATTTATGCATATTGGTTTGATATACGTATGTATGAATTAATAATTAGCACATATATTGGTTTGTTACATATATTTTGGTTTGACGTAGATACTTGCATATTGGTTTGTTATTTATGCATTTATTGGTTTGTTTTGTGCAAATATTGTTTTGTCATTGTTGCTTTTATATTGGTTTGTTATTTACACATCTTTTGGTTTGATTTTCATGTATACTGGTTTGCTTCACATTCATATTGGTTTGCTACACGCATGTATTTGTTAGTCATTCACGCATATATTGGTTTCCTATTTTGACATTATTTTGTTCGTTATGTTTATTGGTTGGCTTCACTTTCATATTGCATTAATATAGGCATGTATTGGTTAGTCATTTGCACATATATTGGTTTTTAATTTATGCATCTATTGGTTCAATTATGATGTATATTGGTTTGATATAGGCATGTATTAGTTCATCGCACATTTATTGGTTAATTTATTGGTTTTATTTACATTTAAATGTATTTGGTTATGTTTAGGCAAAATGAAAATGTAAAGTTTACATAATGTCTAATGAACCATATGGCCTTATACACATGAAATATGGTCGGATCAATTATCGCCCATGGAGATCTCATTATTAGGGAAAACATTTTGCTATATACATTTTAAAAGGTTCAGAAATGTAAGCATTTTTTCAATATTTTAATCAAAGTAGAGGGAACATTACAAGATATAAAGCTCCCAATAGACACCTAACCATCCTTTAAATGCTTAGTGTATTTGCTGTGACCTTGTAATGACTTTTTAATAGTATATTTAAACATATATTGTACAGTAGAGAAGAATTCAGTTAAATGAATGTACCTTTTTTGAATAATAAACCGAAGTACTAGCATTTGTTTTTATTTCTACCTACAATTTCACAAAAAAGATGACACTTATTTAGAAATAATATTAAGACATGACCTCAATAGTCTTCTTTGTCTTTGATTACAGTTAACAAATTATTTTACAATGTGGAAGGTGGAGGGGTGGGAGAGAGATGGAGTGTTGGTTAAATTGACTGAAATCTTATTTAGCTTGTTATTTTTAAATCACCAATAGCCTAAAACCTTTAGCTTGTGTAAGTAAAATAGGCACTAAGGTTGCAAGAAATATGGCAGAGTTAGGCTTAGATGTGTGGAGCCAAATAAGCAGATTGTTGCAAGTTTATTCCCAGCAAGCAATTGCAAAGAAGCTTAAGATTTCCAGGTTCAGTGTTCAGTACACACTTTGAAGGGTCCAGGAGAAGACCAGAAAGATCAAGAGGCACAAGACATAATTAGTGTTGTCTAGCAAAAGAAAGCATCCTTAAACTGCACCACAACTACAAGAAGAACTCAATGCAAATAGAGTTGAACCAGTTTCCCCATTACAGCGAAATGGCGATGTTGATCTGCTAGTCTAAAAGGATGTGTATCTGCGAAAGAGCCCTTTCTACATGCTGTTAAGAAGAAGAAAAGACTCCTGTGATTCAAGCACCACCATGCACTGGACCAAGAAAGATTGTGAAAAGGCATATAAACATCCTTTTTCACCAGCAGGTTGTAGTTGCTATTTCACTGTAGTCAGAGAAACTGGTTTCTCTCTAGTTGCATTAAGTTCTTCACATACTGTACTGCAGTTTTATGATGGTTTATTTTGCTACACCACAAGATATTTGTAAACAAACACAGAGCTCAGTTTACCCTGTCCAGAATAGGGTTACCGGGACCCATCCCTGGAGCCAGGCTTGGGGGTGGTGTCCGGAGGCGATCACCTAGTGCCCGGGCAGTCCACGTGCCTCAGCCAGGCCAAGCCCAAAAAAAATTACATGGGACAACCGTGTGGGCCCACTACCCGCAAGGTTCAGGGTAGGGATCGGGTGCAATGCCCATCAGGAAGGAGGCAGGAACAGGGTAGATCCGGGTGTCATCTGCCCAGACGACGAAAACTGATTCTTGGTACAGGGAATGTTACCTCACTGGTGGGGAAGGAGGCGGAGCTGGTGTGTGAGGCTGAGAGGTGCCAACTAGGTATAGTTGGACTCACCTCTACACACAGTGTTGGCTCTGGAACAAAACCCTGGATCTATCCTGTTCCTGCTCCCTTCTTGACAGGTATTGTACCCGATCCCTACCCTGAACCTTGTGGGTGGTGGGCCCACATGGTTGTCTCACGTAATCTTTTCGAGCTTGGCCCAGCAGAGATATGTGGGCTGCCCAAGCACCAGGCACTCACCTGTGGACACCACCCCCAAGCCTGGCTCCAGGGATGGGTCCCGGTAACCATATTCTGGACAGGGTAAACTGAGCTCTGTGTTTGTTCATCATTAGTAGGTGCCAGTTGCACAAATATCTTGTGGTGTAGCAAAATAAACCATCATAAAACTGCACCAGAGTAAGAACTCCATGCAACTAGAGAGAAACCAGTTTCTCTGACTACAGTGAAATGGCAACTACAATCTGCAGGTCAAAAAGGATATTTATCTGCCTTTTCACAATCTTTCTTGGTCTAGTGTTAATGGTGCTTGATTCACCAGAGTCTTTTCTTATTCTTAACAGCACGTAGAAAGGGCTCTTTCACAGATACACATCCTTTTAGACTAGCAGATATTAGTCGCCATTTTTCTGTATTGGGGAAACTGGTTTAACTCTTAGTTGCATTGACTTCCTGTAGTTGTGGTGCAGTTTCATGATGGTTTCTTTCGCAAGACAACAGAAGTTATGTTTTGTGACTCTTGATCTTCCTGGTCTTCTCCTGTTAACATTACTGCCCATCAGCTGGACCCTTCTGAGTATGTGCTGAAGAATGCACCTGGAAAACTTAAGCTGCTTTGCAATTTCTCACTGGGAATAACCTTTTTGCCACAATACTCACATCAAGCCAACTGACAGAACTGATCCTTATTTTTGATATTTATGGCAATTTTAGGGCCTATTTTAATTGCACTAAACTAATGGTAGATAACATTTCACTCTTTCATTACCCCTCCACGTCCCTCCCACCCCTCCACCACCCAATAAAACAATACTGATCAATTGTATTAGAAGCCAAAGGTGGCTATAGTCATGTCTGGGATTATTTTTTAAGTAAAACTCATCTTTTTGTGTTATTGCAAGTAAAATTAGAAAATGTGTATACATATACTCTAATGGTTTGTCATACAATAAATGCACATATATTAACTGCATTCCTTTTTTTAATACTACAGGTAGCCTATTACTTTTGGCCTGTACTGTAAATATATATACATATATATATACACACACACACAGTGAGCTTCATACTGTTTGTGACACATTCTCTCATGATTAGTCTTTGTACTCCACAATTTTGGATTTTTAATCATGTTTCAACATGTAGAAATTACACTTTTTATGCATAGTCCCTCTATTTCAGGACACCATAATGTTTGGGATAAATGACTTCATAGGCTTTCTGATTAGTCAGGTGCTAAAAGGGCTGTTAGTTCTACATGTTGAAACCAAAATGGATTAAAATCCCCTGTAATAAACGCTGAAAAGTTGCACTTTAGCAACATGGGCATTGTTTAATTGCAATTCGGAAACTGAGTACAGAAACAAATCCAGAAAAACATATGTCTCTGTCCCAAACATTATGGAGCTCACTGTATATAATACGATCATGATTGTGGGTATTTTTAAAAATGTCTTTCCTTGACTGGGTATCTGCTGATGAAACACCAAAACTGACACAGCTTTTCAATTTGTCGGTTGACAAAGACCTCAACTGTTATGGCCTGAATTGTCTCATCTGAAATGGCTGCTATTGGTCTAGCTGGCTTCCTGTTGACTTGTGGTAGAAGAGCTGCTACAAGGGGCGTAGGCTGTTCAGGGGGCGTGCCCTGCTCCCATGCTAGCATTTTTGCAGCGGACTTAGCATAATATCTTCTGCAGGGACCAAGAGCTGCAGCCCTTTCCTACAGACAGAAGCCAAGTAAAATTTATACAACTTTAGCACTAATAAGTAGTGTGCATTTCACTCACTCTCATTCTCAAAAAGTATATATTGTTTAAAAGGAGCCTTCACATTGTATTTCAGTTTACTCAAGCTTCATTCATTTAAGCATGTTAGTTTTTTATACCTTTTATTTTAAACCTTATCCTTGTTTTGATTTTCATGTAATTTTCTCAAAATAATTTTTGTTTGTAAAGTAATATTCACTTTGTATTAAAACCAGAATCCTTAACAACCAGAAACATTTGCAATTTTTACCTAAACCAAATTATATTTTACTCCTAAAGTACATTTTCCTCTCCTATTACTGCAGGATAGTGATAATCACACTAACAAATATACACTTTCTTAATCATTTTAATAAAAATATTTCTGATTCCCTCTACGGGCTCTGAAGGCTGGCTGTCTCCTTCGGCGGTGCCTTTCAATTATAGGAAAAGGAGGGGAAATTCATGTTAGTTTTTCATCAAATAAATCAACTAAGAATTGTAAACCAAACATTTCACAGATATTTAGTGCCAGACCAAGATAATAACATCCAAATCCATTCAAATAAATATGTTGGTTCAAATGATGACTGCACCTCCAATTGTGATGCACCACAAATTACGATGAATTATATGAATTAATCACAGTTATATTCACAGATACTGTGTTAAAAAACTCACCGATCTTTCTGAATTATACTGAACACCTCCCTGAGCAGTGGCATCTGGAAGGGACAGATCATAAAATGACCAGGGAGAAGACAATAAATCTTAAATGACAATTTATTAAAGTATACGGGAAAGAATTGAGACCAGTAACAGACTTCAACCACCTGATGACTTGCATGCTTGTGTTGGTAACCAGAAATGTTGCCAAGAACAATAGTGACCGTCGTTCCAGGTAGAAGCAGATCCGAAGTTAGTGTTTAAAAATCAGGAAGCATTTATTATACAGAAAGCCAGCAACAGGGATTCACACAAAAATGTTCCATTCAACTGTTAGAGTTTGTGGAGTTTATACAGTTACATTTACATATATTCAAATTTGTGCGCAGAATACAGCATGAACTCTGATTGGTTGTTTGTTATACAGAGTTGCCCTATAGGCTGCAATTTCTACCACTGTGTCTTATTGGTTGTCTTTGTAAAACAATGGCGGACTCTCACATGCACGTGAGGTTTTGGAATACACAAATCTGTCTGTCTCCTACAGCACAAACTTTCTGTATCCTAACACTTGCAATGACACCAGAATTATCCTGCCGACTGAAACCCTCCCTGGGTGACATTAAGCCCAGTTTGTTGCTGCTCTGTGGGTATCCCAGTACATGGGACACAACCACACAATGGAATCCTGTATCATAGCAGGGTGTACTATTCAACAGGGCTCAGAACTCACCTAGTGCCCAATAAGATGTCTGGGAACACTGAGCCAACTTTTCATTCAGTGCATCCAGCCTGAAAACCAACAAATGCATTTCAGGCAAAACCCAGTATTTACTATGGATGGGGGAAAAATCGATTCAGTCATGAATCAAAACCATGTTGTGATGTAAAGGTTTTTTTCGCATGTTAACATTAGGTAATTGTTCGTTAGTGAGCTAAATTACATGAAACAAAATTGCGTGTTTCAGCCTCAGATTCTTTATGTTCCTTCTGATTTCTGTCCCTAATCTTTACCCTACAAGAACTTTCACCAATTTGGAACCCAGTCTAGTGAATTCACCCTTGCCATCTGACTGATTGTATTCAGCCTCTGATTAACAGATTTAATCATTTGTTATTTGTCTCAGTATTGGTCACTATCCAATTTCAGTGGAATTCTCAACTGAACCCACCTTCTTTGCAGGTCAGCTGTCTTTCTCCTTTTCCTGGCTAGCTGATTCTCAGCGTCTCGATAAGCCATCTGGAGGCATAGAGAGAGAGGAATTAACATCCGCCTATGGTCAGATGCATGAAGTAGATAACCTGCTCATAAAAATGTGATCGTGTCCGGATGTCTTACCAAATTATCCTGTGCTCTGCCCTGAAAATGTCTAATCTGAAAAGAGAGAACTCACCAGATTAATTCATTCTTGATTGATTGATTGATTGATTGAATGTAAGTCAGAACATAAACCATGGAGATGAATATGGAAACACAAACTTCTGCACTTGGTTAATGTGCACTGTGGTCATGAAAATCCCTAATTATCATGAGTTGTTTCATGTGAAAAAGTTAAGTAAACTGCTATTACACTGGAAAATATGAAACAAATGTTTTTACACTATCATACGGCTGTTTGTTCTGGGTAAATTTGCTCACCTCATTCTTCAGAAAATGTTGGCGCTCTTTAGTGACTTTGATTAAGTCGTCTTTATACTCTATGAATTTCCCATTTGCTTGGGCTGTTCTGGCCTCTTCTTCAGCCAGTTTCCTGTGACATACAAGAGTCCAAGAGATTCAGCAAAGCGCAAATTCCAACTTTTCACTACAATTCATTTTTAAGGAATCACATTTCCTTAAAATAGCACAATGCAGTACACGTTACTCCCACCAAATTTATGTATTTGGACTATGCCTCCAAACAGTTGGTGCTGTCTGTTATAGCTAGTGGTCGAAGTTTCACACAGAAACATCAGCAGCACTAAAATCTGAGATTTCTTTATACTATGTCACTGCAGCTAACATTATTAAAACACCAAAATCATTTTTACGTCTGTCACCTCAAAGCCCATCCTGTGCATGGTCTTTTTGCTTGATACTTACTGCAGTAAAGCGGTCTCCTTCTCCTCCATCTTGATGGTCATTGACTCAAGCTTCTTCTGGAGGGTCTCAATCTCATTCTGATGGATGCTACCCTTCTGCATGGTGTTTGCCTTCAGCCCAAGCATCTCCTCGGTCAAATCTTTCACCATTTGCTGGAAGGACTTGCAAGACTCCTTTTTAAAATATGAAATCGCTTAGTTGCTGTGTTTTGAGAACCTTTTGATTTTTTCAGGCATCTCACATGATAACAATGTTCATACAGCATTATTGATAACTTGGCATGTGCGCCAAAAAGCCCAAATCAACTTTTCACCTTCAGCTCTTCATTTTTTGATTTGGTAGAGGATGCTAGTTTTTGTGCGCTTGCCAGATTTTCTAACAGTTCCTTGATCTAAATTGGACAAAGGGAACATAAAAACCAATAAATAATTAAATCAAATCCAAAATAACACACAAGTGATATTTGTAGTGGGAGAATTACTACACTAGCATTCGCTGTCACCTGAGCCTTGTTTGATCCCTGTTTCTCTTCCCACTCAAAATTAGTTTCATTTAATTTGGCCTCTGTCTCCTGGAAGAAGGCCTTCTCCTGAGCAAGTTTGCTAAGAGACACAGACCACAGCAGAGCAGGGAGTGTTAAGTCCTTGAGTGTCATGGTTCTGTGTTCCTGTCCGTGTTCCCTTGTTGGGCCGCCAGATGGCGGCACTTCTGTTTTGTGTCCTGCTCCCCCCGTTTAATTGTATGATTGTTTTCAATTGTCTAATCATTGTTTTCTGGCTGTCTCGTTTCCCCTTCCCTTCCGTGGCCTGATTGTTCATGGTGCCCTCCTGTGTCTCGTCAGTGTCTGTCTATTTAAGTTCCCGTCTCCTGGACTCAGGTGCTGGATCCTTGTTTGTTGTTGGTTTGTCGGTGTTGTTGGTTGTTGGTTGTTGGTTGTCGGTTGTCGGTTGTCGGTTGTCGGTTGTCGGTTGGTGTTTGCTCTGATCACGTTCCTGCCCTATGTGTTCCTGCCATGTTCTGTTCCACGCGCTTTTGGATTTTGGATTTTCTGTGTTTTGTAATTTTAAGTTTCCTTTGTGTTTGGAGAGTTGTTCCCTTGTGTTCCCTTTTTATTTAGTAAAGTCTTTTGTTCCTACCCTTTTTGGAGTTGTGTTTTTTCCCCCTCTGCATTTGGGTCCGAACCCCCCACGCATCCTGACATTGAGTGCACAATTATTATCAATATTATATTGCTACTCCTGTACTCTCAAATACTTTCATTATGTCCCACAGCTAGTTACATCCGCCAGAGATTTTTGAACAAATTATGAATTTATATTACGAAGATCCAGTTTCTCGAATTTTGCGTGACAAATCTAGGATTAATAGTTTTATCAGTTACATTTAATAAGGACAATGTGTGCCGGCTGTTTAAATAAGTATCATTACAACTATTATTATTACACCACCATTATCCTGGATTGATTTTTATGTCTGTCACGTCAGCCCATTTTTCACAAAAGTTTTACTTGATATTTACTTCTGTAAAGTGGCCTCCGTTTCCTGCGCCTAAATGGTGACCATGTTTAGCTGGGTCTTCAGTGCGTTCATCTCTTCATGGTGTGCGCTACGCTCCTCTTCAACGATTGTCTTGACCCTAAAGATTTCCTTAGCTGAATTCACGGTCATTGCCTGGAAGGCCTTGCTGGATTCCTGTTTTAAAAATGAAATTGTGGAAACAAGAAATTGCTGCATGGCAAACACTTGACTTTCAGCCATTATTCTCACGATCAGAAGGTTAGCAAAGTGCTATTGACAATATTGGCTTGTGGATTAAATTTCAGCTTCTCACCTTCGGCATCTCATGTTCAAATTTAGTGGAGTGCAGCTGTGTTTTCATGTCAGTCAAACGTTTTGTGAGTTCCTCAAACTGGAATTGGAGAAGCAAAGGAAAGGACACATGATGATCAGCACTGTTCCCAAATCTTTTCAGTATGTGTAGAAACACAAAAACAAAATAAACAAGTGATTCATGCAATGGGAAAAGGTACTAGTGATTAGCTGGACTTCTTCACCTGGTTCTCGTGAACTCTCTTTTTCTTCATGTTCCGTGCTCATTTTCTTTATGTTCTGTTCAGAAGCTTTAAATTCCGAGTTCAGTTTTTCTTCTGACTCCTGACGAAGCATCTTCTCCTGAGCAAGTTTCCTAAGAACACAGACCACAGCAGATGGAGACCCCACTGGGTGTTGAGACTATTTTTACAGATTATTCTTTAAATGCCTTTATTATGTCCAATAACTGTATATATCCCTCACCACATATTTGAACAAATTAAAATTTTTAGAAATTCAGTACGGACACAGTTTCTGCCACACTGCAAGGCTTAATCCAGAGTGAAGACTTATCAGTTATCATTTATATTTAACAATATCATTGCAACTAAAATGATTATAAAACCATTATCCTGTCATCTCCTCCATGTTTGAAACTTACTGCTGTAGAAAGCCCTCTCTCTGTTGCAGCCGTTTGGCAGTCATCTTCAGGCTGTTTTTTAGGATTTCTGCCTCCGTTTCCAGGTCTTTCACCTTGTTCTCCATGATGATCTTCAATCGACGATTAAGCTTATCTGAAGCCAAAGTTCTCTCTTCGTATGCCTTGCACGATTCCTTTTTGAAAAGTAAATTTTATAAAAAGAAATGGTCATTAGGTATTCAAATATATATATATGTATATATATATATATATAATATACAATAAATTCAACAAAATGTCTAAATGAACACAGTTATTTCAGCCATGAATTACATGTAAAAATCACAGCTATAAAGGTATTTCTGATATAAAGATTTTGCTGTAGCACAATGCTAAGTGTTATTGGAAATCACAATGTTCACTCTTTACTTTAAGAAGCCTGTTGTCATCGTGATGGAGGTTATGGTGTTCTGCATGCTCTTGAAATGATCTTCAAGGTCTTCTTTCTAAAATGTGCAAGTGTGAGAAATTATTAGTTTAAAGGTATACCCAACAAATACAGCAAAAGAGATTCTGAAACTCACCCTTTTCTGCAGATCTAAAATTTCATTCATGGCAGCGTTTCTTTCCGCAGACAGTCTCACAACTTTCTTTTTAGTCCCTAAACAAAATGAAAACCCAAGGTTAAAATCAAACATTGTTATTCACAAAAGTGCTGACACGTGTAGTCAATCCTGTAAGGTGTTATAACATATATTAATGTGCTCAATAAATTGTTTTGAACTTCATTGGTATATCCTGTTTTTTACCTGGGGACAACAGAAGGGAGACAGAAGAGAAATAGTCAATACCCTTGACAAAAACTTCACGGTCCATGAAGGTCCATAGGTAAGGGCTCTGAGACTATTTGCAGGCAGCAGACATAATGAAAGAAGAGCTTACAGTTATCCCGGTTCTCCATATTGTCAACACCCATAGCAGGAGTAGGATGGTATCTCCCAAGCTAGGGCCTGGTCTCCAGCCCTCTGGAAGGTGGGTGATGAGCTGAAAAAGATTAATTTAAAAAATCCAGGTAAAACCAACTGAGTAATTTATACAACAACAAACTGAATTAACATTAATGATTTTACATAGACTCAGATGGGTATATAATAGGCCAATCCCCATCAGTTAAAATGCGCATTGACACCCTTCATCACTAAGGTTTTTTGAAGAAGAAAACTCATGGCAACTTGATATTTGGGTGCACACTTGACACCAATTGCTTTTTGGTAATATGAGTATATCACATAATATAAATACATGCTGTAATTAATAATAAATCCTTTAAAAACTAGCATAATGTACCGAGTTGGACAGCTGATGAAATTCTTCTGTAGAAAACGTAGGGATCACCAGGGAAATTTGCACTGGGGAAAAAATGAAAGAAATATTATTGAAATCACAATTCAGAGAACTCTCTAATACAAGCAAAGCAAGGTGCTGTACATTCCCTTAGATGAAATCTTACTATTCTGGTTATTTTTGGAAAGGCAGGTTTCTTAAACCAATATGGAGAGATGGTTATATTATACAGAACTTATTCTGTATAATACACTCATGTCAATACATTATTATTCATGACAACTGTACTCAAATTTAAGATGAACAACAAATGTGTCCCGAATAATCTTGATAGGAAAATAATTTTCTCTGATTAAGTGTCTGTTATAATTGAGTGCCTTCAATATTCTCATGTAGCATCATACAGATATCATCAAATTCAATCAAATGCACCCCTCCTGAACTTACCGAAGCTGGAAATTGTCACAGGTGTTAGAAAAAGGGAAAGGAAAGGGGAAAAGGGTAGGACAAGCAGCCACCAGTGTGAAAACACGTTGGCTGGCATGCTCACATGCTATGCTAAATATATTTTCTCAACAACAATCCTGAAAAAGAAGTACAAGTAACTTAACAAATTAAACCAATTATGTAACCAATACAATATTTCATATAGAATAGCAATTGTGTGTAATTGAATCAGAGAGTTGCATATATAGTGAAGTACATCCATTGTGATGTCATAATACACAGAACTAAACATAATTAATAATCATTTAAAACATAATATTTACTGGAATTCTACAGAGCAGGAAATTTTTTTCAAATGGCATCTACTGGCATCTTTGTTGCCAAGGCAACAGTATACACTGTATTCCATGAGGCACTTGGAATTCTATACTTGGAATATCAGCATTGCTCCCCAATGGCTCTAAAGTTGAAAGACTGTAACAATAATGATTAAAAAAATTATATTGTTGGCTTCCAACTTGATGTTTTTGCCAGTTAAATATGCAGTGGAAAGAACTGAATATGACTTTATTTGCAATTTTAAAGGGAATTTGTCTTGCTCAGAAGAAACTATAGAATGTGTCTTCTTTCTGCATGTTTGGAGCATATAATAGTCCATGTATCTTTGACAATTCTCCCAGTTTGGAAAAATGCAGATGCATCTCTGTTAATTTGACCCTTTGATCATATCTTCATCTTCATCAAAGATATATTTGTTTTATTGCATGTGACACACATACTGATCACATCTATTGTAATGGTGCATTGTGATTGGCCGAAGACTACGGAATAAGACAGCCCTAGCCAAGTTGGTCCCAAAAACAGAAATTAAATATTATTTTGTGGAAAGAAATGTGGATTTTTCATGTGTTTTGAAGTACTGTAACTAAGAATACTGGTTGTACCATTTTTAACTTTTAACATCATGAAATGGTTATTTTAAGTGTCAATATGCTATGCCTTTTAGGCCTGGATTGTCTGTGAAGCGTATTGTGAAAATAGTTTGTGAAATGCACTATATAAAAAACATGATGTCCCCATCTGTATAAATGTAACAGCTGTTACAGTTATGCCAGCTCTGAGCTGCTATACAAAACAACCTTTTTTCACTGTTATATGATCACAGAACACCATCTAAAGAGAAAATATGAGGGTTGGTACCCAGGGAGGTCATGGAGAGGACTCCAGACTTGGAGATTAGGGACACTAGATGGTATTGAAAGCCATCTAGATGTAGTGTCCTTTTGGGGAGGCCTTAGGCATTTTAAATGGTGTTTTGGTAAATTTCTTTAATGGATGTACATTTTACTCATCAATGTGTTTGATGTTTTAAGTTGTTCAGTGTTTAATGTTAATTAACACAGCCAATTTGCTTGCTGCGTTGACAACATCGTCTTCAGGATTATCAAAGTGATCAATGAAAAATAAGGCTACCTGGTCACAGTCATTTATAATAAACACACATCATTGGTTGGTTGGTCTTGTAGGATGTAGCATTTAGATTATGGCCTTAGAGAGGGAAACAGTGAATAAGAATGTGGCCTGGCCTCCCCGTAACAAGCATCAAAGCAAATGTGATTGGGGCATTTTAAAATTCACTGATACCCTAATATAGGCCGACAGTCTATGGGTCTCACCTCACCTACTCAGAAGAGACAAACCAGAAGACACAGGACACCATATCAGGAGGTCAGAGACCCTGCATAGCTACATGCCTAACATTTCCCATTACTTTAAGTTTTAATGCAATTTTTAGGTAGGCCAGTCCTTGTCATAAATTAGTTTGACCCTCCTTCCCTTCTCTCCTACACCTTCACTTGGCATCACCCAATCAGGGAAAAATATCCTCAAGGTATTTAAGATTGCCACAGGAAAAAAGGATGTGTGTGTTGCGTTGGTTTTGGAGCATTGAAGAAGAATTTTTCTCTTCTTATATTGGTGGTGGTTTCTTGGTTGTGTGTTTCTAGCTGGTTTCCTTTCATCCTGTGGTGCTCAAATTGGAAGTGGGTCCTACTTTGGCAAGGTCTATCCATTTCTCTCTCTCTCTTTTCTGGTATTTTATAACCAATTGTGTAATGTTTTTTTGTATATCTTCTATTTTGTAATTCAGAAGTAGTGTGCCTGCATTCAATAAAGAATGTATTATTTCAATTCATTAATCTATTTGATTGCTTTGTATTGAATTTAATTCTTTAATCTTGAAACCTTATATACAGCTTGTTTTGACTTGGTGGTTGATTTCACCAGTTTTCTGTTGACTGACCTATCAATGAATGTGGCAATTTAATTGATAATTCTAATCTAATAAAATATATTTTACATGTAGGTTAAGTAAGGGGTTCTAGCATGCAATATCGCTTGGTCCAGTATTCAGAGTGCTGAGCATTTTAACAACATTGACTGTTGGAACTGCTGGATTCAGAAAATAAACATATTCATAATGAATCCTTACTTGTCCCACAGTCTGTATGGTCAGCTATTTGCTTTGTAAATCTTACCTGGGTGATAAGAAATAAACAAAAGCAGCTTTCCTCATCAATGATACCACAACTCACTTCAAGGTACGTTATGAAGTTGCTGTGTCTTTCCTATCAATAAAGCTTCATGCTTCATAATCTGAGGATGTGGCTGGTCTCACATTACAAAATGTGTTTCCTTGCTAACATGAGTATGTGCAGAAAAAAACCACATATGCACATTATAGGGTGTTTTCATTTACTGTTACAATAATTTACTGTTAGAATGATTTAATTTGTTGTAACACAATTGACGTTGCAGGTACACTCAGTCAGTCTCTGCCGTCCAAATGGAAATGACTTTCTTTAAGAACATGCAGCGCATCTGACGCGCATCTGATGACATCATCAGTGTGCACCGCATTCTAGATACTGGTCACTCCACGGGTGTGAAGATTTTAGCCCCCCCCCCCCCAGGTATAAAAGTTAGGCACAGTAATCGCCCTGTTTCTCTTCCTGTGCCCTCTCCCTCTTTGAACCGGCACACTGAGACAGACTGTTCGATTAACCAATAGGGGAGCCAGCGGCGAGGCTCCTCCCTTTTGCCCCGGAAAGTACATGCGTTCGTCCAGACCATAGACCGTATGAAAATATGGACGAAGTGCTTCATGCTTCACCCACTGATTTGCTATGGTTAGTGCTCACTGGCGCATGAAGCCCAAAGTAGGGCGCAGCCACATTGCCCGTTGCAAGCAACGCAAGCGCAGTAGAGCGAAAGACTGGAGTCCACGACTACAGGACAATCCACCCCGACTACCTTACAAGGTAATTAGACACGCCCACGTCTGGATAACAAGCGTGGCCTTGCAACCACAGAACCATACTGTCATAACATTTCAAAAAGTGAATTGTGCAAGATACGTTTAGTGTTAAGATATTTACATAGCTAATGATCTATTTTATCTATTTTTCTAACTAGCTAGCTAGTTATATAGACAGATAGATAACAGAACTCTAGATAGCTAGACAGATATATCATGAGATAACTAGCTAGCAAGTTAGCTAGATAAACAGATAGATCGATAGCAAGACAGTAAGCTTTCTCCCCCTAGCTAAGTAAATCCCTCTAGCTTGTCTTCTTAAAGAAGCTTCAAAACTGCTTACAAATCTGATTTCACCAACAACATATACAAATTTTAAAAGACGAGACTTTATGAGAATCAACCGAAACCCCAAACTGGTCAGAAATCACGTTTTGACATAGAACCTTGTTTATCTGGAAATGTCTCAAATGTATTAACCAAAAGAACTGGAGAGAAGAATCCTTAGAATAGCGGTTAGTACAGTTGAACGCAGCACACAACATTTTTGGACCTTGGACTGAGATCGTATGTAGCTAGCTAATCGGAATAAAACGACAGCATCACACCTGCCGCTGAAGCACTCTGCCTGGTTGCGAGGATGGGGAAATTCTTATATGGTCATATAGTGGTAGGACAAGCCACATTGCACGCACTGAAATTAACCCAGATTTGGGAATTTTGGCAGAATTATTTAAAGAAATCTGACCATGGGGAGACATTACAAGGGATGGAATTAACTAGTTAAACCATAATTTATTTTGTAAAAAATGTATTGACTTTATATTTCCTCAGAGAAAATTGGCCTCCTTTCAGGCTTTCCCATTGGGTGGGCGGGGTTTCAAGTTCTTTTTGCAACCAGGCGTTGCAGTTCACGCAGTAGCCACTGGGGTAAAAGGCTTCACTCATAGAGGCAAGTTGTTGCCCCTTGGTCCAGACTAGAGTTACACTAATCAACTGGATATCTTCCAAAGTTGGTCTTTTTAGTACAAAATTCCTTGCTCTTCTAGTCACATGTAGGTTCATTGTCGGGACAAAACACTGACGACAAAGCTACTGTACAAGTGACTACCAGGATGACGATCCCCTGTTGGTTATGAAGGGATCTCTTTAGAGCCAGTATGAACATGAGGAATGATTACAGACACCAACAACTTTATGTGGAATTACATGTGAGCATTGCATTAAGATAGACTTGAAAACATGCAAGCCTATAACTGAATAATAAATTGTACAGTAATGGATTTTTACAGCCTAAAATGAAATACTTGACATATTTTTAGAAAATTATTGTCTTTTTTAAAACATTTTTTACATGGCATTTTGAATACTTGAGAAAATATTGTTACATATCAACAGAGATTACCTCATTTCTTACTTAATGAATATCTATGTTGCAATGGAATTTTTTTTTTTTCCACCACAGGCACTAGCCTTTACTATCCTTTAAATATCAAAAGATAGAATGTAACGGGAGGATGAAAACATATGATCAGACTTAATGATGGAAAGAACATAAACACTAATAGCTAGACATTGTAAGACATGTTGCTATTGTTCATGTTGTGCCCTCAAGAAGTACTGATGTGGTTCTCCTTGAGTATCACTGTAGTTGTTCTTCACTTGCTAGAATTCTTCATCAATATTGGTGTAACTCTCTCTTATATCTAATTTAATGTAATTTATTCAATGAGCATCTCTTCATTTGTAATACAGTTGTATAACTTTGTAACATTTGATACAACTATATAAAGTATAATAATTGACTAAAATTTAGAAGCAGTATATCTCTGCCTGACTGTAAATTATATAGTTTTGATGAACAACAGCGGCCAGCCTTCATGAAAAAGAACAACCCACAATACAACTAGCGGGCTAAATCACAATATAAACCATTAACTATTTAATTCATTCTTTGTACCATCTCAGTCTTAATGTTTACTTAAGGCTACTTCAGAATAAAGACAAGCACCATTTCCACACCAGTCTTGCAATTAATACAACGATGTTATAACATTCAACAGTCAATATTCAGTTAAGCAAGGGGGAACACAGCATTTTCAAGGCTAGATAATGTGACGCCCACTACACAGCAAAAATGAAGTAAGATAGAGAACTGCTCTAAAGGCAGCCAACAGGGCACACAGTAGAAGGTAGAAGGCAATTTTTATATTCATCAGTGATTTCTCTTTGCAAAATAGATGAAGGTATTGAGCTGTGGATATGGGAAAAGGAGAACACAAAAATACCTTAGAAGTTTTGAAGACCTCTGATAAATCCTTCTTTAAGTACAGCGGTAGGCCGGCCAAGGCTGCTCTTCTAGCTGCACTGATGTTGTTCTTGTCCTGTTGCACAAACAAAGACAAGGTATGTATAGGGGGATGTTAGGGTCCGCTGTTCACATTCAACATCAAGGTAATGCATTAAAAATATTTTTACCTGTTCCTCATATGCCATCAAAACTTTTTCCATCTTCCAGTTTTTCCAAAACTTCCAGTCTTCTTCTTTTTGTAGAGCTTTAGCAGCTGAGGTGTATATTTGTCAAGTGCAGCAAAGAAGGAAAATGGTAGATTTTGATTGGTAATCCTGTGGAATTCACTGTAGAGCTGCATGGAAAACAAAAGCAATGTAAGATTGTAAAACTGGATTTTTCAGACAATTTCAGACAAATAGGCGTACCATATTAAACTACTCAATTCTAAGCTCTTTATCCAGATCAAGCACTCCTACAGTGATGACTTTGACAATATGTGCGTCTTGTCAACTTTTTAAGTGCCCTTTTTAAGTTTTTACTCACCTGGGCTTCACAAAAGAGTGCAGGCCATCTGTCTTTTAGTTTGGCAACGGGAGGAGCTGAATTCACAATTTCTTCACGCCTGAGTGCAAAGGTGTGCTGCATATGTTGATGGATGAGAATCATGTCTCTTTCTGTTGATGTCCTCTTGAACTGCTCCACCATCTCAAGCCTCTGGGTCTCCAGTGTGTCCTTAGTTTTTCCATGGGGATAATTTGGAAGGAAGTTGACTTCCCCTCTTCTGGGTCTTTGATGTTGGCCCTGGATGCTGCAGCCTCTGGACTGGTCCTGCTACGCTTTCCTGCATTCACAGCCACATCCTTTATGCCAGCCCTGCTCAGTTTGGTCCTGTAGTTGCCCATCTTGAAGCGCAGGCTGTTCTGCCAACCCTCATACCCTGTTTTGGTAGTGTGACGACTGTCTCTAATATTATTTTATTCTTATTGTAGTTACAGGAGTCATATATTAAGACGAAAACAGTAGTGTTTTCTTTCAGACAGGGGTGTTTGCTCACCAGAGCCTCTGCAGCCTTGCCAATCTGTTTGGTATTAGGTTATGCTTTACATTACATTACATTACATTATAGGTTCTTAGCAGACGCTCTTATCCAGAGCGACTTACAACAAGTGCATTACAAAACTCAGAGACAAGCGCTTTACAACATTCCTGCAAGAGAGCTACAATAGGTATAACTTGCTTAGGTATAAGTGTGAATTGTACACCCTATTTTTTTTTTTTTTTTTTTTTTTTTTTTTTTTAGAAAAGAAATGTTAGAGGGTAGTGGGGGGTGATGAGGTTAGATGTAGCTTGAAGAGGTGAGTCTTCAGTCTACGTTTGAAGACGGCCAGGGTCTCTGCTGTTCTGACTTGCACAGGAAGGTCATTCCACCACCGTGGGGCTAGAACAGACAGGAGGCGTGACCGGGTGCTGGTGCGAGCCGGGGCAGGGACCAGGCGACATGTGGCAGCAGAACGGAGAGGTCTAGCTGGGGTGTAGGGTCTGATGAGTTGACGTAGATAGGGAGGGGCTGACCCCTGGCTGCTTTGAAGGCAAGCACTAATGTTTTAAATTTGATGCGAGCCATCACGGGGAGCCAGTGGAGGGTGGTGAGCAGGGGGTAACGTGGGAATGTCTGGGGAGGTTGAAGACCAGACGCGCTGCTGCGTTCTGGATGAGTTGCAGGGGTCTGATAGATGATGCTGGGAGGCCAGCAAGCAGGGAGTTACAGTAGTCCAGGCGGGACAGGACCACTGCCTGGACGAGGAGTTGGGTCGAGTAAGTTGTGAGGAAGGGGCGGATCCTCCGGATGTTATACAGGAAGAACCTGCATGAACGTGTCACTGCTGAAATGTGCTCGGTGAGGGACAGTCTGTTGTCCATCACCACGCCAAGGTTTCTAGTTGAGGGTGATGGTGTGAGGATGGTATTACCTAGGGAGATAGAGAGATCAGAGAGAGGGGAGTTAAGAGCCGGAATATAAATGAGCTCTGTCTTACCTGGATTGAGCTTGAGATGGTGGCGGACCATCCAGCTCTGAATATCACTCAGGCAGGCAGTGATGCGGGCTGAGACCTGTGTGTCAGAGGGTGGGAAGGAGAGAAACAGTTGTGTGTCATCAGCATAGCAATGGTAAGACATACCATGAGCTGTGATGACAGGGCCAAGGGACTGGGTGTAGAGAGAGAAGAGGAGAGGACCAAGGACCGAGCCCTGTGGGACTCCGGTGATGAGGGGGTGTGGCGCAGATACTTTACCAGCCCAGGCTACCTGGAAGGAGCGATCTGAGAGGTAAGACTCAATCCAATTGAGGACTGTGCCACAGATCCCCATTGCAGATAGGGAGGACAGGAGGGTGGGGTGGTCGACTGTGTCGAAGGCTGCCGATAGGTCCAGAAGTAATAAGACGGAGGAGAGGGAGGCTGCTCGGGCTGCGTGGAGAGCTTCGTTGACAGAGAGGAGTGCGGTCTCTGTCGAGTGGCCTGGTCTGAATCCAGACTGATGGGGATCGAGGAGCTCATTCTGTGAAAGAAACACAGAGAGTTGATTTGATGCAGCACGTTCAATGGTTTTTGACAGAAATGGAAGGAGAGATACCGGTCTGTAGTTCCCAATGATGGAGGGGTCTAGTGTGGTCTTTTTCAGGAGGGGGAGATGAGGGCCTTCTTGAAGGTTGACGGGAAGCAGCCGGATGTCAGGGAGGAGTTAACCAGGGAGGTGATGAATGGGAGAATCTCGGGTGAGATTGCCTGGAGGAGTGGTGAGGGAATGGGTCAAGGGCACAGGTTGTGGGGCGATGGGAAAGTAGGAGTTGTGAAACCTCAGAATCGGTGAGGGGAGAGAGTCGGAGAAACAAGGGGAAATGGTGAGGGAGGGGGAGAGTACAGGTTGAGGGGTGGGGAGTTGGGAGCCAGTGACCGTAAGCAGAGGAGTGGAGAGACAAGGGGAGGGGAGCATAGGGTGAGGTGGAGTGCAGAAGGAGTTGCGGATGACTGCAATCTTCTCGTCAAAGAAGGTTGCAAAGTCGTCAGCAGTGAGCGAGGACTGAGGGCGTGCAGATGGCTGGCTGAGGAGAGAGGAAAAGACAGAAAACAGTTGCCGAGGGTTAGAACGGTAGTTATGGATTTTGGTTTGATAGTAGTTTACCTTGGCAGCAGTCACCGTGGAGGAGAACGCTGCAAGGAGGGATTGGTAGGCAGAGAGGTCTGAAGCATCTCTGGATGTCCTCCACTTCCTCTCTGCTGCACGGAGTCCAACCCTGGAGGTGCGTATGGCATTGGACATCCACGGGCGGGGAGGAGATGGACGTGTTGGCCTAGAGACAGTGGGGCAGAGGGAGTCAAGAGCAGATGTAAGGGAGGAAAGTAGGGAGGTGGATGCAGAATCAGTGGGGAGGGTAGTGAAGGATTCGAGAGGAGGGAGGGCAGCAGTGACAGATGAAGCAAGAGAGGAGGTTGAGAGGGAGCAGAGATTGCGGCGGACAGATACAGTGGGTGTGGGGGAGAAGGTGGGTGAGAGGGAGCAAGGGGGAGGGAGAAGGAAACGAAGTGGTGGTCAGAGGTGTGCAGAGGGGTTACAGTGATATCGGTGCAAGGGCTATTCCTCAGAAAAACCAGGTCGAGGAGGTTGCCCGCCTTGTGGGTAGGGGGAGATGACTGTAGGGAGAGGTCAAAGGAGTGGAGGAGATGTAGGAAGGCTGAAGACTGGGATGTTTCCAGGTGGAGGTTGAAATCTCCAAGCAGGATCAGTGGGGTGCCGTCCTCAGGGAAAGAGCTGAGTAGGATATCCAGCTCATCGATGAAGTTTCCCAGTGGACCTGGGGGGCGATAAATGACAACAATGTATAGATTAGTTGGACAGGTGATTGAAACAGAATGGTATTCAAAACTGAATCGGGGTAGGTCAGAGAGAGGTAGGGCTGAGTATTTCCAGGAGGGAGAGATTAGGAGACCAGTGCCACCACCACGGCCTGATGGTCGGGGAGTGTGGGAGAATGAAAAGAAAGAGGAGAGGGCAGCAGGGGTTGCAGTGTTCTCTGGGGTGATCCATGTCTCAGTGAGGGCAAGGAAATCAAGGGAGAGCAGGGAGGCATAGGCTGAGATGAAATCAGCCTTCTTTGAAGCAGACTGGCAGTTCCAAAGTCCTCCAGCAACTGTGCAGTTATTGCAGGGAGACAGCTGGGGGTAGGAGAGGTTAGCTGGGTTCCGTCGCTTAGGGGGGCCACGTCTTTGGAACCGGGTGCTGTAGGGCAGAGAGCAGACAGAGATGGGAAGAGCTTGCATAAAACTGAGGAGGAGCGACGCTAGCGTCGCTCAGAAACACTATTTGAAGTGCCGCGTAATTACTCAAATAATGTAGCGATAAGCGGCTCTAAACGGATCAAATACAAGCAATTTACAATACCTTGAACCAAAACAGCTGCGCAGATAAAACGGGGATGAAACAAAGTTACCGATCAAAGACTTACGCGATACTAATTACTACCAATTACTACCAATTACTACCAATATTGCACAGCTGACAATCAATCAAGACTAGGAGTTTTAAGCTTTATGCTTATATATTTCAGCAGCCATTACATCCAGTATGTTGTGTTTTTGACCCTTGGTCATGGTTTTCCCCTCTCTCACAAATGCAGAGTTGCCCTCTCTTAGAGCATACTCCACCTTGTATGAGAATGATGGAACAACAAAGATCTCTGGCCATCGGCAAAGACGCTCTGGTGAATCTGTGTTATCAGACAGTAACATTGTGTCATCTGTGCTGGTTGAACTCAGATCTAACTCAACAAATCTAACTATCTTAATGGTTGCCTTGGATGGTAGGTCTTCTATGTTAACTAAATTGCATAGGACATTGTCATTGGGTCTTGAAACTGAAGGCGAAAGTCATAGGCCAGGTTCAGCTTATTTTTCACCTCAAATATGAGGGCATTTAGCCATTTACAGTCTCTGGACGAGAGGGCATAAAAAGCCTCTCAGCATTGACATCATCAAGGACAACCCTTAGTTTCAGCAGTGTTGCCGATTTAGCAACTTTTTGACCTTCCTAGCGACAAAAAATCTTATCTAAGTTTGGCGAGTTCTCGCAACTTTCGCAACCTCCATTCTTGTTGTCGAGCAACAGCAAAAATTTGTGAATGACGTCGCGTCTGGCGTCACCGTGTTAGCGGGGGGGCGGTGCTACCGTCCTACCGTCCTAGCACCCCTCTGCGCTAACACGGTAGCAACTCCCCCCCCGAGTAACACAGTAACACCCCCTCCCCCGGCACTGGGTGACACCAACCCTAGTGACGTCACTGGACGTCATCACGCAATCTAGCGACTTTTACCGACATTTTCATTTATTTGGCAACACTGAGTTTCAGAACATCAGTCGCTTCCATGTGCACTATGTTAGGGAAACTTGTAACATTAAAAACAAAGAGCTACTCCAGGTACTGGCTCTCTTTTTCACTAGCTGCCTAGACCACCCACACATATCAGTATATCAACTGCTCCCTTATTATTACATTACAGGCATTTAGCAGACGCTCTTATCCAGAGCGACGTACAACAAGTGCATCAGTTCAAGGTGCAGAGGTGCAGAAAAAACACACTAGAGTGAAGTAAAGATCGTAGTGCCAGAAGTGACCACATAGATCAGGACTCCAACCCTGTAGGGTAACCTGTTCAGCAAACAAACGAACAATCCTGCCAAGTACAAACTAGCACTGTACAAATTATTAGACCTAAACCTTACACCACAGTCTGAGCGCATTCTTGTTTCTTCTTACTGGTGTGCAGCAACAGTTAAACGCACATGTAATGCAGCTCATAATTGTTCTAACTTTCTAAAATGCACACGAAGCACATGCACCTATAACACATGAGTCATAGTAGAAAATGGACATTAACTTTAAATATGTTGTCCAGTGTGCCCAGGGAGGTAATCACTAGCGTTCATAGAAAGGTCCAGACCGATCTTTAGCCTCCCTCAGGTCACCGGGAAAAAAGGCTGAGGATAGCTGCTTGGTGTGGTGCTGCTGTTTTACTCAGACACTGGAATTAAATGTTTAGTTGTGAGAATTAGCTTAATTGAAACTTTGTAGGCAAACTGTGGCATTTGGTCAGTTAGCTAAGCTGACACACAGATTTCACTGTATGGCTCTTTCTTTTATGATCTGTTAGCTTATATGACCGCAAATGCTCAACATACCAGGTCTCTTAGTCTTTCAGTAGAAAGATGTCATTTCCGATAAGTAATATGTTTCTGATCTCTTTAAACTCAGGCAAGGCAGCATGCGCCCCAGTGCAAACAAACATGCTAACCACAAAAGTTGTGCCTTGAATGGTTACCTGTTTTGTGCCATGTACACTGCTGCTGTCTGTATAGCTCGATATTAACTGGTGGCTTGAAAAATCTTGGTGATGACAAATAGAATGCCATCATGTTTTGGTGTCTCTCTGCCAAAGTTTTCAACACATTTTTGTAGTTAGTGTCACAAACAATTTTCTTGAAAACTTTGTGCTTCCCCTCAAATCTCATTGTCCACAGATGCACCAGAGGACCAAAGCACTTAATGAGATGAGGATAATGTTCAATGTAATTATGCTTTCGTCATAATCGTAAGCTGGGGAAGACTTCCTGAAGCAGCTGCCTGTGATCTGAAATCTTACAGGCTATGTACTGAATGGTATCATCTGTGAAAGTATGAGACACAGCAAGCTCAACGGTATCTTTTAAGTCCATTAGCACCTCCCAAAATGTGTCCCCTTCTGGGAATCTGGAGCCAATGAGAACAGGTAGCAGTCTAAGCAGAGTGTGGTTCTCGTGCCCATTGCCAACAATTACTCCTCGACTGACAAAATTTTGAGAAATTGGGTGAGGGCGGTCAACCTTATCAGAATGTTGGAAGGGAAAAGACAGTATTGCCCTATTCAGGTCTTCCAAAGTGAAATATTTCTTTGCAATCAAACCTTTCACTTTTTTCCCCCGACTGAATGAAGAGAGGTTTTTCTTAATAATCCCGCAGAGTGGAGAATATGACTGAAACTTGCCAAGTCGAGCACAGGCAGTAAACTTGTTTTTTGGTTTCTGTCCAAGGCTTGAATTAACTATCACTTTTTCCTCCGACCAAATGAAGAGAGGTTTTTCTTAATAATCCCGCAGAGTGGAGAACATGACTGAAAGTGCACCAAGTCGAGCACAGGCTAACTAACGTTATAGCTAGCATTAGCTTACATATTTTCACGGGCATTCTCTCTTTAAATGGTGTTTAGTCGGTCGCTCCCTCATTGTGTGCTTTCAAATTATTTTAACATCAGTTAAGTTACCTTAACATTAGCTAGCTAACTGAAAGAAAAAAGCACACTAGCTAAGTGGCTCTTGAAAGGCATGGGCATATTAGCTAGCGAGCTAACAGAGTTACATTTTTAACATAAACTTTCACAAACTAACATTAACTGTGGGACGGAGTGTAGCACAGTGGGTAAGGAAATGGGCTTGTAACCGAAAGGTCGCAGGTTTGATTCCCGGGTAAGGACACTGCCGTTGTACCCTTGAGCAAGGTACTTAACCTGCATTGCTTCAGTATATATCCAGCTGTATAAATGGATACAATGTAACATGCTATGTAAAAAGTTGGATAAGAGCGTCTGCTAAATGCCTGTAATGTAATAATGTAATGTACTCAGCAGCCAACTTGACAGCGACTATTAAGTAACTTAACGTTATGAAACTTTTCTTTCTGAACCACTAAAGCAGGAATTGGGCTGCTTGCAAGCTATGGATTAGCCATGGTTTGCACAATGCAGTAAGCTAGCACGTTTCAGCGTTCACACAATGTTACATTACATTACATTACAGGCATTTGGCAGACGCTCTTATCCAGAGCGGCGTACAACAAAGTGTATAACCATAACCAGGAACAAGTATGTCGAAAAACCCTAGAGAGAAGTACCGGTCCAAGTGCAGGGAACAACCGCATAGTTCAACTTGGACCCTGAAGGTTAAACTGATTAACACTAACACACACAAGAACAGCAACAACGCAGTCTATGCAAAAATACAAGCAGCAGTTAAGACAGGTGCATTAACTAAGTCACCTACGAAACAGCTACCTAGTTACAACCCTAAGCTTACAGTCATTTAAGAGATTGCAGGGAGGTAGGGAGGGATGGGGAGAGGTGCAGCCTGAAGAGGTGAGTCTTCAGTCGTCGCTTGAAATGGGTCAGTGTCTCAGCTGTTCTGACCTCCATGGGGAGGTCATTCCACCATCGTGGGGCCAGAACAGACAGGAGATGTGTTCGGGAAGCGCAGGTGCGAAGAGGGGGAGGTGCCAGGCCTCCTGAGGTAGCAGAACGGAGGGGTCTGGCTGGCATGTAGGGTTTGAATATCTTGTGGAGGTATGCTGGGGCTGATCCCTTGACTGCCTGGTATGCTAGGACCAATGTTTTAAATTTGATGCGAGCTATAACAGGCAGCCAGTGGAGGGCGGTGAGCAGGGGAGTGACGTGGGAGTGTCTAGGGAGGTTGAAGACCAGACAAACTGCAGCATTCTGAATGAGTTGCAGGGGTCTGACGGCAGATGCCGGTAGTCCAGCCAGAAGAGAGCTGCAGTAGTCTAGGCGGGATAGTACCATTGCTTGGACCAGGAGCTGGGTTGAGTAGGTGGTGAGAAAGGGGCAGATTATCCAGATGTTATACAGGAAAAATCTGCACGCTCGGCTTACTGCTGCGATGTTCTTGGAGAGGGACAACCTGTTGTCCATCACCACTCCGAGATTCTTGGCACAGGGTAATGATGTCACTAAGGTGTCCCCTAGGGAAATGGAAAAATCGAGGAGGGGAGAGGTTAGAGCAGGAATAAAGATTAGCTCCGTCTTTCCCGGGTTGAGCTTCAGGTGGTGATTGTCCATCCAGCTCTGGATGTCCCTCAGGCAAGCGGAGATGCAGGCAGGGACCTGTGTGTCCGATGGGGAGAAGGAGAGAAAAAGTTGTGCGTCGTCGGCATAACAGTGATAGGACAAGCCACGGGCAGAGATTACAGGTCCAAGGGATCTGGTGTATAAGGAGAAGAGAAGGGGACCGAGGACTGAGCCCTGGGGAACTCCCGTGGCAAGGGGGTGGGGCGGCGATACTCTACCAACCAGGCAACCTGGAAGGAACGGTCAGAGAGGTAAGACTCAATCCAGTCAAGGACTGTGCCGCAGATCCCTGTTGCTGCCAGGGAGGACAGGAGGTTGGAGTGCTCCACAGTGTCGAATGCAGCGGAGAGGTCTAGAAGAATCAGGACAGAGGAGAGAGAGGCTGCTCGTGCGGCATGGAGTGACTCACTGACCGAGAGGAGTGCAGTCTCTGTCGAGTGGCCAGGCCTGAAGCCAGATTGGTGGGGGTCAAGCAGGTTATTCTGAGAGAAGAAAGCAGAGAGTTGGTTAGATGCAGCACGTTCAAGTGTTTTGGATAGAAAAGGGAGGAGAGATACCGGGCGGTAGTTCTGGATGACTGAAGGATCTAATGTGGGCTTCTTCAGCAGCGGGGTGATGTGGGCCCTCTTGAAGGATGAGGGGAAACATCCAGAAGATAGGGAGGAGTTCACGAGGGAGGTGACAAATGGGAAGATGTTGCTCCGAGTGTACCTAATTAGCAATTGAAAACTTGAATCGAATAACGCGCTTATTACACAGGTTCACAGTCAGTAATAATACAATAATCGCAATCGCTAAGCCCAAGTAGCCAATCTATCAATTCTAAGAATCAAAAAGCGGCAGATAGAAACCTAACACAACCTAACACAAAGAACAGTTACCACACAGGGAAAAGTTTAAATCTAAGGTGGTATGTAATTAGCAAATGAACGCAGATACTTAGCCAACTCTAGCGGGATGGATTTCGGCAGTTCTACGCACCTGGACAAATTATACACTACAATGTAGCCTACATTTCAGCGTTCACACAATGTAGCCTACTTTTACAATTCAAACAGCATGACAAACAGTAACTTATGCAAAGCTGTAATAAAATACCAGAACAAAGTTACCTCATGTGGAAGACAAAACCGTATTTGTGTCCTGAGTCAGCAAATCAATTCTTTCATCAACAAACACACACTGCAGTGCAGCGGGTCCTCCCGAGCTTCTCCGTGTTCCAGTGCTGACTGCGAACTGGACTGGTCCGAACCAGTGTTGCCAACAATTTTCTATGGAAAGTAGCTAAGGCCTGCTCTAAAAGTCCCTAGATGACATCATATGTTAATTTGCATAAGTATGACGTCACCACGTAATAATTTGCATATAAAAAACGTAGCCTATGTTATGCTACGCACAGCGATAGGCATAGCGTAGGTTTTGTGTCTGCCTGCCCTCCAATCACGTTGGCTGAGCTGTGTAGTATCTGTTCGATCTGTAGAACATCTACTCCCGTGTAATTACAGTGGCTGATTCTACATAGGTCAATCATTACTTTTATAAACATGGCCAACGCTAGAGCACTAGGAAAGGCAGACGTGATTAATTGTTTGGTGATACCATCAGATGCCTTGCTTGTCCTACCAACAGTCCAAAACCCAAAATATTCAATTTAATTATTAGACAAGGAAAAGCAAAAATTCTCACATTTGAGAAACTAGAAACATAAAATAATGGCTATTTTTACTTGAAAATGTACTTACATGATTAATCAATTATCAAAAAAGTGGCTGATTAATTTTTTGTCAATCGACTAATTATAATACTTTTTTTTTATGACTAACATCAAATCTTTACACTTTGGGACATCATTTCAAGAATGATCAAGAATTATTTGAATGCATTCTTTGGTTTACTTGGGTACAATATGATGATTTATAAACTGAAATAAAAACAAAAAATGAAAAATCCTAAGCCATACTCAGCATTATAGCAGCCCATCAGTGTGGCTTACATTTTCGTAATGATATAAAGTCCACTTAAAGAAATTGTGTCAATGGAACAAACTGGAATTATATCACTAATACTTAAAATGCTCCAAAAAATATGCACTCAAAAAAAAGTGCACTCAAAACAACTGAGTTATTACTTCAACAATGAATTTTTGAGTTAGGTTAAATTCATGGGAATTAATGACTCCAACTTTTTTTCCAAGATTAAGTTATGTTAACTTACTTCTTTTATTAAGATGTAGCTACTGTTTTACAGTGTGGGGGGATTTCTGTTGCATTTCTCATGGTGCCAGTGTCTTCTACATCTGCCACCCTGCCGTTTGTCACAGCCATTGCTTTATATATCTAGCAAAGCTAAAGTTCTAAATGGTTCACGTTCATCACACTGTAAAAATTCACACAAAAAGAACTGTTATCCACAACTGCCATGGTGATTTTCACACTTTCTTGGTTTTATGTGCTATTTGCACAAGAGGCATTGAAGAAACACAATGAGCAAAGTATTAAATATGTCCGTTCTGTATTTTTGGAGAAATATGCGTTTTAAATTCATCGTCCTATTTTCAACCGGTTGAGAAAGTTGTCATTTTGCTACGTCACGAATACAGTAACCACTCCCATTTCCACGCCCCGTAAAGAAATCTGACAGGACACACCGTCCTGCTGTTCAGACAATGCAAATATTTGACTAACGTTAGGTTCA
The DNA here is from genome assembly GCF_018555375.3 of Anguilla rostrata. NCBI lineage: Eukaryota > Metazoa > Chordata > Actinopteri > Anguilliformes > Anguillidae > Anguilla > Anguilla rostrata. Next base: position 29,248,474 of record NC_057934.1, read on the forward strand.
CTTAAATTAGAGTGCCTTTAGATTATTTCTGGTTATATTCATTTAGCTAGCTAGCTAAAGTTAGCTAGCTAGGCGGTTTGCTTTCATAAGGCAATGTTATCGATAACGTTAGCTTGCTAGTTTGCTTTTATGAGGACGTTATAGTTGTGCTTTTATCTTAACTTGGCTAGCTAGATAGCAAAAATAATAATTGGATATAAGTCAGCGTCCTTACCTTAGCTATCTATCGATACTTGATATACTACTAAGCTAGCTAGCTTGTGAAAATTCAGTCTCCCAAAGAGAGCACGTATCATGGGGTAAGCTATGGTAACGGGGCACGGTCTGTCAATCATAGCTAACCGACAGTTCTCATTACCATGCCCAGACGGTTCGGGTGAATTTTTATATTGGGAAATTTAGGCTGAGAAAAATACGTTTTAAAGTACATTGAAATGACTGAAGAATAAAAAAATTATGCACATTTGTTTTGTTGTTGCCTAAAGACAACTGGGAAGTGTCACGTTCAACCACCATGGTACTCCTTTAAACTTACTTTGCATTTTTACACCCAAGTCCGCTGCAAACTTCGCCCCTCCAAAATCTCATTCTGCCTCTCAATCACACCAGTCTACAACTGGGACTGGCTATGATGTATGCGTGTTTCCTTGTATGTGTATGCATAGACTTCTCGTATACATTTATATGCATTACTGTGAACACTTTTTCAGAACAAACACTTTGCAAAAAGTCATGATATCAGAAGAAAAACACAATTTCAATGTACAAAAATGCCAAGTTTTATGCAATGCATTGTGTAATTTTTAAGAGTTCGATTTATTCCGCCGTACTTTTGTAAGTAGAAAAATAAATGCAGGCACGTCTTAGTTTTCAAATGGGTAGTTTAATGTAGCAAAGGAACTAGTGGGTCTGTTACCCAAGGACAGATAAACAAAGCACCAACAAATGACGGAGACAGTGAATACTTAATTGTTGGGATGGCAGGTATGCCATCCCGCCAAGTTACGCCTTGGCGGGGGCATGCCCCATACCTATACAGCACCGAGAGTTTGGCACTTTTCAGGGTTCCCCACAGAAATAACCACAACAGCCACAGACACTCAGCCCTTAAAAACATTACATTCTGTACATTCTGACCCCATTTCAACAGACAGATTTCATAAATAACTTCACATGTCCACACAATAAAGCCCCAAACTAAGGGGATTTTGCGTTTTCTTCTTCTTCTTCTTCTTCTTCTCATTCTTATTTTTCCTGCCGCCTATCGCACTAACAACATGTCTCCCCATTGGACATTTCACTGACACCAGCCAAATCTTCACCTACACGACCCAATCAAAAACGCGCATACACACGCAAAATACCCATACCTTTTTACTCTGAAACACTCCCAGGTTAAATAGCTAGTCCGCCTGTGGCCTAGTGGGCAAGGTTACAGTCTTGGGAACACGGGGTCCTAGGTTCAAACCCAGCTAGGAACACCTTTCTTTAAAAGAGTACCATGGTGACTTTCACACTTTCTCGGTTTTATGTGCTATTTCCACAAGAGGCATTGAAGAAACACAATGAGTAAAGTATTACATATGTCCGTTCTGTATTTTTGGAGAAATATGCGTTTTAAATTTATCGTCCTATTTTCAACCGGTTGAGAAAGTTCTCAACTTGGTGCCTCACGAACACAGTAACCACTCCCCTTTTCACGCCCCGGAAACCCATGGATAACTCGAGACCCTTAGTTTGTGCCGCTGGCTTACGGGCAAGACAATGCAAATATTTCACTAACGTTAGGTTCACTTAAATTAGAGTGCCCTTTAAGGACTATTAGATTATTTCTGGTTATATTTCTGGTTCTGGTTTAGCTAGCTAGCTAGCTAACGTTAGCTAACTAGGTAGTTCGCTTTCATAAGGCAATGTTATCGATAACGTTAGCTAGCTAGTTTGCTTTTATGAGGACGTTATAGTTGTGCTTTTCTCTTAACTTGGCTAGCTAGATAGCAAAAATTATAATTGGATATAAGTCAACGTCCTTATCTTAGCTATCTATCGATACTTCATATACTACTAATCTAGCTAGCTTGTGAAAAGTCTCCCAAAAATAGCGCTTATCATGGGGGTAGCTATGGTAACGGGGCACGGTCTGTCAATCATAGCTAACTGACAGTTCTCATTAACACGCCCAGACGGTTCGGGTGAACTTTTATAGTGGGAAATTTAGGCTTAGAAAAATACGTTTTCAAGTACATTGAAATGACTGAATAATAAAAAAATTATGCACATTTGTTTTGTTGTTGCCTAAAGACAACTGGGAAGTGTCACGTTCAATCACCATGTTACTCCTTTAACCTGCTTCGACCCTCACTAATAATTGTCTACTACTTATCAATTATTGCTTTTGCACCATATCTACCCGCCATTCACCGTTCAGTTATTAACCGGCTACAATATTGCTAAGCCATATGCATTATGACGTACCGTCTGTACGTTCAGTTATTAACCAGCTACAATATTGCAAAGCCATATGGATTCGACGGGAGCTCTTCTGTGCTTACTGGCCTGTGTTCTTCTTTAAAACCACCAGCAGGTTTGCTAATTATATTTCACGCATTGCATAGCTATGGCATGGTGCTGCACTAACGAAGTCACAGACTGGTAAACCTCCGTTTTAAGGCTTGAATCCCGCCTCGCCCTCAGGCAGATCATTTCCTCTTTTACACTAACGTTTTCTTACGCTTATATTTGCTTTACCAAAACTCACTCACGGCCACCCATATGCATTTCATGACGGCAAATGTATTCCTTTTATTAACAAGTTACACCAGTTCACCACTGTGCCATTTCTACTAACTATATTTCTTCACTTGGCTACCGTAGCCTACAAAACCTTCTTATCAGCAAATGCCACGTTTCTACATTCATGTTACCTCGCTCTGTTCTCTATCTAGCCACATACAAACAATTAGCTACTACGTATGTACGTTCTGCAACTCCGCATTAAAACATTACATTTAAAATCATGATTCACTCATAAATATAACTACTAGCACTGAACATGAGAAAAACACATTAGTGCAATAGACTGCACACGTTATTTAACCCTCCACTTCAACAAATAATGTTTAATACAGACTGTTATATATACCGTTTGATAAGGAAACTAAGCTCGCTCATGGTCACTTCATTTACTTCGCACTATAGTCTGTGATCATGTCAACCTTCACCTACATGCCCATTCTGCTAAAAACATATTGTTTCAACTACGCAATTTAATCATTTCGCCTAATTTATCTCACACTGTTGTTATTTTCTCATGTGCAAAGCCTGCTGGGACATATGCGTCTGCTCCTATTCTCCACTATCAACTTTTCCGGTTCTAGCTTAACAAAACAGCAAAGAGGATTCCTACCTGCAGATAAGCCTATCAAAATGCCTTATAAACCTTACAAACACTAAAAGTGCATTTTTCACGAAATAACATACAACGGAGCAGGACAGAAGGGTACACAAGTTGCGACCTAGGCAGCTCTAATTCTACGGGCTTACTGATTCTTTTGTCAATCAAGGCTCGTTGGATGCCCGTCAAATCCGTGAGTAGCCTACATACACTGGCCATATTTCACCTTTTCGGATGCGTTTTTACAATTACGCCACCGCACCATTTGTCACAGCCACTGTTTTACATATATAGCAAACCGAAACTGCTAAACGTACACGCTCATCAGACTGTACAAATTCACACAAGGATAGCCATAATCCACAACCGTTTCTTACAGGGTCACTTCGCATTTCTCACTCTCGTAATAAAACGCTTTGCAAAAAGAAATGATATCTCATAAAAAACAAGTTTTCCACGTACAGAAATGCCAAGTTACTCACACATACAAGACATACACCGTCAATAACTCATTCATTCAGACTGCCAAAATCCAGGCCTGCCATTAAAAGTATTGATATCAAAATGACGCCAAGTTACGGTACTACAAACAATATAGGCTATCTTGCCTCACCGAAATTTAATAACATGTATTCCAAAGCAATTCTTTCAAGTCACTTGGCCCTGTGTTTTGTAATCTTACCATATTACAATGTCATGCAAACTTTGTGTCAGATCAAAGTGTCAAATATTTCGTATTGCCTCATGGAACACATTGAAATTCATGTACGGACGGAGGGGACGGAGTGTAGCACAGTGTGTAAAGAACTGGGCTTGTAACCGAAAGGTTGCAGGTTCGATTCCCGGGTAGGACACTGCCGTTGTACCCTTGAGCAAGGTACTTAACCGAAATTGCTTCAGTATATATCCAGCTGTATAAATGGATACAATGTGAAATGCTATGTCGCCAAGTTGCTCTGGATAAGAGCGTCTGCTAAATGCCTGTAATGTAAAAATGTAATGTAGAAAACTGCTGGTCAGTCACAACAGGAAGCATATTTCTCCAGAAAACATATGTTTATACTTGCTTCTGAACTGAATTTGAGTAAATGTACAAGTGATTGTATATTTGCAACGTACAATAAATACATGTAAAATACATATTGTAGCCTACATACATACATAGAGAACTTCTTTATCCCCATGGGGATATTTCCCTCGCAGCATGTTACATTCACATTTACGAACAGACATTTATACCAAGAAACATACAATCATTCACGCAACAGAAAGGCTGGGCACCAAAATACATACATACCAATACAAATTGGACATATAGATGCCTATTCAATCAATCTTGACTGTGAGAAAGCCATCCACACATATGTTTGGCCTGTCCATGTACTGCACGCTTATACACACACAGGGCCAAGTGACTTGAAAGAATTGAGGAAATATTGGGTAGGATTGCTTTGGAATACATGTTATTAAATTTTGGTGAGGCAAGATAGCCTATATTGTTTGTAGTACCGTAACTTGGCGTCATTTTGATATCAATACTTTTAATGGCAGGCCTGGATTTTGGCAGTCTGAATGAATGAGTTATTGACGGTGTATGTCTTGTATGTGTGAGTAACTTGGCATTTTTGTACGTTGAAAACGTGTTTTTTATGAGATTTACTTATACCCTGTTCCTTAAAGGAAACAAAGGCCAAATTATCATTACCTTAAATAAATACACATCACAGGAAAACGGGGGGGGGGGTAAATCAGACTTTTGGGGGAAGAAACAAGGTGTGGGGAAATTGGACTGAAGTAGGGGGTAGAGGATATCACACCTAGGTACTGCATATCAAAGGGAGACAACTGACTGGGCAAGGGGGTAGAGGTTGTAACACAGAGGTTCTGATTAAAAGTTCAATTTAACTGGATTTGGTGGTAAACAAGCAAGGTTATCTGCAACTGGCCCACTACAATGTGAGACGTCTCAGGGGGGTAAACTGGCTCCCATGTTCTCCAACAATCACATCTGCTGGTATTAGTAACAGAGCCGCAAGATGGCGATCTAATACCACATCGCTACAAAATAAGGATTTTTGCTCTGTTTTTAGGACACAATTCGATGAATTTATTTATTTTAATCATGGTTCCACTGACAATCCTCACATATTATAGGATGCCATTAAAGGTTTTCTAAGAAACACATCTATTTATTTTTCATCTTATCAAAACAAAACAAGGCTTAAAAAAATGAATGAACTTGAGGTCAGGCTGGCAAGGTTAGAGCAACTCCAACTAGAGAATTACACCAAATCGAATGCTCAAGATCTGAAGGAAACTATGTTTGAACTTCGCTCCTTACTGAGACACAGAGCAGAGTGTCTCATTCACAAGGTCAGACTGAATTATTATTTAAATGGAGCCAGACCCAGCTGTCGCCTGGCCCTCAGACTTCGCAATGACAAATGTTTTGCTGACATATCTACTCAGGTACGCTTCTCACAAACCCATCTAGTATTAATGTGGAGTTTCGTACTTTTATTCCTTGCTTAATCCAAAATCCAAAGATTCTTTTGATAAACACAAATGCCATACATTTCTTCAAAAGCTAAAGCTGCCACAACGAACAGTCTGCTGCTCTTGCCGAACCTATGTCATTAAATGAATTGAAAACAGCTTTTCAAAACATGAAAAGCAAAAGTCACCAGTCATGGATTCTACCTTTAATGTAGGCAATAACTCAGCCAGGTCACCAAGCAATTGAGCAATGTACTCTTTTTTTGATCAAATAGGAGGAACTGTTCAAGCACTCATCACAGATTCCAAGAAAAGAATCTCAAGCTTGTGTTTACACCTCTATCATTTATATCTCTTTCCAACGGCCCCTAAACAGACCTTGGTATGACGGTCGCTCCCACCCATTTCTGTTTTTCTGAGACTTCGATGCTTCACTCAGAAACCTTGACCAAACGGCTAGTTCACTGGCGCTTTTGTGGTGGGGTAGGTGTTCCTTCTTATCTTGTTTTGCACAGCTTGTCCTCTTTTGAAAATATACACAGTATACGCAGTTTTCCTTATACCGCCTGGTTATGGTAAATGGTAAATGAACTGCATTTATATAGCACTTTTATCCAAAGTGCTTTACAATTGATGCCTCTCACACACACACCAACGGTGAAAGGCTGCCGTGCAAGGTACCAATCAGCTCGTTGGGAGCAATTAGGGGTTAGGTGTCTTGCTCAGGGACACTTTGACATGCCCAGGGCGGGTGATCGAACCAGCAACCCTCCAACTGCCAGACAACCGCTCTTACCTCCTGAGCTATGTCGCCCCATAAAATGCTTTTTGTCCATTATAAAGCATCTGCAATGTTCCAGTTCAGGTCACATCCAGTGCATTAAACACAAACACTAGTTAGCAAACCAAGGAACGTTTCCGTTACAGTGTGAAATATCCTCATTATGAAATGCCACTATCCTATTTAAAGACACTCAATTACAAAAAATAACATATATAATCAAAATATTTTCAGCAGTAACACTTACATTTGGATGCGGAAATCTTATCTGTGTTCAGTAGAGAGAGACAGAGACAGAATGAATACTATCATTCCCCGGTTCTAATTTAGTCCAGAAAACAGTATATCAGCTAGGTCTATCAGCAAACATATGCCTTAGCCATGCTCAGAATTTCTCAAGAATAATAATATTTTCCAAGAAATGACAAAAGTCATCGATAAAATTTCGCCAGGTGCAGTGTCTTTTACTGTTACCACAAACTCAACGCTTATATCTTTATTACTTAAGAGAAACAAAGATCTGATTAATTGTACCAGCTATAGACCTCGCTCTAATAAACTCAGACACAAAGCACTATGCTAAGGTTCTGGCTCAGTGCACATGCATCGTGACCAGACTGGCTTTATTAAGAACAGGCACGCTTCTGATATGTGTCGGCTTCTCCACGTGATTCATGCTGTCAGTGATGATGCCCCCACTCCACATGCAGACCTATCATCGGACGTTGAGAAAGCTTTTGATCGTGTGGAGTTGAGAGTATCTCTGGGCCGCACTAGAACCCTTGGGTTTTGGATCTGATTTCATAAAAATGATTAGAGTACTTTATCCTAATCCATCAGCGATGGTGCTTACAGGTCGTAACTGCTCTCCGTCATTTCCAATATCTTGTGGTACTCGCCAAGGCTGCCCTCTATCGCCTTTACTTTTCGCTCTGTCCCTGGAACCATTAGCCCAGGCAATTCACCAATCAGAGCTCATCTCCCCAATTGTAATTGTAAACAATACACAACACTCTATATCTTTATGAGCAGACAACGTTTTACTGTTTGTTGATGATGCCCCCCCCCCCCCTGTCTATTCTTTCCCTATTATCGATTTCTGATTATTTCAGGCTACAAAATATATTGGGAAAAATCTGCATTGATGCCTTTAAAGGTACAGTGTGTAGGATTTAGTGGCATCTAGCGGTGAGGTTGCAGATTGCAACAAACTGAATACCCCCCACCTCACCCCTCCCTTTCCAACGACGTAGGAGAAGCTACGGTGGACTGTAAGTTCCAAAAATGATGTCATCGTCTCCGACAGCATCGAGTAGCCAAATGTCAAGTGATGAGGTTCCTTGATAGATTTATAAATTGTATTTAGTTATTTAGTCTGTAAAACTATAGGTCATAGATTACAAGTAAGATAGCAATTATCATTGTTAATTGTTCCGCATTGTGGTAGCGTTTTATTGCTAACGTTAGCTGCTTTACATGGTAAATCATAGAAAGACATGATGCGTCACAAAAACTATGAACTACTAACTAACGCTTACATTACAGTGTGAAATATCCTCATTATAAAATACCACTAACCTATTTAAAGACACTCAATTTCAAAAATAACGTATATAACCGAAATATTTTGAGCAGTAATACTAACATAGCAATGATGAAATCTTATCTGTTTTCAATAGATAGACAGAGACAGTAAATCAATGATATTGTGGCGACCCTGGGGTAGCTAGCTAGGCAGCCCGAGCGACTCACCTGTCTCTCGCCTTGGAGGGGCCAGCCCTGCAGACCCTGCTCGACCTCAGCCCTGACGAACAGCACAATCTACAGTCATTGACGGCGGCGCTGGAGCAGCACTATGGGCAACGACGCTCCATTGACACGAGCCGGAAAAAGCTTGCGAGCCGCCGTCGCCATGAGGGAGAAAGCTGGGGGACGGTAGCTGCAGACAAGCGGTTCCACGCACACCAGGGCTACCCACAGTTTGGCGCAGTGGAGCAGGAGAAGCTGGCGCTGCACACCTTCCTGCGAGCCCTTACGCCGGAGCGCCTGCGCCAGCATGTCCGCCTCACCATACCCTACTCCCTCAACGAAGATCTGCTGGAGCCGGAGCGAGTGGAGCGCATCCTGGTGGAGCAGCCCACTCCACAGGAAGCTTCTCGCCCTTCGGTCAGGGCGACCGACTGCGAGGAGGAGGAAGAGGTCTGTTGGACATGGCCACCCCCTCCCGGGCGACAACCAGCGGGACAGAAGGACCGCTGCTACCGCTGCGACGAACCGGGGCACCAGGCCCGCGACTGTCCAGCCCCGGTGCCCAAACCTCAAGCCCCCAGCCAGCGGGAAATAAGTCCGGGACAGGCCCAGTGAGGAGATCGCCGCCCCGGGACCCGACCCTCCTCACTCAGGCGCAGACCCCTGCGCCTAAACCCAGTCCGGCCCCGTCCGGCCAAGCAAAAATTCCAGCTACCTTTGTAAAGGCGGGTGAGCAAAAGTTCCAGCCATGGGCAGGCCTGCTGGGCAAAGCCAGCGGTTTGTACCTCGACTGCTGGTTGGACGGGAAACCCTGCCAAGCCCTGGTCGACATGGGGGCATCTCACTGGTGTGGCTGGGGACGCTCCCAAAGACCACGGGCCTACTCCCCCACCCAGCTGCTGTCAGTAACGGACGAGAAGTTGGGCATGCAAGGCCGGAAGCCAGTCCACGTGAAGGCTGGCGAATGAGAGGAGGTGCATAAATTCTGGTTAGCTGACATCCAGGACCCGTGCATCATTGGCCTGGACCTTCAGTACATTACATTACATTACATTACAGGCATTTAGCAGACGCTCTTATCCAGAGCGACTTACACAACTTTTTACATAGCATTTTACATTGTATCCATTTATACAGCTGGATATATATATATATATACAGTACCGCTGGGGTGCCCGTGTCGATGTGTCAGGGTCCTCCATCTTCCTCGGCACACAGACCGTGACCCTCCAGCCCAGGAAGAGGAAGACAGCCTGAAGAGCCCGTCGCCGAGCAACTACAGCCCAGCTGCGCAGCACGCCTCTCCAGCCCACCTTCACTGAATGCAGCTCGCCTGCCCCTCATCGCCCTGCGCCTTTACTGCCACAGCCCACTTCAACTTCCATTGAGACGGCGAGCGCCGTCCACAAGCTGTGGCAACGCAGCTGCGGCAACCTCAATCCCCACCAACGCCACCTGCTTAAAGGCTTGTTAGACGACAATGCTGACCTCTTCGCTGCACGCGATAAGGAGTGCACGCAGACAGGGTTAGTGCAACATGCCATTGATACTGGCAATGCTGCCCCCATTCGTCTGCGCCCTCACCGGTAGTCGCTAGGTAAGCGGCGGGTGGCCGAGGAAAAGGTAAAGGAGATGGCAGCCGCCGGCATAATAGAGCCATCGGGTAGCCTGTGGGCGGCCCCGGCCGTCCTAGTTCAAAAGAAAAGTGGGGAGTGGAGGTTCTGTGTGGACTATAGGCATCTTAATGCGGTCACGCAGAAAGACGCCTACCCACTCAACCGCATCGACGAGGCCTTGGACCACATCATGGGGTCCAGTTGGTTCTGCTCGCTGGACCTCCGGAGTGGCTACTGGCAGGTGAGGATGGACCCGGAAGCGAAAGCAAAAACAGCTTTAACCATCAGACAAGGGCTGTGGCAGTTCTGCGTCATGCCGTTCGGACTGTGCAATGTGCCTGCAACGTTCGAGCGGCTGATAGAGCGGGTGTTGTCGGACGTCCCACGAAGCCAGTGTGTCGTGTACCTGGACAACCTCCTGGTACACGCCAGCAGCTTCAAGCACGCCCTCGCTAACCTCCACGACGTGCTCACTGCAATTCGCCTAGCTGGGCTACGGTTGAATCCACAGAAGTGTCAGCTGCTCTGGAGGGAGACAGCTTTCCTCGGGCACGTCGTGAGCAAGCGGCGGGTAGCCACTGACCCAGCTAAGGTGGCTGCTGTGCGGGATTGGCTGAAGCCGGCGAATGTGGGCAAGCTGCGTAGCTTCCTGGGGTTGGCCAGCTACTACTGGCGGTTCATCCGAGGTTTCGCCTCCATAGCCAGCCCCCTCCACCGCCTGACGGACAAGGGGCAGTCCTTTGACTGGACCAAGGAGTGCGCAGAAGCCTTCACTCGGCTCAGGGTGGCTCTCACGAAGGCCCCCATGCTGGTGTATCCTGACGTCCACCGCCCCTTCATCGTGGACGCCAGCAACGTGGGGGTTGGGGCAGTGCTCTCCCAGGGCGGAGACGATGGGGAGCATGTCGTCGCATACTACAGCCGTGCCCTGAGTTGAGCGGAGCGTAATTACTGCGTCACCCGACGTGAGCTACTGGTGGTGGTCAAGGCCCTGCGGCACTTTCGACCCTACCTGCAAGGCAGTCACTTCCTCCTGCACACTGACCACGCTTCGCTCACCTGGCTCCTGAATTTCAAGAACCCGGAGGGCCAGGTGGCATGTTGGCTGGAGGCTCTGCAGGAGTACGACTTCCTAGTCCAGCACAGGGCGGGGCGACACCATGGGAACATGAACGCCCTCTCCCGGCGCCCCTGTACCACCCTGGACTGTCGGTACTACAGGTGCCAAGAGGAGCGGAGTCAGGCGAGTCCGGAAGTGGCGGTCGCCCAGACCTGCCGACCACGCCACAGCAGCTGCATCAGGAACAAGCAGTCGACGCAACCTTTGGCAAGGTGAGGGGCTGGCTGGAGGCAGGACAACAACCGGCGTGGGCTTAGGTGCCGGCTGAGGGGCCCGAGCTCAAGGCGTACTACAGCCAGTGGAGGAACCTTGAGCTGCGGGACGGGCTGGTATATCAACGGTGGCAGGTCCCCGGGCTAGGAGGCGACCACCCTCAGTTATTGGTTCCCCGGACACTCTGCCCCTAAGTCCTTGGGCTAGTGCATGGCTCGGTGGGGGCGGGACATTTCGGGAACACCAAGACCCTGCGGCGTCTGAGGGGGCACTTTTACTGGCCCGGGTGTCGACGGGACATCAAACTCCATGTGCAGTACTGTGACACCTGCACGGCGCAGAAGGGGCCCACAAGGCGCTCTCATGCCCCGCTGCAGTGCTATATGGTGAGGGCCCCAATGGAGCGAGTGGGGGCGGACGTCCTCGGCTCCATCCCAATCACTGAGTCCGGCAAGTGGTACGTCCTCATGGCTGTGGACTACTTAACAAAGTGGCCCGAGGCATACGCAGTGCCGGACCAGAGCGGAGAAACTGGTCGAGGAAATGTTCACCCGTTTCGGGGTCCCTGCCGAGCTCCACAGTGACCAGGGGCGGAACTTTGAGTTGCAGGTGCTGAACTTTGAGTTGCAGGTGCTGGGTGAGGTCTGCAGGTGCCTGGGGGTGGCAAAGACCTTGACAACGCAGCTCCACCTCCAGAGCGACGGGCTGGTGGAACGCTTAGGACATTGTCCACTCAGCTCGCCATTCTAGCCAGCCAGCACCAGTGGGAATGGGACCGCCATTTGCCCCTGGTTCTGTGGGCATACCGGACTGCAGTGCAGGAGTCCAACCTGTGTATGCCTGCAGCACTGATGTTCGGGTGGGAGCTCCGAACACCTGTGGACTTGGTGTTCGGGGCCCCGCCTGAGCCCGATGAGCCAGCTCGTACAGGGGCCAGCTACTTCCGCCAGCTGCTGGACCGTCTCCAAGTCGCCCACGACTTCGCCCACCAGGCACAGGACACCGCGAGCCTGTGACAGAAACGGGCCTACAACCTGCGCTGCAAGGGACAGGCTTTTGCACCGGGGGACCGGGTTTGGATCCACTGCCCAGTCTGGAAGAAAGGCCTGTCCCCTAAACTGCAGGCACACTGGCTGGGGCCTGGCGAGACCGTGGTGCGGCTGGGAGAGGTCATCTACAGGGTGCGTATGATGGACCGAGGGCACTTGGTGGTGCTTCACCAGGACCGGCTCGCACCCTACCGTCCTCTTGCCACTACTGCAGCTGGCGGGAGAAATGCTAGCGGCTCTGTCCCCTCAGACCAACCGGAGGCTGAGGTGGCCGCGGCAGAACCAGGGAGCCGACCGACTCGACAGCGACGGCCCCCAGACCACCTGCGGGACTATGAGGTCAGTCGTGGGTGGACTGCAGGGTCGTCAGAGACTGTTGACCCCTTGGGTGGGGGCTATGTGGCGACCCTGGGGTAGCTAACTAGGAAGCTAGCTACGATTGCCGTCACTGGTGCCATGTAAATAATATATTTCTATCCGCTTCTGTCTTACACCAGAAAACAATGTCAGCTGGGTCCATCAAAAAACATTCAAAAATCTTCTTTTCATTTGCAGGGCATATGCATTAACATAGTTTGAGAAAAGCTAAGGGATTCGTTAAAAATTGGCGAAATTATTATCAATTTTAAAAATTTTGCAAAGAAATTCAATTTGCTGTAAAATCATGACACAGTAATAAATCCACTTGGAATTTGTCAGGGCGGCCAGAAACATGATGGTAAACATGTTTACCAAGTGCCGTGGTGATATCTTAATAATTACAAAACATACGGCTGTTTCAACTTTGCCACGCCTATCTTTGACGCTAGTAAAAGTGCTGGTTTTAATAGAATAACGTTATATTCATCCATGTCATTGTCAAAGTGCGTGTGTTGTTATCACAGCAATTCGAGTGGAATCCGCATCAGTGAGCACCTTATAAGTATTATCGGAGCTAGCTAGCTTGCTATTGCTACAGAGTGTTGCTTCAGGTGGCATTTAGCTTTATGGCAGTTTAGCTTGCGCTAACATAACGCTAGCGCACATTCAGCACTGAGGACTGGAACCTGGACACTGACCATTTATCAAGATAGCGCTCTATGCTACCAGGAATAGCACAGTAGCACCTCTGGCACCGGGAAACCCGACAGCGCTCCGTGTGACCGGAAAAGCACGGAAGCACCTCTAGCAACAAGGGAGAAAATCTGCATCGTTCACAGTAAGCACATTTCGATCAGGTCTGCAATGGGGGTTCTTTTGTTCTTTATTATTGCCGGCTAGTTTGTTTTGTCTTGCTATTTTTATACAGTCTCTGGTGTGGGCCCACAAAGTGTTTGCAATTGTATTGTATTGCATTTAAGGTGAACACGGTTGTAATTTCACTGCTGTTAAATTAAGATGTCTTATATTGTGGTAGCCATTCCTGCATGGATTATATCAATATTACATTGAGTGAAAGATAAGGTTCACTTTATTTTTGCGTGGCAAATTGTGGTCACTCACTCACTCATGGACAACCTTTGAGGGAGGTTTGGTGGGACGCATGCGCAGGTGGTGCTTCGTTTAGTTGGTTGAGGGAGGTTTGGTGGAATGCATCGGCAGGTGGTGCTTCGTTTAGCAGGATGCACGCGCAGGTGGTACAGCACAAGATTTTTAAGCACAGCTTTATCGCCTAACGTTACTTTAGCTAACCCTAACATGTTCGCGTTTCGCCTACTTTAGTTAACCTAGTTAGCGCATACGGATCGCCTACTTTAGCTAACCTAGTTAGCGCGTAGGGATCGTGTACTTTAGTTAACTTAGTTAGCGCGTACGGATGCTATCCTGCACGCATGAGTAGGAGCTAAGGACACATAACATATGTTATGTTATGTTATGTATGGACACACGGAGGACAACAAATAACGTCACAGAAGTGAGGACGTGCCATAGCTAGATATATAGTACGGAGGGCAAAACGCAGCTTTAGAATGTCGCCAGCAGTGTATGCGCGTCAGCTCCACAACACATTTCTTATAGAAAAGGTAGTTTGTAGCCTTTTTTTAGTTCATTACAGTGGTGGTACAAGTGACAAGCAGTAAGCGCCATGGTACTGTGCTGTTAGCCTTTATTGAGGGGTCATGTACAAGGGTCATGTAAACTAGCTAGTACAATCTGACAGCACTAACCCATAAAAATGTACTGTGAGGTACTTGCTCAATCGAACAGTAAATGTGAAAAACATTCGATTACAGTCAGCGGAACCAAAATTTTCTGTCACACCCTCAATAAACGGCAAATCTCCCAGTAGAAGATTAAATTACATCTTTTAACGTTATCGATTCCGCTTGGCCACCGTGAGTGAAACTAGGCGATCTGAGTGTATAGTTTCTATGTAAATTATGTCAAAAGGATTCAGCCTTGTTGTTTGCTACCTAAACTTCACAGCACAGTCATTGCCCTTATTATGCTTGTAGCATGAAGTGTCTATTTTCAACCAACTGCCATATATGAACGCGTAAAATCAACCAAAAAATATAGTTCGCCAAGTTGCGCCGTGTGTCTGGACGGTTTTGTGCTTGTTAGCATACTTACTTTAGGGGTTGAAGAGTGTTTCTTTCATACTCGCCTCAAGTGGTTTGTTTCCACTTACCTTTGTTTTACTATTTAACTTAAGGGGTTGAAGATTAAAATACTTATTCCAATGACACATTTTTATTTCTGTAAATAAATTATATATTTTTGCTACATCTTGTTTGTTTATTTAAATAGATACATTGAATCTATCAAGGCTGAAGGTTTAATTCTGTTAACATTGGCCATCTTATATCTTATGGTAAGGTCATATAATATTCACCTAGGTGGTCAGAGTATATCCAGTGAGAAGGGGAAACACACGTAAGACATACTGAGTAATCTTAGGGTTAAAAGAACCAGGAGTACTGAGGCAGCATTACAGAGAGGTGATACTTGGTCCAGATGTATATCTGGACGAATCAAACAATTTAGCCTTTACAATTCGTTTTGTCCATTCCTTGTCATTCTGTGGAACCCGGTCCATTGCTGCCATGCAGCTATATTTATTATTGGTGTTGTTATTGTTATTAAGGTTGTTTGTTGTTATTAAGATGTGTTAACATCTCTATTTGTTGGTTATGTATGTGTGTAAGCGCTTGTATGTTTCATTTGTCGTCCCTGCTTCTCAGCATCGGGCTAGCAAGCTCTATGTCCCACCCCCGACAAAGATGTCTGGTTGTGCGCCTGCTGCTCCTGTCTTTTCCCCTCTACTCCATCAGGTGGATCCGTCCTTCCACTTTTCCAATCAGACGTTGATCGGGATTGGTGGACCAAGCGGCGGATCGCAAATAAATGTCTGCCGTTTCAAGATGGCCCTGGTGCCGTTGTGTCGGATCTTGTTGCTAATTCCACTATATGAGTGGAACCTTAACTTTAAAAGAGGAAGCTTGTAGGTGCCATTTCTTTTGCATGCCTGTGTTTGGCTAGAGAAGGAGTTCGATTTTGAGAGTTAGGTTACATTTTGTTGTTAGTGGGCTTACTTCGGCAAGCCCACTCTTGCTATCTTTCTTTTTTTTTATTATCTGCACTTTCTGCCCAATTTTTCTAGCTGTAACTAGTCCTACAGTTTTTGCACTACATTCAAACTTTTTGCACCGAAATGACTGGCTAGTTCCAGACATTGTTGCTTGTATTCAGATTTTTGAAATATTCAAAAGTTTTTGAAATATTCAACTTTTTGTGAGCAATTTGGGTCACTCATGGACGTTTAGTGAAACGCTTTAGTAGGACGCATGCGCAGGTGGTCACTCACTGACGAAGGCTGTGTCCCAAACCGCATACTTCCATGCTCCGAGTGCGCATAGCGAGCATGCCTCCATCATGGAGTGCGAGTCCAAATCGAAGTTTGGTAGTGCGGAGCATGGATAAAGTACCCGGATGCACACTCCGTTTGATCAAAATTTGAAGTGTGCATCCATGCATGCTCTGACTGGAAGAAATCTCATAATTCCTTTCGGGAAAACTGTCAAGAGAATAACGGTAATGGCGGATGACAGTAGTGCGGTCGCTGCCTCTCGGATTGGAAATTTAAATTATGTCATGGGAAAATGGTACACAGTGAGGAGTTTGTATATAAATAAAGTGGTATAGTGTTAATGAATAACACAATATTTAAAGTATGAGTTGTTTTTTTTTAGTTTAAAGATATGTACTTTTAACGAGTGTAGCAAGCTGTATTGACTACATCGGTGCTGATCGTCAGGTCCCCTTTTGAATTATAAACTGCCGTTTTATCCTCACCACTGTGCATCTTTTCATTTAATTTGAAATACACCCTCCGCCTACGGAGTAGCCACCACAAACATGACAGGCTCCATATCTGTTACCGAACTGAGCACCCAGATGTTCGCACACAGTTCGTATACAGCGCAAAAACAATGAAAACAGACACGACAGTTTACAATGAAATGGCAACTTTATTATGGGATTGAGTTCACTATCCAACTGCAATTAATATCTTCCAAGCTATCATTGCCTTCCACTGCTCTTCTGACAGAAAAAAGAATTCAATTTAAGTGGCTAGCTCACAAAAAGTTGCTGATATTACTGGTTAGTCTATATCAGAATATTTCAGTAATATATGCCCTACTACTTATCAGAGGTGGATAATCCCAGGATTTTGTTCCAGTCACCTGGATTTGCTAATGAGCACCATTCTTCAGCCAGAAGGTAGAGCTAAATCAGCTGGCTGAGTTCAGGGGTAGATGAAATACATGGCAGGACTTTTACTTTCTGACCCCTGGATTGTCCACCTCTGCTACTTATAGAGTCTGAGCGCCTATCGACCGGGTTCTTTCGATAGACAGGAAAATAACCCCGCCCTGGGCGTGTCGAAGTGTCCTTGAGCAAGACACCTAACCCCTAACTGCTCTGGCGAATGAGAGGCATCAATTGTAAAGCGCTTTGGATAAAAGCGCTATATAAATGCAGTCCATTTACCATTTAAATGTAAACAGATTTGCAACTGTAGTCTATATAAAATAGGCGAAATATAGGTAACAATCTGTACCTAGTTATGTAGAAACAAATGTCCTTGCTATCCTCCAGAGGTAATATTTTCAGTCCTTTTGCGTTTTTTTTTTCTGTGCCGGCAAATATGTCACAGGTTGCCCAGTGCTAGCTTTAGTTGCCAAGGGGACGCGTATCAAACACCCCATAGAGATTAATGGAACTTGTCTTTACTTGAGATCATATTGCAGAAGTGTCCCGTCTTATGTATTTCAGGTTAATATGAAAAAGGCTGGTCCCTACCAGCATTTCTAGCGATCCGTTACATATTCACAGTTGTAACCCAAGGTGCCTGAAGAAAAATAACCATTAGGGAAACAGTTGGAAACTGTGAAGTGACATTTGCACCAATGCAATGATGTACTTAATGGTTGCGATTAAGGAATTCCAAACATGTTCCTAGTCTGAAAGTTGATATTGTAAAAGAGGTCATATCAATATAACTAAAATGTATAGCCTATGTATTAAGTTATTTTTTTCCCATTTAGACAGTTATGTGTGATTTTTACAGGACTTGTATTTAAATAGGTAACGGCGTCCAGTCTGCTTAAATAAATATGAAATAAATACAGAAGCATTTCAGATGGTCGATTAATATGTCCTCACACTCTCACGTTTTTCCCCTCAGGTTTATTACCAGAATTTCACCAACAGTTATGGCAAAGGTTAAAGGTTATGGGTCAGATGTTGTCACAAAGTGCATCCCACTCATTTAACGAAGCACCAACATCTCGCCTCTATTAGTGAAGCCTTTTACCCCAGTGGCTATAGAGTGAACTGCAATGCCTGGCTGCAAAAAGAACTTGAAACCCCACCCACCCAATGTTAAGTCAATGGGGAAAGCCTGAAAAGAGGCCAATTTTCTCTGAGGAAATATAAAGTCAATACATTTTTTACACAAGAAATGATGGTTTAACTAGTTAATCCCATCCCTTGTCTCCCCTGGGTCTCATTTTTAAAAAAATAATTCTGCCAAAATTCCCAAATCTGGGTTAATTTCAGTGCGTGCAATGTGGCTTGTCCTACTACCGTATGACCATATAAGGATCTCCCCATCCTCGCAGCCAGGCAGAGTGCTTCAGCGGCAGGTGCGATGCTGTGTTGTTTTATTCCGATTAGCTAGCTACATACGATCTCACCATTTTAAGTCCAAGGTCCAAGAATGTTGTGTGCTGCGTTCAACTGTACTAACCGCTATTCTAAGGATTCTTCTCTTTAGTTCTTTCGGTTAATAAGTTTTAGATATTTTCAGATAAACAGGTTCTATGTCAAAACGCAATTTCTGACCATTTCGGGATTTCAGTTTATTCTCATAAAGTCTTGTCTTTTATAATTTGCATATGTTGTTGGTGAAATCTGATTTGTGAGCAGTTTTGAAGCTTCTTTAAGAAGACAAGCTAGGGGGATTTACTTAGCTAGGCGGAGCAAGCTTACTGTCTTGCTATCGTTCTATCTGTCTATCTAGCTAACTTAATAGCTAGTTATCTTGTGATAATATCTGTCTAGCTATCTAGAGTTCTGTTATCTATCTGTCTATATAACTAGCTAGCTAGTGATCTATTTTATCTATTCTTCTATGTAAGTATCTTAACAGTAAACGTATCTTGCACAGTTAACTTTTTTGAAATGTTATGACAGTACGGTTCTGTGGTTTCAAGGCCACGCTTGTCCAGATGTGGGTGTGTTTAAGTACCACGTAAGGTAGTCGGGGTGGATTTTCCTGTAGTCGTGGACTCCACTCTTTCACTCCTCTGCGCTTGCATTGGTTGCAACGGGCAATGGCCGCGCCCTAGTTTGGGCTTCATGCGCCAGTGGGCACTAACCATAGACTAATCCGAATGTTTACAAACATTGCAACGCATGCGCACTAAATGGTAGCAGAAAGCCGGTAAAGAGTTGTTGAAGTCTACGGTGGGATGTGCTCGATGTGACAGAGATGAATCAAAAAGAAAATTGGTCACAATATTTCCACGGTTTGTCTCCTCAAGACAAACGTTCCTACTTGGGTAAATTGACCCTTTTGGATGGAACAAAATTGCCCGATTCCCTTCCGTCCTGTCAGTGGCTGCTTGACCCAACCAAATGGCCGAGACTTGAATGGCCAAATATATAGCCTTCGCTTACCTAATTGAGACACCTAGCGTGTACACGAAAGAAAAACTTAAAGCTCATAAATGTCTTGATGCGTATAATTACGTGATTTGTGGACACATTCTGGATGTACTTTATTACGATTTGTGCGGCAATTTCTGTGTACTACGATCGGAGGTACTGCCAAGTCAGCGTCGGGCAGAAGACAGCGATGCACAAGACCTTGGTTATCGTCAACAAAGTACGAAACTACATATTGACAGCGAACTGCACCTGCATGGTTGGGTAAGTTGTGTTTGAACTCATCACTATTGTAGACTAAAATGTGTGTAAGCTACAAAGATAAGTGCTAGCATCAGTTAGTTTTCACTAAGTTAGGTAGCTTAGTGTCTATGGCTGTAACAGTTAACTGAGATAAATAGTTTTACGAAGTTTCAGTAAATTATGTGTAAAGTTATTTCCTTTTAATGTTGAGCGTTATCCTTACCATTTCAATATTCTATTTCAAGCCTAGGCTCATGCTGTAGTCATGTAACTACCCTAATGTTCAAGGTTGAGCTATTATGTCAGGATGGGTAGAACAGAGATCCCACTAAATTATACACACTGCCCCTTTAAATAGAAATTCATTAAAATTACAATCCTCTGCATGCACAGTGCATTCTCCCATCACGTGTGCAGCCCACATTACTGCCAACACTACCGCACTGTCTGAGCCAAAGGACTACATGCTTTCAGGTAAGTTTTGATTATATTACTGGAGTGAATATATTTTATGCAAGGTACACAGTTTATACCTTGTTAACACCTTCTGCTAGCTAGCTGTTACCATGTGATGTAGCTTGATTGAGCATGCTAATTGAGGAGTTTTTATTAATCTATTTCCATTCATTCTTTATTGTAAAACATTTCTTTTATAAATGAGTTGTTCACTTTAAACCCTAAGGCCTATTCTGAATTGTTATTTTGTTATGTTTTGTTTCCATCATGGAAAAAGGGGTCGTAAGGAATATTTTTAGTTGACGAAATTAACGCCGTCTGATAAGTAGGATATTTTTATCGCTGTGAAGCGGCATGGAGACGTCGTATAAATATTGGTAATTTTGGACAAGCAGTTAGCTTCTCTTCAAAACTTTCTGTCTTTGGTCACGTAGTGTGCTGCCGACGTCACTTGGCACTACTCACGGTATTCTACTCGTCACTAGAACTGCCGGGTCAACTGACCCATTGCGCAGTAAAATGGGATGTATTTTGTTAATGTTTATTCCACATGTCTGTCATTCCTTGACTTTTTCTAAAAACTCTTCAACTATCTATGTAAGTAGAATTCTAAAACACTCGGAAGACTGTTTTTAGGTTTTTTTTTAGGTGTTAAGATAAAAATCTTTTTTTTTGGAGGGGGGTCATAGAGAATATTTGCAATTATGTCTGCTTATGATATAGTAAAAGGTTTGTTTCTATCTGCATATGACAAAGTAAATGCAGTCTGAGCAAATAGGGCTATATTTCCATTTTATTCCCATTGAATGTTTCCATCCTTGAATATTCCCGGAATTTTGCAACCCTAGTATAGACACACAGAGGACAACAAATAACGTTACAGAGATGAGGACATGCCATAGCTAGCCAGCTATATAGTTAGCCAATTTTTACTCATGACACTTTTAGGATATGACTAATCCCTGGAACATAATCGCTATTTTCTGATATTTTTTATATTTGCTGTATATGATATTCATATATTTGCTGTATATCTAACGCTATGGTGCGCCGTGGGTCTGGACGGTTTCGTGCTTCTTCTGAGCTATGTGCCCTCATTGAAATGCATTGACGCTTGAGGGCAGTGCCAGTTGGAATTTGAAGCAAGCCCACACAATTCCTTCAGGCATTGTAACCTTTCTAGTTTCATTTATTCTCTTGTTGCGTGTCCATTGTTGGTTGGATCGGACGTACTTCCGTTTACTCAGAGTCTCGTTGCCTTCCGGTGAGTTCTCTCTTTCTCCCCCTGTTTGGCTGCTTTCTTTTGGTGTGGGAGGAATAGTATTCATTGTTGCAATCATGGAATTTGATTTAGTGATGTTTTCACTTTATACTACCTCGGAGCAGTTTGATAAGTGCCGTAAAGATGATGTGCTGAAAATTGCACTTCTTTGATATACCGTTGTCCTGTAATGAAACCAAACAAGTAATTAAGTTGTTACTTGAGCAGAGGATTTTGCCTGATGAGGCAGATGACGGTGGTGCTGGGGACAGCACTTCTGGGTCAGAGGAGCGTGCCTTGAAGTCATCTCCTGTCATCAGTCCCGGTACACCTCTTTATGAACCCCATCCGGTGGACTCATATTTCACTGCGTTTGAATGTGTGGCAGGCAAGTTTAGGTGGCCTAAAGATATGTGGGCTCTACTTTTTCAATTTAATCTTATACGTAAAGCTCAAGAAGTATTTTTAGCCTTGCCTATTAGTCAGTCTCTGGATTATGATACTGTTAAAATTGCTGTACTCTGTGCGTATGAATTGGTGCTTGAAGCGTATCACCAGAAATTTAGAGCCCATTCGAAATAAGCCAAAAACATTTGTTGCATTTGCCCGTGAAAAGTCTGTTTTCTTTGAGAATTGGTGTGTAGCAACCAAGACAACAAACTTTGAGCAACTTCGTGAACTTGTCTTGCTGGAAGATTTAAAAAACTGCGTTCCAGAGGGTGTACTGCTTCACTTAAAAGAACAAAGAGTTAATTGTCTTTCTGAAGCCACAGTATTGGATGATAAATTTGTCTCCAGCTATAGAGGCCCCACTAAAAGAAACTTACCAGGTTTTCTCCAGGCCAGTAAAAACGAAGGTGGCAGCTGAAAACCCGAACACACCCAAAATTCTCTCTGATGCCTAGCTGAAAAGCGTGTGCATTTCTATTGTCTTGATCCAGGCCATTTTATCTCTGATTGTAAAGCTTGGAAACAAAATAATAGTTCTCTAAAGCCAAAAAGTGTTGGTTTGGTACGTACTGTGTCCCGTTCCGCTAATCTTACCCGGCAGTCTGAGCCTTCTGTGTATGACCCCATTTCTCTTAACTGGCTCTGTGTCTCTCCCTACTGCGACTGAGACCAGACCTATTTCAATATTGAGGGACACAGATGCTGCAGAGTTGTTTATCCTTGAAAGTGTGTTGCCATTTTCAAATGAAACTTTTTGCGGCATTTTGGTGTTTTGGTGCAGGGCGTTGAACTTGGTTGCGTTAAAGTTCCTCTACACACCGTGTATTTAAAATCTGAATTGTGACTAATTTAGTAAAATCTGGCTTTGTGAAAGTAGGGGTGCACTCTCAGCTGCCTGTTGAAGGTGTGAGTTTTACCCTGGGGATTGACTTGGCAGGTGGAAAAGTCTTTCCCCATATAATAGCTGCTGATATCCCAGATGTCTGTGTTCAGCCTGAGGTAGCAGAATAGCTCTCCTCTGTGTTCCCTGCTTGTGTCGTGACTCGTGTGAAGACCCAGAAACTTGAGGACGTCGTTGATCTTTCTGACTCGTTCATGGCTACTCCCCGTAACGCTGTTGAATCTGAATTGTTAGTGCAACCTGAAGATTCTGTTGTGTCCGACTTAGGAGGACTTTTCTTTAAAGACTGGCAGAAAGCAGTTGGCTGCTTCACAAAAAACTGACCCCTCCCCAGCTGGTTGTATTGCTGTGGCAGTAGAAAAAGACCAAGTCCCTGAATCAGGAGTTTCTTTCCTTTTGGGATAATGGTGT
Source organism: Anguilla rostrata (assembly GCF_018555375.3). Lineage (NCBI taxonomy): Eukaryota > Metazoa > Chordata > Actinopteri > Anguilliformes > Anguillidae > Anguilla > Anguilla rostrata. The sequence goes on from NC_057934.1 coordinate 29,271,766, forward strand.
GCTTATGCCCTGGTGGATGTGTTGATGCGAGTTGGAGAGCCACATATAAAATTGTTGTGCCATCTACTGCTCGCAAATTCTGAGACTAGCTCATAATCACGTTCTCTCAGGCCATTTAGGGATTAATAAAACCAACCAGAAAATGTAAAACTATTTTTCTGGCCTGGTTTGAAGATGGTAGTCTCAAAGTATCGTCGTTCCTGTCATGCCTGGCAACTTTCAGATAAACCAAACCAGATAATTTCCCTGCCCCACTCCGACCCATCCCAGTTTGAGCCGAAAAGACTGTTTGAACGACTTATCATTGATTGTGTCAAAATCTGGACATCAGTACATTTTAACATTAATATGTGCTGCCGCTCGGTACACTGAGGTGATTCCATTGTGGAATCTGAATGCTAAAGCAGTGATTAAGGTGCTGGTAAAATTCTGTTCTACATTTGGGCTGCCAAAGGTCATTCAGACACACCAAGGAACACATTTTACATCAAAAATTATTATTCAAAGTAATTCAAGAATTGGCTGTGAAGCACCAGCTATCTAGTGCCTGTCACCCGGAATCGCAGGCCACTTTAAAGCATTTTCACCAAACACTCAAAACAATGTTGGACACATACTGTGTTGAGGCAGGCAGAGACTAGGCAGAGGGTTTGCCTCTGTTGATGTTTGCTGTGGAGGAAACTGTACAGGAATCATTAGGCTTCAGTCCATCCGAACTTGTGTTTGGTCACACAGTCCATGGGCCACTGAAGCTTCTGTGGCTATATGCTCAGTGAACACGAGTGAACATGTGCTCTCTCAGCCTCCTACCCTCTTGTCTGTTCTGGAGTATGTCTGTAGTTTTTTTGAGCGACTTCATAATGCCTGTAATGTTTCTAGGGCCAGCTTAGCAGGTTCACATCAAAATGAAAGAACGCTTTGATAAGAGTGTCAACTGGAGAGTCAGTTGACAGCACGGAAAGACGGCAACCGGGGCAAGTTGGGCTAGCACCCCAACTTTTATCTTGTACCGTGAGGAAGAAACCAAATCCAAGCTACGAGTGAACCTTCTGAAGCATACCCCCAGGGGATCCCGGGGGTGAGATCCCCAACAGGACAGACCCAAGGATTTCAACCCATGCTAACGGCAGATTCATCTTGCGTTCATCGTCATGATGAACGCAAGATGAATCTGCGCAGCCTCAAAAGCCATCAAGAGAAACAGGTGCAACGCACAGGATCACATCCTGGTAAGACGCAGGAGGAGCAGGGCCAGGACTCACCCCACAGGGCCCAGTCCCTCCACGTGCCTGTACCCCCGACTCCATGCAGAGTAGTTCGACAGCAAATCAAATGGCCTCCAGGAAATAACAAGAGTGAGTGGCAGCAGTTTGAAGAAGACGTGTGCAGAATCCTACAAACAACAGCTGAGGGCGACACTGGCAGTCAATGACAACCATCATTGTTAGCTATGCGTCTGAGAGATTCGGCCACATCGAAACGGGAAACAAGAAACCCTACAACAAAAACCGCAGGGCCACCAAAATACAACAATTGTGGCAGGAGCAGAGAACTCTCAAGAAACAGTACAAGGGGGCCAGTGAAGAGGAATGCCAACCACTAGCAGAGCTGCAAGACATCCTGAGGAAAAAGCTCATAAGTCTTCGCAGAGCAGAGTGGCACAGAAGACAAGGAAAGGAAAGGGCCAAGAAGCGGACATCTTTCATGGCTAACCCCTTCGTCTTTACCAAGAAGCTGCTTAATGATAAGCGGAGCGGCCGCCTCGAGTCCCCAGCGGATGACGTAAACACCTTTCTTCGGAACACCCTGAGCGACCCTGCGAGAGAGCAGGAGCTTGACCACAACAAGGCCCTAATAAGCCTAGCACCCCCAACAACTGAGTTTGACATGAAGGAACCAAGCTGGAAGGAAGTCCAGGAAGTTGTTAAGGCAGCAAGATCAGCCTTTGCCCCAGGGCCCAGCGGAGTACTGTACAGTGTGTATAAACGTTGTCCGAGACTCCTCCAGCAACTGTGGAAGATTCTGAGAGTGATCTGGCGGAGAGGAAGAGTCGCCAACCAGTGGAGGTGTGCCGAAGGTGTTTGGATCCCCAAGGAGAACTCCAAAATCATTGAGCAGTTTAGAACCATCTCACTACTCAGCATAGAAGGCAAGATATTTTTCAGCATCTTGTCCCGACGGATGACAAAGTTCCTCCTAAAGAATAATTACATCGACACGTCGGTACAGAAAGGTGGGATCTCTGGAACACCTGGCTGTTTGGAGCATACAGGGGCAGTCATGCAGCTCTTAAGAGAAACAAAGGAAGGCAAGGGACGCCAACGCCTATGGGTCCATACCGCACAAACTGGTTGAGGAGGCTCTTCGAAGACACCATGTTCCCAGCAAGATCAATGACCTCATTCTGGATTATTATAACAACTTCCGGAGGAGAGTTACTTCTGGATCTACAACATCAGAGTGGCACAGGTTTGAGAAGGGAATTATAACTGACTGCACCATCTCAGTCATCCTTTTCGCCCTCGCCATGAATATGGTGGTCAAGTCAGCAGAGGTGGAGTGCCGAGGACCCCTGACAAACACCGGTGTGCGGCAGCCACCAATAAGAGCTTTCATGGACGATCTGATTGTCACAGTATCATCAGTCCCTGGCAGCAGGTGGATCTTACAAGGACTTGAGAAGCTCATCTCATGGGCAAGGATGAGCTTTAAACCATAAAAGTCAAGGTCCCTTGTGCTGAAAAGAGGGAAAGTGGTGGACAATTTCTGTTTCACCATATCCAAAACCACCATCCCAACATTGACAGAACAGCCAGTCAAGAGCTTGGGGAAACTCTTTGACTGTAGCCTGAAGGACACAGCTGCCATCCACAAAACCAGCAGAGACCTTGAGGCCTAGCTTACCAAGGTTGACAAATCTGGGTTGCCCGTTCATTTCAAGGCTTGGATATATCAGCATGCCATCCTGCCTAGGGTTTCATGGCCCCTGTTACTATATGATGTCCCTATGTCAACTGTGGAAGCCCTGGAGAAGATGATCAGCAGCTATTTGCGGAGGTGGCTTAGCCTGCCAAGGAGCCTAAGCAGTGCTGCTCTGTATGGATCCACTAACACCGTACAGCTCCCCTTCAGCGGCCTCTCGAAAGAATTTGTGGTGAATTGAACAAGAGAAGCCATGCAGTATAGAGATTCCAGGGACCCTAAAGTAGCAGCAGCTGGCATTGAGGTCTGCACAGGCAGAAAGTGGAGTGCTGCCGGAGAGTTGCAGGTGGCAGAGGCACGGTTGAGGCAGAAGGCTCCTGTTGGGACGGTGGCAACAGGACGATCAGGCCTGGGCTACTTTCCAAGCAGCCAGATTGGCATAGCCAAAGGGAAGGAGCGACAACATCTCCTCCAGGAAGAGGTTCGCGCAGGCGTAGAGGAGGTACGGGTTAGAAAGATGGTGGGACTCAGTCAACAAAGAGCCTGGACAAGGTGGGAAAACATACTGCAGCGGAAGATCACTTGGTCGGATTTCTGGCGGGCGGACATTTACCGCATCAGATTCCTGATCCAAGCTGTCTACGACACCTTACCAAGCCTGACAAACCTTCACACATGGGCAAGAGTGAAACGCCTTCCTGCCCTCTGTGTGCTGGGAGAGGGTCCCTTCAACATCTCCTCAGCAGCTGCCCCGAAGCCTTGGCTGACGGCCGCTACCGCTGTCGCCATGATCAGGTGCTCAAGGCAGTTGCGGAAGCGGTCACCACAGCCATTCAGTCCAGTAAACACCACCCCAGGAAGAAAACTATCCCTTTTCTCAAAGCTGGAGAAAAGCCAGTGCCTACTTCCCACAGCCCCAGACTGGCAGCTGAGAGTGGATCTTGGAAAACAACTAAAGTTCCCTGATCACATTGCACAAACAACTCTCCGCCCAGACATGATCATCTTCTCAGATTCCACCAAGCAGGTGATCATGTGGGAACTGACAGTGCCCTGGGAAGAACACATGGAGGAGGCTCACGAGAGGAAGCTTGCCAAATACCAGGAGCTGGTGGAGCAGTGCAGAAGCCGAGGCTGGCAGGCTCGCAGCAAGCTAATTGAAGTGGGCTGCCGGGGGTTCGCGGGGCGCTCACCCTGCAAAGCTCTGGCTGGGCTTGGAATCACTGGTGCAGCAAAGAGGGGGGCCATACGTTCCATCACTAAAGTCGCAGAGAAAGCCACTAGGTGGCTTTGGATAAAGAGGGCAGGCCTGTGGCTTGTTGCTGCTGGGATGCAAGCCGGGACTTGATCAACCCTGGCTGGGCCACCTGGGCGAGAGGGTCCGATGTTGAAAGACCCGAACCCCCCTTTGATCCCAGGAACATCACTGATGATGCATCCCAGAGCATCCAAGAGATGTATCTTGCAACCTGAGTCGAAGCTTTTAGCTTGGTGATTCAGTGCTGGTTTTTCTCCCTATTCCTCGTTCGGCAATGCAGGCTAAGTTCTCCGGTCCTTATAATGTCAAAAAAAAACTTTGTGACACTGATTATGTTGTGTGCACACCTGACCGTACACAGAAAACATATTAATATGTTGAAACTTTATGTTGCCAGGGATGTTACTGATCATTCCTGTCCTCCCACACCCCCCCACCCCCCTGTCGGAGTCAGTGAATGTTGTGCCTGCTGCTGCGTTGTTGTCTGACTACTGTCTTGGGGAGGATGGTTTAGTTGCGTGTCATATTCCATTTGGCTGTGGACACCTGCCAAACTTTGGTATTCTGGGAAATTTGGATGCTTACCTGGAGCATCATCCCGAACCTCAGCATGGTGATGTGGTTAACTTGATCATACTGTAAGTTATCCTACACTGAGCTTCCCCTGCTTATTTGTTCCACAATTGTATGGTTCTTTTAGATTTTGCACTGATTATCACAAGGTAAACAGTGTTAACAAGCCTGATTCCTTTCCTCTTCCCCGTATTGAAGACTATATTGATAGGATCAGTGCTGCAAGTAATGTAACCAAGCTAGATCTGCTGAAGGGTTATTTGCAAGTGCCTTTAACTGAGTGTGTATCAGAGATCTGCGCATTTTATACTTTTTTTAACATTGCCTTGTTGGTCTGGTCAGGGCTGGGGACGGGAGAGAGGATTCCCACCTAAACCATATGTGTTGTGCCCCTAACCTAGACTGGGGAATTGGCTGTAATTAGTCTCCTGACAGAACTTATGCGTGCCGCTCATTAATGCATAGGCTGTTCACATACTGAAATAATGGCACCTGCCCTGCTTATTTACACTATATAGCCAAAAGTATATCAACACCTGACATCCAACATGTCATCCAAAATTATGGGCATTAATATGGAGTTGATTCAACCTTTTCTGTTATAACAACCTCCATTCTTCTGGGAAGGCCGTATACTAGATGTTGGAGCATTGCTGCAGGGATTTACTTCCATTCAGCCAAAAGTGCATTAGTGAGGTTGGGCGCTGATTTGGGATTAGGCCTGGCTTGCAGTTGGCTTTTCAATTGTTCCCAAAGGTGTTGGATGGGGTTGAGGTCAGGGCTCTGCTCAGGCCAGTCTATTTCTTCAGTTCCATTCTCAACAAAACCATTTTAATATGGACCTCACTGTGTGCCTGGGGTCATTGTTATACTGAAACAGGAAAGGGCCTTCCCCAAACTGTTTGGGAAGCATAGAGTCATCTATAATGTGATTGTGTGCTGTAGCATTAAGATTTGCCTTCACTGGAACTAAGGGCCCTTGCCCAAACCTTGATGAACAACATCCCCAGACCAACGGGTGTCCAAAAGTACTAGATGCTGAAAACACACTTGCAGCACAGAGCACACTGCACTGCTGCGTATAAATACTTCAGAACATGCCTCAGAAATACACGCTATCAGTAGGACTGCCACTTCATACCATACTTCATTCTAATGACAAAGATGATGGTGAAAGTTAAAGTACACTTTTTGGGGATAGGGATGTTTATTTCCACGAAGGATGGCATGCAATTGAGGGTAAAGTGAAATTGTAACTGACAAATTCTAATCGGTTCAAATAGGTTACATGTTTTTTCCACAAAATAGTGGAAAATAAACCTGAATATTTGCTACACCATTCCTAATGGTTGACTAATGCCACATTTGCATGGTAGTATCAAGTCAAGACATCAACGTGGCATGAAGTTTCATGATGATCAGCCAATGCTAAGCCTGTAAAATGGATGCTGATAATAGATTGGCTGGCATCGGCCATGTTTTTATAGATATATTTTGATCTTTGGACCCCCTGTGGGGAACTTGTACAGAGATGTATGATACCAAATTTCAACCTGATTGGCTAAAGAGTTGAAAAATTATAGGCATTCTTATAGGCAAACTCATTTGCTTGCTATATTGCAAAACCTCCATCCCATAAGGGAACTTTTCACATCAATTAAATTTCCTCAGTTGGACTGTTCTCGTGCCATCAGCAGGGTGTTCTGTAGTGATCTGTCGTCCCAATCGCAATGTAAAAATGTGATTTAACCGCAACTTTAAAATGGTACTCACAATTTCCCAAATAAACTCTGTATCATGTATCATTGGCAGCCTGTCGAAGAAAACCTGCAACCAATGTCAAACACAGTGAGAGAGAAACCCCATGGGGACGATTGTTTTGGTACATCATAACAGACTGGCCAGCTGAGGATGGATAACATCATACTTGTTGTTTTTGGTACACAAATTTGATCGTTCGCGTGTAATGCAAGATGCATATCGATCATTTGCTGTAATTTTGTATCCTTTTTCATATTAGTCTAATTTATGGTCAAACTAAGATAACTTAAAATTGACTCAATTTCATCTTGGGGTGGCACGGGTGTGCTGTTAGTAGCATGGTACCAAGTTCGATTCCCAGGTGACAGTCAAGGAGTAAGCTGTTCAGAAAATGGATGGATAGACAATTTCATCTTTACCAGCTTCTCAAACTACTGTATATGCATACATACTGCGGTACTCTGCCACCTTTTGTATTATCTGCCTAATTAGCTCTACAGGGACAGGTATCAATAAAATAAGTGAAATTAGCAGCTTTATTACAGTATGAAATCAGCACACATGGGGTGTTCACTGGATTATGGTAGGAAAACACTGCACTACAATGCCTTTGACTGCAAACAAATTAGAATTACAATTACATTACAAATTTATGTTCACAAATTATTAGCAAAGGCATTTTTAAAGACTGCAAATCTGTTTGTAGACCAACAACCATTTGGAAGGCTTACAGTTCAAAGTTATTTTTAACTGAACTGGTCCATAAATGTTAATTCATGCACGAGTCAAAAGAGATTTTTCAAACATAGAATGTTTTGTTTGTATTAACTGATTTTGAAGAGGTCAGGAGCTGAAAATGTTCATAGAGTTGGAAAGAGTGTAATTCAGTCTGTCCTCCACTCACCCCCACCCCCCTTTACCCAGTCTGTATTACTTCATGAGCAGACGTCCTCCCAAAGACTGGGCATGAAACTTGTAAAAATTATTGTTAAATCTTTTTAATAATAATTTTCTTTAACAGAAATTTTCTCATGTTCTGCATTTCACACAACCTCATACTAGAAGTGCAAACACCAAGTGCAAAAACAGAAGGAGAAAAAGCACACACCCAGAACTTCCTCATCTAAAGGACATGTGATATATGTACAGGAAATGTAACAGGAAGACTTGAAAATAGTTTCATGCAAACGGTTGTGCACATAATTTCACAGCAATCAACTGATGACAGGAATGGAAAGGATGTCTCCATTGCCACTTGCCTCACTCTGCATCAGTCTAGCAGCCATAGGTAGGACAAGTTAGATATACTGCTCTTCTTTTGTCAGGGATCTAAATTTCAAGTCCTGTTGTATGCACATAATATATTCAGATGTTATGTATGCATAGATTTTCTCCAGTGCTTTTGAAGACTCACTGTGAGACTTCTAACTTTTCATGTGCCGAAAAGACACATGCTTCGAGTGGTATTTCACTGGGAAATTGCAATAATCTATTGATTTCTGAGTTAAGCAGATTCTGAATTTAAATTTAGGCATTTTTGTAATACCTGGGTGATTTTTTTATTCTTGTGAAAAAACAACAGAAGGTAAAAGAGTGACAACAAATGCCCCGACGAAGGTCTTGTACCGAAAGCTTGCCATTAAAAAACACATTTTTTGCAATACCCTCAGTGTGCCATCAGCCGTTTATTACATTGAAAGAGTGACAACAGACATTTATATTGCACAAAATTAATTGCATATAAGATTAAATGAAAGCTTTTAAATTGCAACAAAAATGTTGGTAGTCAACCTTTCTCTGGTTCAGATTGTTAAATATGCTAATTTTATTGTTATTAAAAAATAATTAATACTTTTTTCAGACATTTTTTTGCAACATTAATTGCATTCACCTCAGGCCATACTCAAACTTGTATTTGGATGTGTGCACCTGCCTAAGTATTTTTTGCAAAGCATGAATTATACATGTTTTCTATGCATATTTTCAGACTTGTGCACATGCTTATCTTTTATACTGAGAAGTGCTTCCTTGTATGTAATGGAAAATGTAAATGTGTACGGGTTAACCACAATGCCCATAGATGGACAAAAATACAGACACCAGAATTATTACACTTAGACTGCATTAATAGTACCTTAGACTAAAAACGGAGGAGACTTTAATTATGAAAAACTATTAAAATAAGGCTCTTGAAATCAAGAAATAGTTTCTGCATATCTGCCGTAAAATATCACCATAGTCATCACTTTAAAGCTGAAAAATATTAGAAAAGAATAGGAGGCTTTACAATAAAACAATGTAAAAAAAATCTTCCAGTTTGGAAGCCAGCTGTTATTTCGGAATGGTTTTCATATGGAACAGTAGCCTTTTGAAGAAAACATTAAAGAAGAAACATAAAAAATATGTGTAATTATTGGAATGGCAGGTATGCCATCCCGCCAAGTTACGCCATGGCGGGGCGGCATGCCCCATACCTATACAGCACCAAGACTTTGGCACTTTTCAGGGTTTCCTACAGAAATAACAGCGACAGACTCTCAGCCCTTAAAAACATTAATTTCTGTACATTCTGACCCTATTTCCACAGACAGAATTCATAAACAACTTCACATGTCCACACAATAAAGCCCCAAACTAAGGGGATTTTGCGTTTTTTCCTTCTTCTTATTTTTCAAGTGACTTGAAACAATTGAGGAAACATTGGGTAGCATTGCTTTGGAATATATGCAAGGTAGCATATTGTTTGTAGTACAGTAACTTGGCATCATTTTGATATCAATACGTTTAATGGCAGGCGTAGATTTTGCCAGTTTGAATGAATGAGTTATAGACAGTGCTTTGTATGTGTGAGTAACTTGGCATTTTTGTAAGTTGAAAACGTGTTGTTTTATGAGATGTATATATTCACAGCCCATATTATCTTCCCATTTGATCAATATGATGAGAGAGGCTGCACATGAACTGTAATTGTGTAAATGACAACATTTGAATCTAGTAATTTTACCAATATTTTTTCAAAATTTTACAAATGTTAGTACACACCAATTTCTCAGCAACCAAAATAAATAGAATATTATGCAGTGCAAATTTTTCCTTGGATGTGATTTTTTCCATAAACAAAGCTTTCAATATCAGCAGACAGTAAAACATCTGTTGATTGTACTGCAGGATAACCTTCGTGATCTTTTTTTGCTTGTGAGCCTTGGGCCTTTTACTTGTGAACATTGGGCCTCATTCACCAACCGTTCTTAAGAATAATTTTCTTCTTGAAACCCACTTATGCAGTTTTCACAAAGATTCTGACATTCACCAATGTTTTCTTATCTAGGATTTTTTCTTAGGTAACCATTTTCATTATTTTAAGGTGCATTAGCTTTAAGGTGCCAGGTTCCGCCTTAGAGGGTGGTTGCCTCAGCGGGAGTTCATCTGTAAGTAAATGATAAAGATCAAACCATTGTAGTGACCTTTTATTTTGGGGTGGTTTCAATTATGCAATGTCTGGTCTATATCGCAAAAGCAAATGTTTAAATTTATGAATACAAACTAAGCACTTTTTAAACACATGGACATGTTGAAGAAGAGAACACATTCAGAGGCGTCACTAGGGGGGTGCGGACCGCACCGGGTGACACCATCAGAGGGGGGTGACACTGAAATGACTGGCAATAAATTTTTTGTGCAGTGTTTTGTGTAGCGACGGGTTGAAACAGCTAATTTCTCGCGATGCAGTTTACTGCCGGTTGATTTAATTAGCGGTATTAATGTGACGAGAAGCGCTTTGTTGTTCGAATGCATAACACACAATTCCTTGTGCCCACTCCCACCACATTTTTTTTTTTTTGCCGCCTCAGATTTGACATCAAACCATTTTTTTTTTTTTTTTGCTTAATCAGTTGTGCGCCCTTCTCCGGATACAGCATTCACTGAACGAGTAATAGCATCCCATGCATCTTTTTTTGTGTGTTATTTTATATCCACTACTGACGCTACTAAATATGACAGGTCGTTTGCTGTTCACTTCCTGCAGCAGTACCTCCACTTCAGAACTACTGAAGTTTTTCTTACGTTTGCAGTCCGGTGCTCCACCGTCTTTAGATTTTCGTTTGGGCATTCTTGACTTCTGTCTCAACTTTTCTTTTCAATTTCTGTGTGCACACGGCCCTGCAGTCTCATGCCCTTTTATGGGGATTGGCAAGGCGTTTACCTATGCTAATTAGGAACAACTAGCATGCGCTTTCAACTTAAGAAGACAATGAGATTCATCATTATAAAAACACGGGTGCAAATAATTCTGCGGTTTAAGAACACGCCATGAATCTGACGTAGACTTTTCTTAGGACCTTTCTCAAGAACAAATATAAGAAAAAACTTAGGAAGATATTGGTGAACGAGGCCCATAGTGGCTTTGCATGTTGACTTTTGAGCTTGATCTTTCAAATCAATGGAATATTCTCAGCCCTGGTTAACAAGCGAGGGATGACTGGAAGTGAGGTGATGCTTAAGTTTGCTTGGAACCATTGCATGTTTTGAGTTTTTCCCTATGTGCAATGTGTAATGGAACAGGGTAAAATTAATCCCCTGTGTATATAAACCTGCAGGAATAACTGTCATGGTGGAGTCTAATGCTCATCAGTCTAGCTTACTTACTGCTCTCCATTAAATAATCAGTGCTGCCACAGGAGGGTGACAGTGATGGGTCAGGAGGAGTTGGGGTGTTTTGTTTGACGGATTAGTTGAATTTAGCTTAGGTCTAACTTTTCATAATGTAGCTGCCCTTGCTAAATTAGCTAGCTAATGTTGCAGACTACATTTTCCAGTGCAATCAAAAATAACAAACTCACTCACATTGATGTGATGCTATCAAAATTCGAAAACCATTACATTTATGGCAACTATCCCCTACTCTAACATTCTGATGTCTCTTCTTATGAATGGCCTTGTTGATCTTATGCTGGAAAGAAGTTAACACCCGCTTTTTGCAGACATTAAAAAACAGATGCAGTTACCTTTGCCGCACTGGCCACCAGCCATGATAAATCACCTGTAGGAGGTCATATGCATAAATTTACATTATCTCCTCCAATATTTTTGCAGTCTAACATCAGAACACCCTAAAATACATATGCATTAACCCAAACACAGAAATTTTATGGATGTCGCATTTCTCTCATTTTACCAGTGCAAACCTCCAGTGTGACACCTTACTACATATGGAAAAAGCTATTTGTCTTGTTAGTGTCTATAAAAGTGCCAAGGAGGCTTAGTAAATATGGTCCTATGGCTCTTGTGAATGAGAATCATTCATTTTACAAGACAAGAACAAATATTCCTAGATCAGAATCTGGGAGCTCTATTTTTTGGCCAGTGCATGTGGCGAGCTGTCGCAGGGGTTGAATTACCATTTTCATCATGGATTTTGATGTGCTTGAGCCTTTTTGGTAACTTCATGGTTCGCTATGAGTCAAAGTGGCACTGCTGGGGGTGTGTCAGTGAAGAACAAATTAGTTGTTTAATATTATCCAAGTTATTTATGTTCAGTGTTCACACTGAAATACAATTATTTTCTACTGTAACATCTGAAATAAAATTTGTTGGTAATAAATATGTCCTTTGGAAATGGTTGCTGGAATAAATTAATTAATGCATAGGCTATTCACATACTGAAATAATGGCAGTTGCCATGCTTACTTACACTATATAGCCAAAAGTATGTGGACAGTTTAGTTACAATATCAGTAAAACACCTGAAATCCTATTCTGATGGGAGTGAGAATATAATATTTTAACAAACTTCATATTAAAGTAATAATCTTGAGGATTTTCATTAAAATTAATGTCTGTTAAGTCACTATCTATCGCCAAATTAGGTAAAACAATGGTGATTAAGCGTATTATTATATTAATTTATATTATTATTATTATTATTATTTATGATTAAAGAACTGGGTGTCTGTGGCGACATTCCGCCAGAGAGGGTAGGCAGAGCTAACGCAACAGGCTTGCTCTTCAACTCACTTGTGTGTGAACGGCGTACTGTTTTTTCCGGTGTCTGCCAGCATTACAATAACAGAGAAGGGGGGGCGGGTTATGAAACCCTAAAACGTTTTTGTGTAACATGAGAGGTCATATTATTTGTTGATGTAGATTTCGTATTACATTTGATGACAATGTAACCTTACTAAATTACATAGCTATTTGCACAGCTAACACTAGCTACCGGACCATGTCAAGAAAGGCAACATTAGTTTAGACAACGTTGCGCACAGTATCCATCTCTCATATCAGGTAACGTTGCGTTAGCAATTATAAAAAACATTAGCTAACGCTACCGACCGGTACCGACCTCGCAAACCGTCTCTCGAATGCAATGCTACCTAGTTGCAACGTGCAGTGTAGCTAACTAAAGGCCAGTTCAGATCAATGATTCGCAACGAGACTGGATGCAACTTGCAAAATTCCAAGACGTCTGATTGTAAACGTTCTAAAACTGCACTTGGCGATTTGACAAGGTGGGTCTTTTGAGACCCCAGGCAACGGCTTCAGACGCTCTGCAACTAACCAGTTCACACCACTACAATTTTCTCTGCAACATTCTAAAACTATTTTGTGTCGTTGCGGATCATTGATCTGAACTGGCCATAACGTTACCGTTATTTACATTGCCATCAAGTTAATAATGATCGAAATAAAGCCGGGGTATAGGTGGGGCAGAGCCGGGTCTAATTTCTGTGTAAAGATGTCAAGCCGGCGAAAACTAAATAAAAGAATACGGCAGTATGGATTAGCGTTGTTATTATTTTATTCCGCTTCCTCATATGTTCCTTCAGCCTTGATGCCCTTTTTTGATGAAATCTCCTTTGCTTTTGTTTTGTTCTTCTTGTTCTGATTGCTAATTTAACACCCAGCTCAGCTTTATCCTCGAACGGTTTAGCTAGCAAAACCAGAAACACCAAGGGTAACATTTTGCAAGGTGGTTGTTTCAAAAATATCACGCGACAATCATTCACCAAAAAGACTGTTTATTGTGCACGAGATACATAATTGCACGAACCACAGCGAATCCCGCAAATTCTTCTCTGCAATGTAAAGACATACCAGGCAAAAGGTGGATAAAGAACGTTTGTGGAAATTGATCATCACTAATTCTACCCCAGGTCTGCTACAGCATTTTAACTCGGCTCAGCAGTGTAAAGACAGTTTAAGTTAGCCTAATGTTAGACAATGAATGAGTATGTACATATTGTTACTTTTATAACAACCATTTTTTATTCAGTAAATAGTAAGTGTTATAGTTGGCGTGGCCCATGTGCCAACTGACTGACGTCACACGAGCGACACTGGTTGGATCCGGGTGGATCTATGGGAAGTGAGGTCCAAAAACACACCTGCAATTACTGCTTCTCACCATTGGTACCGCCAAAGAGAACGAAACGGAAATCTTCGAGATTGTAACTTTAATAGCACAAGTTATAACTACTCCTGCTACACCCAGTCCCAGTTCACCTCCTAATCACTCTGCCTACACAATAACATTCATTTTGCACATTTGCGAGAGTCGCCATCTTATACAATTGTTGTCCGAGAACTGAGTAAGCCAAATATCATCCAGCGGGAGGTGTTCAGCCCTCTGATGCTCCCTCAATAATGTGGAAATTAAAATGCTGGCTTAAAAGCAATTGCTGACCCAGCAGGCATCGTGTTGCTTAATGCCGTTACTAGAGTTATTAACCAAATTTTTGTCCTTTTTCAAAAGAGAGTTATCTGAAGCAAAGTTATCTGAAGCAAATACCGTTGATTAAAGTGTACTGACCAGTGGCGTAAGGTAGTTTTGACGGGCCCCAGTTCACGCTAGTTACTAGTTATGAAGCACACACACACACAAACACACACCATTAGGCGTATATATATTTTACCAACAATAGCCTACCTAGCATCTACTAGGCTATTAGCTAGCTAACCATAATTTGTAGGCTGGCTATCCACCTGGTAGCGACCATAATTTACCCAACTTGTAGCCTAGTAAGCCTACCATAATGTATGTATAACTTGTCTTGAAATTTATATCTAACAATAGCCTAATGTTACGATTATTTAGGACTAACGAAAGGTTATTTCACGTATGATTTCACATTTGAAAGCAGAGAACTGAGAAGCTGGTTGGGGCCTTGCAGTTTCACGTTGAGCTCAGATAGATAGTGCGTAATGTCAACCATGAAGGCTAAATCACACAGCCACTTGCTATCGCTGAGTTCCGCGAAAGGTTTCCCCTTAGTCTCCATGAATTGTTTGACCTCATCCCGCAATTCATAAAACCTCTTGAGCATGTTCCCTCGGCTCAGCCATCAAACTTCACAATAGTAAACCAGATCCCCGTACTACAATTCAAGTTCCTTCAGTTGCTCCTTAAACTGGCGGCTGTTTAGCCCTCTGCTTTTGATAAAGTTTATGCATGATACTACTGTTGACATCAGGTTGTTGAACCACAGGGACTGCGCATACAGATTCTCTTGATGAATAATGCAATGGCATATAATTAAATCAGTTGGATCAAGACTGAGACGATTCATTTCTTTTTTGATAAATGCAATTAACCCTTTTTGCGAGCCAACCATAGCTGGGGCTCTGTCTGTTGTAAGGCCACTTAACTTGTCAAATAGTAGCTGAAGCTTGTTCATCGCCGAAACAACTTTCTCAAACACATCCTCACCTCTGGTAGGCCTCTAAAGACAGAAGTTCCTCTCGCACTTCAAAGTCGGTGGTAATCCCATGAACGAAAATGGCCAGTTGGGTGCTGGTAATGTCCGTTGTTTCATCACAAGCCAGAAAGAAAAATTCGAAGTCACTTGCTGAGTCCTTCAGCATTTTTTCAATATCTTGTGCAATGTCAGTAATTTGATCTGACACGGTTCTTCGAGACAAACTAACACTCTGAAACAATTTGACTTTTTAACTCTGCAGTAGCGAAGATGCACTCTTTTACGAACTCTTCCTCTGCATGAGGCCTCAGCTTTTTGGCGATTAGCTCACTCACCACATAACTTGCCCGAGTTATGTTGTCTTCCTCACGATGAGGTCTCGTGAAAGTGGCTTGTTGTGCATCCAAACCCCGCCAGAGAGCTTTGATTTTATCCAGTTGTATTTGTCCTCGCAACTCCTCGAGTTTCACGTTTCGTGCTGTAATGATGCTCCAAATTGGCCTTTTTCATTACAGCTATCACATCCCCACAAACCAGGCAGACAGGCTTGCCTATCACTTCAACAAAAAAATAACTGTTTGTCCATTTTTCTTGGAAAGCTCGACATTCCGCATCAACTTTTCTCTTCTTTGCAGTAGCCATTTTACAGAGGGGGACAAAATGTAATGTAGCCTACAAACGTAGCAACCTTTGCGCTCTCAAAAAAACAACCAATCACAATTAAACTCAAGCTTTACATTTAGTGTTGATAGCCCAATCAGGACTGTCAGTTCCACTGGCTGGCTGCAGTAGGCTATGTTCGAAACTGAAAGTAGCCTGAACAGCGTCGGCAATATTTTTTTGTTTTTTGTCTGCAGCCTATTGATGAAATTGCATTCATGGAATTTCCTCACGGGCCTGATCCAATGGCCTGGAGGGCCGAACCCTGAGGTTCCCCACCCCAGGTCTAGACGTTCAGATTTTGCGCCTAAACTAGCTATATCATATCGTCTCGTCACATGATCAAATAGAGACTTGACATTGGACAGCAACATACATATTACCCAGCGATCATCATTGCATATCTGTATATGACAAAAATACTAAAGAAAATAAGAAATTATTCATTTAATTGAATAGTTTTTATAGTTTATTTGTAGTTTTTATAATTAATGTAGAATAATCATATAATTTTGTTATAGATTACTACAGACTATTTTACCAAAACAAAAAGAAAACCATGACAGAGCTGGGTCTGCCTTTTCGAAGGCATAGCCTATATAGCAAATGGCACCGTTTTTAATTTAACGTGAGTTCCTCTTTGAACACAGGTGTACTTCCGAGGTGGCAATCTGAATCACTCGCAAGGGCCCGTTCTCCGGCAAACACATTGTTGGAGGGCCCGCTCTCTCTAACCCTAACCCTAACCCTAACCCCCATACTATAGTACTATACATCCTGATCTTAAGGAATTTACATTTTTCTCAAGCACTCAAGAACAACTCCGGAATAGACCCAAAAAACAATTCAATCTTCAGTTGTTTCTTGTGACATAGGAAGCTTCTGTATTTCAAACCACAGCCTGGTATTATTACAGCTCAAAGTTATTGAAAAGCAGCACTCTTACAAATCCTAGAGATTTAGCCCCCAATTACTCAGCAACCCAAAATTTATTTCATATTTTACGTTGAATTCAAACTGTTTTATTCAGTAAACATCACATATCTCATTCAGTATTGTGGGAAATTTTTAAAGTATACAGTGCCCTTGGAAAGTGTTCAGACCCCTTCATCTTTTCACATTTTGTTACACTACAGCCTTAAAAAATTCATTTTTATTCTCATAAATCTACACACAATACCCCATAGTGACAAAGTGAAAACAGGTTCTTAGAAATTTTTGCAAATTTATTAAAAATAAAAAGTATTCAGACCCTTTACTCAGTACTTTGTTGAGGGACCTTTGGCACCAATTACTAAATTTGGCCTCGAGTCTTCTTGGGTATGACGCTACAAGCTTGGCACACCTGTATTTGGGGTATTTCTCCCATTCTTCTCTGCAGATCCTCTCAAGCTCTGTTAGGTTGGATGGGGAGCGTTGCTGCACAGCTATTTTCAGGTCTCTCCAGAGATGTTCGAGAGTGTTCGGGGCTCTGGCTGGGCCACTCAAGGACATTCACAGACTTGCCCCGAAGCCACTCCTGCATTGTCTTGGCTGTGTGCTTAGGGTCATTCTTCTGTTGGAAGCTGAACCTTCGCCCCAGTCCGAGGTCCTGAGTGCTCTGGCGCAGGTTTTCATCAAGGACCCCTCTGTACTTTGCTCCGTTCATCTTTCCCACGATCCTGACTAGCCTCCCAGTCCCTGCCACTGAAAAACATCCCCACAGCATGATGCTGCCACCACCATGCTTCATCGTAGGGATGGTATTGGCCAGGTGATGAGCGGTGCCTGGTTTTCTCCAGATGGGACGCTTGGCATTGTGGCCAAAGAGTTCAATCTTGGTTTCATCAGACCAGACAATCTTGTTTCTCATGGTCTGAGAGTCCTTTAGATGCTTCTTGGCAAGTTCCAAGTGGGCTGTCATGTGCCTTTTACTGAGGAGTGACTTCCGTCTGGCTACTCTACCATAAAGGCCTGATTGGTGGAGTGCTGCGGAGATGGTTGTCCTTCTGGAAGGTTCTCCCATCTCCACAGGGGAACACCTCTCTGACCAAGGCCTTTCTCCCCCGATCACTCAGTTTGGCTGGGCGGCCAGCTCTAGGAAGAGTCCTGGTGGTTCCAAACTTCTTCCATTGAAGAATGATGGAGGCCACGGTGTTCTTCGGGACCATCAAAGCTTCAGATTTTTTTTGTGCTTTTCCCCTGTACCTCGACACTATCCTGTCTCGGAGGTCTACGGAATTTCTTCGACTTCATGGCTTGGTTTTTGCTCTGACATGCACTGTCAACTGTGGGACCTAATATAGACAGGTGTGTGCCTTTCCAAATCATGTCCAATCAATTGAATTTACCACAGGTGGACTCCAATCAAGTTGTAGAAACATCTCCAGTATGATCAATCTGAAGAAAAATGCCAAGTTACTCAAACATACTAAGCACTATAAGCCATTAACCCTCTGGGGTCGAGAGCTCCGCCGGCGGAGCTCGACAAGATGAAATTAACTTTCGTTTCTATTTGGATGATTAACTTCACGTGCTGTTATCATACAGACGCAACAAAAACATTGACAGAAACCTTAGAATCGTGACTTTCCAATGCGCCCATTGGCAAATAATATGAATTGTTTTAAATGTTCTAAATTTGATTAATTAGATCATGTATGCTTCGTTAAACTTTACTCATTACTATGTGAATTTCGCTCAGCAGGAAGTCTGCCCAAATCGCAATCACATGTTAACAACATTATAATTACTCTCCATAGAAGGAGACTAAAGGAGGGGCGATGCGAGATCCATGTGAGAAATGCCAAGTCTGTGAAAGCGGGATAGAATGTCAAAGTGTCGCCTAATTCACTTCTTTTGAGGTGAACATTTCGTTTAATTTTGGAAAATGGTCCGTCCGGAAGCCGACACTGATGAAGAGCGGTGTCATTTCGAACAGCGAACTGATCCAGCTGAGGATCAACTTCATGCGTAAGTATATTTCTTATGATCATATTGGTAAATATGTGTACTGTATTGCAACGTATCTGTGTGTTTGTAGGAATATCCAGCAATATGCGCGTTTGTAAATTCCCACACTACGAACGATTCGAACTATTGCATCTCAAAATTATAGGCTAGGCTCTCTGCGTCTGGTTGTATTAGAAGTATCAGGTAGACTGTATGTTTTTAGATCATATTGGTAATAAATAGCTCGTGGCGTGGCTAAGATTCTAAAACTGATGTCCTTGCTCAATCGATATTAGCATACTGTAAGTAAATTCGGGAAATAGCAATATAATAACCACTTAGCTAAACAGACCTAGCCTACTTCAGATTGAGGCATTGTTATTGATGAGTTGCGTGTAGTTGAGCTGGAATAGCAATGTTTATTTAGTTTAGCTAATGTTGTTTCGTTGATAGCTTGCATTATTTGTAAATGTGTGCTGTATTGCATTCTCTGTGTGTTTGTAGGAATATTCACTAATATGCGCTCTTGTAAATTCCCACACTACAAACGATTCTAACCATTGCTTCTCAAAATTATAGGCTACCTCTCTGCGTCTGGTTGTGTTTGTATGGTTCTTTGTTTGTATATGATGTAACCATGTCACATTTCCTAAGTTTTGTTTTCATTAGTTAGTGGTTTGCCCCTTTTTTGTAAAGCACATTTAATTTTCACCTGTTGAAGGAAATGTGCTATATAAATAAAGTTTGATTTGATGTCACATTTCCTAACAATTTTGTTTTTATCATATCTACAGAGATGCTGATCAGGAAACACGGCCTAATTCACCACTAGCTAAGAGGCCACGCAAGCGTTGCATGAGTCTCATCTCATCTTCCATGCATATAGTTTGCTTCAATAAATGTTCTGAAAATCAAAAGATGTCTTTGTTTCTGTCTTCTAAATGGCTCACTGAGTCTTTGTCTTAGTGGTGGGGAGGCATGCGGCCAGGTGTGAATAGCCTACTTAGCTGGCAGGTCGTCCTACCCAATGCATATTCATTACAGAAAGGCCATTTGCCCTCCCATTCTCACCTGGTGTTGAAAAATAGTAGACACAACACTTTTAACAATGTATTTTATATTTCTCATTGGATTTGCTAAAATATTTTGTCATCTTTTGATACCCAAGACCTTGATGAACACATTTCAGTGACCAAAAGTCTTAGTCACAATTGTTCAGTGTGCTTTATTACAACATTCCTGTGCATGTTCAAAACTACTGTTTACAGTTTGTGTGTTTTTAGAGCAGTTTACAATCCATATATGATTATGACCTACTTACTGCTGCCATATTATTGTAGCTGAGTATGTGCTGAAAACAAAGATATGAAACACTTTGGAATCACTGTATATAAAGTTGATGAAATTTACACAAATGTCAGAGCATCGCACAATCACCAGTGTGCCTCATTTTACCCTTAGACCCCAGAGGGTTAACAATTGAAAAATCTGTCCTGCTCCGTTTTCTGTTATTTATTCTGAGATCGACTTTTTGCGTTTATAAGGCATTTGGATACGCTTAGCTGTAGGTAGGAGTCCTCTTTGCAGTCTTCCTTAGGTAGAGGACTGATGCTACATGAGAATTCGAGAAGTAAAAGTAGATAATAGTTGTGAGAAGTAGAACAGTTGACATTGGACAAGAGCATGCGCAGACATATTTCCCAGCAATCTTTGCATCTCAGAAAATAACAGTAGTACCAAAGAAATGACCAGAAATTATGAAATTGAGTAGCTGAAACAGAAAAAATATGTGTTCAGCAGAATGGGCATTTATGTGAAGTTTGACATGATCACTATGGAGGAATATTTTGGACAAAATTAAATAAATAAACACATCATAAAATGTGAGCATAAATAATTAAATACATCATGAAATAAATAAATACATAATGAAATGTGAGCATAAATAATTAAATGTGGCACAAAATGTATGTATGTATTTATTTATTCAATTATTTATTTATTTCAATGACACTACGTGTGCGACATGAAATAAGGCTTGAAATTAAACCGTCACTTTCACCCATCAAAGTTGGGAGGGCGGGCTCTAGTGAGTACACAAAACACAGGAGGCTTAGTGATAGGTGGAGTATTTCTGAGAGACCCGCCTCTAGTGGCTTCAGTCTACCGCAATCAAGCGATGAGCGATAGGATTCCCAAGGCAAGCAAAGCGCAATAGCACACCATGTTGTGCCAGCGGGCGGTCAGGACCAAGCGGCCAAAACCAGACTTCGTTTTTGAAGCTCATTTCCTGGTGTTGTAGTTCCTGGTTGCTCACTAGCGCCACTACGGATGGCTCCAGTATAGGTCTTTTCATATCCGGTTTCCATGTAAGTCTACGGTACAAATGCGATCAAAATACAAAGTCAATAATTTTTTCTCACAAGAACAAATAGTCATAATAGGTGTATTTTATTCGTCTTATGACTGTCCATGGGTCGATTTCATGATTTTTTGCGTCATTTGGGCACAGTGCCAATATTTGTTCTGGACCAATGAGGTACAGCTTGCATCACTTCCGGATTACTGCGGAGGACTGAGCTACAGTAGGGGCTACAGTCTATGGTCACTGGGGTAGGCGGTGGCGCCTCTTGGCCTTGACATTGCGGCTCCGGCCACGGTCCACCTGTGCGAAGGCAGAAAATGCAGGCATCCCATTTCGTAGTGGTTTCATTATGGTGTGTGCTATTTACAGCTGCACTAGACGACCATAAAATAATCCTCCTCTTAAGTTTTTCGGTAGCCGAGTCATTTTCACTATTTCCTTTAGCCTACTTAACCAAATAATTAGTTGGCAGAAAGCGTAATCAGCTTGCTATATTTGGTAGTCCAGTAGCCTATGCTAAAACAGTTCGCAACTTCGGCTACCAAGCCATTTGACTAGCTAACTAACCTTAACCGGCAAATATTCAATCTGTCAGACGTGTTTGATGGCTTGTCAGTCGTGTACATACCGTAAATGTCTACCTGGGCCATGCTTGACGCATGTGACAAAGCTACTATAATCCCGATTTTGGATAAACATTTTTTCAGTTTCACGAAGCGAATTAAGAGTCTCAAGGTTCATTTGCTGAATAACATACAACACACGATGAAATCACACATACAGAATTTAACGAAATTAACCATCTTGGCATTTAGAAAGGAACATGTTTTTAGCATTTAAGAGACCGACAAGCTAGGCATTTAAGGCAGTGGTTTTCAGAATCGGTCCTGGGGGCTCCTTGCGTATATTGGCTTTTCTCCATTGGTTTTGATGATTTACAAGAAAAAAATAATAGCCTAATAATAATTAGAAATTCAATGTAGGCTACATTATTTTTGTCTTCATGCACCCGGTGGAAAACTTGCTGTACAAAGTGCGTTGTCATATTTACACGCAGATCATTTATTAAAATACTTGGTAGATTTGTTAATCACCGCTGACAGTGTTAATTTTTATTTGGTAGAAAGTGATTTTCGAACGATCGGTCAGCTAGCGTCACCCAGCAAGTGAACACCACAAACGGCGATGGAGTAGCTAGTAGCAGTTACTGGCTCATTAACTGACTGTGGCGAAAACCTACGACGATAACTTGCTCGGTTAACAGCAGGTCTACCAGACAGTTATACGAAAATTAGCCTTGTCAAATCACCAGTAGCCTACACATCACTGATTGATTGACCATCAGTGTAGTCAATGTTCTTCCCCTGTGGTTCATATTGCTAATGCGTGAGCTAACCACGGATAGCCTACCTAGCTCACTGGCAAGCTGATATGCTAGCTAAGCATATTCGTTTTGCTGAGAAACATAAATTAAAGCTAACTGAACATAATTTTATTTTTAATGTCATACATATAACGTGATTACATGACACAGTACAGTCACGGATGGAAATTAAACTCCGTAAACATCTGATAATATATATACAGTGGGGGTGCTACTGGCGTCATCACATGCACATTTTCCTCAACAGAAAATTCTGTCTTTGCTGTGGAAGATCCTGTGTTGTTTATGATATTGAAAATTGGAATATTGGAATTCACGGTTCACAAGCAGTTTGAGTGACATAAAAAAGCATGCAGAGATTGTTTTGAGTATACTGACCATGATGTTCAAGGATGTGTTCATTGATGGTTTGTTTTCGATAAGTTCACATGTTGTTGAGAGTATACTGCCTACTTTAGCATTACTCAGAGAAGTGAGAGTTACCGTTAACTGTAATGACTTATTGCACACCAGTGGCACATGCTGGTGGATTACATGCCCACAAGCCTGCCTGTTGAGCTGCACACAACATGTCTTCTTCCTACTCATGTCTGTGTAAAGCTGACCGGGCAAACTGCAGTGTGATGTGGACAAGTGGTTTCTGACATCACATGCTTTGTCAGAGAGCATGTACATCTATCTCCTAGTGTTGGCAATCTTCTCCCTTTGTGGAACCAAGTCGGGACCGGTGAAGTAACACACTGACAACCACTATCCAACTGAAATGGTTTTATTACAATACATGAAGGGAGATGCGCCATGGCACATCGACAGTTGTTCTGTCCGAATCAAAACAAGACAGACACAAGTGAGGGTTTACGTATCCTATTAAGAGGTGTAACAATTGCCAAGTGTGAACGTTCCCAGGAATGAATATACATTGCACCCAGACTTCCCGAGGACACCCATTTGGTCTGCTGCTAGTGACACTCCTTTGATCAGTGACTTTTTTATATCATCACAAATCATAACATAACATAATATAATTGATTGCCTACTGATTACCTACAGACTAGATAGTATCTAACACTGTATCAAGCTTAGTCTTGAAGATCCCCAGATTTTCTGCCTCTCCTGCGTGACCTGGCAGGCTATTCCACACATTGAGTACTCTGCGTGAAAAAATTAATCCTAATGTCTGTATGGAATCTACCTTTGGTTAATTTCAATTTATGTTCCCTTGTCCTACAAACGGAACTCAACCTGAAGAATCTCTTGTAGTTCACTTTGTTGATCCCCTTTATGAATTTAAATGCCTCAATCAAATCTCACCCCTGAGTCTCCTTTTACTAAGCTTGAAGACGTTAAGAATTTTAAATCTTTCCTCATAGCTTTTATCTTTCATACCAGGAATCAATTTTGTTGCTCTTTTTGAACTTTTTCCAGAGCCTCAATATCTTTTTGTAGTACGGTCCCCATAACTGCACACAATACTTAGAATAATTAATTAATTATGAATAATTACGAGGCAGCTATTAACCAGGGCTGAAATCTCGCCCAGACCTCCGTCTCGCGGCTACGCCATGGATGTATAAAGAGAAGGGCTACGTGAGATTACAACACAAAAAGTTTAAAGTGTTTAAAGTGGCTTTAGTTTATCTAATATTTTTTCATGGCATTATAAGCTGACAGCAAAAGTCTTGCATGATTACCATGAAAATTAATTACAAATGAGGTTCAAATGATTCATAATCAGGTCTGACCACTTTCTTCCATCTGCTTGTGTCAACAGTGTCACTTTCTATGACTTTCACCATTGATGTCGACAATACCAAACGCTTCAGGAAGAACACAAATGAAACAGGATACTTTGGATACAGAGCTCTGCAATATATGAATGGGACGGAGAAATGGTGAGTGTTGTTTTACTAACAGCTATGGATGAGTTTTGCCATGCAGTACAACATGTATCATAATATTATACCCATCGTATTATACACATTGTATCACAATTAATGTAAAAGCAAAATGTCATCAAAAATGTCAAAAAACTTGTATGAAGAATAATGGATATATGCAAAGCAGAGGCTACCATACAGACATGGTTTATCCATCTATTAACCATCTCAACATAGGGTCATGTGGAAGAATCATAATTGTATATTTAGGTTTATTCTCAGGAACTGATGCATGTTTAGTCTTTACTGCAATACCTTGAGCCACCACAGTAATTAGCTAATATGCTGCATACCTTGTTCTGTGTGCCTGAATACAAAGAGCTTTATTTTAACAATCATAGTGCATGGTCTAAAGTGCATGTGCATTTATGACATATCCAATTCCACTTTTGCTAATTTAACAGCGGATATATTTGAGCACAAAGTAAGGCACAAGGTTCAAATGGGTGGAAATGAATTAATTCAGTTCAATTTTATCGTATTTGCGCTTTTTACAGAGAACTGTCACAAAGACACTTTACAGAGTAGCAAGGTAACAAACGGCAAAAAGTGTAAACAAGGCAAACACGAGGCCTGAACCCCAAATAGCAAGTACATAAGATTAAAAAAAAACTCCCAGTGGGGAGAAAACCCTCAAACGGTGGTGAGAAAAAACTGTTCATTGGGAAGAAATCTCAAGAGGAACCCAGCCCATTCTCCACTGGCCAACCTGGTGTAACGTAGCAGCTGGATGGAATGTAGCAGAAATGCTACAGGGGCTCTATCACAGCAAATAAAATTAGTTAAACAGATTACAGCTGAGGTGAAAGCTAACAGGAATAATAGAAGATCAAATTGTATAGTTCAGAATACTGCAGTTTAGAGGAGCCGGGTGATGGATCTGAAGCTCCAGGCTACATCGAGGCATGGGCAGGGGAGGAACAGGACTGAAGCAGTCTATGACTATGGAGTGAAGGACAGGGCTGAAGAGCGATCCCATGGATTCAGGCCAAGGAAACAGGCTGGAGCGGTCTTTGGACTCAGGGCGAGGTAAGGGGTGGGAGCCCCATGGAAAGAGCAACAGAAGACAGGGTTACGGTCAGCTAAGCTACCTGGTGTGTCAACTCCATAGGGCCAGCTTGACACTTCTCCCGTGTGGAACCAAGTTGGGAAGGGTGAACACACTGAGGACCACTTTCCAATTGAAAAGATTTTAATACGATGTGCAAAGGGAGACTCGCCACGGTGCCACAACAAGCGTTCCGTATGAATCTCAACGAGACAGCCACAAGTGAGGGTTTAAGTATACTGTTGAGTGGTGTTATTGTCTAGTGTGAACATTGCCAGGTAGGAATATACATTGCAACAGACTTCCCGGGGACACCCAGATGGCCTGCTGCCGGCGACACCCCTTTGATCTGTGGCTATTGTATATCCTTACAAACAGTGATTGAACTCTATTTGTAGCCATTTGTCTATAACAATGGGAAACAGTTTCAGAGTGTGAGTGTGGGAAGTCATAGAGTGGGAATGTGTGTTCAGATGAAGTTAAGGTACATGAAGGAACTTCTTCTTCAGGCTGCACCTCTCTCCATCCCTCCCTTCCCCCCTGTAAATGACTAAACTTAGGGTTGTAACTAGGCAGCTGTTTCATAGGTTACTTAGTTGATGCGCCTGTCTTAACGACTACTTGTATTTTTATTTATTTTTATTTTTCCATAGATTGCGTTGTTGCCGTTCTCGTTGTTAGTGTTAATCAGTTTAACCATCAGGGTCCAAGTTGAACTATGCGGTTGTTCCCTGTACTTGGACCGGTACTTCTCTCTAGGGGTTTCGTCATACTTGTTCCTGGTTATGGTTATACACTTTGTTGTACGTCGCTCTGGATAAGAGCGTCTGCCAAATGCCTGTAATGTAATGTAATGTAACTTAATTGTTCAAACCTATCAAGGCTAAGCCAACTAGTGTGTCCGCTCGGTTGATGCGAGCTTGACACTTAATGCTAAGGTCCCTACCCAGCCCAGACATGCATATTTCATTTAATAAACTCTGTGATTGTACTTGACCATTTAACAGGATTATAGGACTATAGGAATGGCAAACTATAAAACTGACTAAAGAGGTAAATTTTAAGCCTTCACTTAAAGACAGAGAGCGTGTCTGAAGCCTACATAGGGAGATTGTTCCATAACAGAAGAGCTCTATGAGAGAAGGCTAGATAGTCAGGGGCTAAACCATTTAAAGCTTTATATGTAAACAGCAACATCTTATAGTCGATTCTAGATTTATCAGGCAGCCTGTGAAGAGATTTAAACACTGGACTGATATGTTCCCATTTCCTAGTTCAAGTAAGAACCCTAGCAGCTGCATTCTGAACAGTACAAGTTGTAGACGTTTGACAATATAACATTACAGTAATCAAGCCAAGAGGATACAAATGCATAAACCATTTTTTCAGCATCCTGGGGTGACAACACCTTTCAAAATTTAGATATGTTCTTTAGGTGGAAGAAGACCACTCTAATATGATATTATTAATGTGGGCCTGAAAGGAGAGATCTGAATCAAAAGTTTAATAACTGCTTTGAAGGGAGGTGACAGAGAAGCCATTTATATTTAAGTAAAAATTGAGAAATTATCTCTAAGAGATTTGGGAGCTACTACGAGCATCAGTTTTATCAGAATTCAACATGAGTAAATTTTGCTTCATCCAAACCATTGCATCTTTAAGACAGGTCTCTAACTTGGCTAGTGGATCAACTTCTCCTGGTTTGAAAGGTATATAATGTTGGGTGTCATCCGCATAGCAGTGGTAGTTAACACCATGACTGCTTATGATGCCCCCACAAGGGAAAAAAGCAAAGGACCCAACACAGATCCTTGGGGTACTCCAAAGTTTACCCTGGAATACTTAGAGGACTTATTGTTTAATTAACAGCCTGAAATCTGTCAGTGAGATAGGATTTAAACCATGTAAGGGCTTGCCCAGTGACACCAACTGATTTTCATAAACTATGGAGAAGGATATAGTTGTCAATGGTATCAAAAGCAGCACTCAGATCAAGCAGGAAAAGAACAGAGATACATCCACAATCAAGGGTGAGAAACAGATAGTTCAATACTCAGGCAAAGTCTGTCTCAGTACTATAATGCTTCCAAAGACCAGACTGAAACCTCTCATACACATTGTTATCCTGTAGGAAAGAAGATAGTTGTTGTGCTACACATTTCTCAATAACCTTTTTATAGAAATGGGAGGTTTGAAATAGATCTATAGTTAGCCAAGTCTGTCTGATGCAAATTTGATCTCTTGAGCAGTGGCTCGAATTCTGCCTTCTTAAAAGATATTGGAACATAGCCAGATAATAGTGAAGAGTTAATTAAATTAAGAATTGGTTTGCTGAGAACAGGCAGTAGCTCCTTCAGTAGCTCTATGGTTATGGGGTCAAGAGTGCAGGTGGTTGAGCTGGAAGAAGAAACTAGTTTGACTAGTTCACTCAGAAGTATGAGAGGAAAGGATTCCAGTCATTCTATGTGTCAAGGAGACAGGTCTGTTATATCTATAAAGCTGTTGTTGACTAATGTGGAAGCAGACACATTTTTTAAATTCCTATTATTTTACTGCAAAATGAAGTCAAGAAATCATTGCTGCTACAAGAAGCTGGAAATTGAGGTTTAGTTGCTGCATGATTATTAGATCAGCAACTGTTCTGAATAGGAACTGGGTATTATTCAGATTTTCTTGTATAAGTTTTAAAAAGTAAGTAGACCTTGCATTGGAGAGAGAATGCTTATAGGCACCAAGATTCTCTTTCCATGCTAGGTGATATACCTGCAGTTTAATGGAATTCCACTTGCATTCTAGTTCATGAGACTTCTGTTTGAGAGCCTCTGTATGATCAGTATACCTAGGTGCAAGTCTGCTCTCTAACTTTTTTACTTTTTAATGGAGCCTCTACATCAAGGGTTTTACGTAGTGCAGTAGCCAATCCCTCCGCTAGATCATCAATAGACAGAGAGGAAGCTGAAACGTCTAAATCAAAGTATTCTGAAATTATATCAATAAAGTTTGTAGCAGTGGAAGTAGTAATAGTGCGACCTAAGTACATCTTAGGTTCAGATGTTCTAGGTTGAGCCAAATTTGTGTGCACCCCAGACAGTTTTTAGGTTGCTTGCTTCAATATTTAGATATTTAGATATACCCGTGTAAGCAAACACCCCCCCCCCCATCCAATAGAAGCCCATTCAACATCAAACTCCACGTTAGACTCATTGTAAACTCACGTCCCTGCTTCTCATGACTGATATTGTCCTTCTAATGGACAATATCATTGTCCTACAACTGCTGAATACTGCAGTTTGAACCATGTAGTAGACCTACTCCTGTTAAGAATGACCAAAGTATGCAACAGTCTCCCACTCTATATTTAGAGCTACAGCTTTCAAAATACTTTTGCTTGGATACTTCTCCTTTTTAAGAATACTAAGGATATCACTTCCTCTTGTGAACAGGCAGTTGCCTCTTGCAGCACCTCAGTGAAGGAGGAAGTTCTTTGACCTTTATCTGCATCTGGTACATATTTCTGACTATGCCTCTGAGCAGCTGGTTTATAAGTCAGAATATAATTGCATTGTGTCAGTTATATTGTCCTGGTGCTTGTTACCACTCATTTGATAGACTGTGAAATTTAAAGTTGAGGCCAAAAGTTTACATACACCTAGGCTAAATATATTCAAACTCAAGTATTCAAAAAAAATATTAAAAAATTAATTAGGACATCTACTTTGTTCATATCAGAGGTCATTTTAAAACAATCGATTAGAGACAGCTTTATTTCACTATATCAGTGGGTCAAAAGTGTACATACACCAATTTGATTGTCTCTATAAACAATCTGGAAGATTCCAGAAATTGATGTAATGAAACTTCTGATTGGCCATTGTCATAATTAGGAGTTAATTGGGAGTTATTTGCCACCTGTGGCTGTATTTAAGGGTCTACCTTTAGAGCCACTGCCTTTTTGCCCTTAATACCATGTGAAAATCCAAACAAACTCAGACAAGTCCTCAGAAAAAAATTTGTGGACCTCCACAAGTCCACAATTTTTTAGAAGCAATTTCCAAACAACTGAAGGTACCATGAGCATCTGTACAAACAATTGTATGCAAATATAAAAATCATGGGGCCACACAGACACTGCATCATTCAGGAAGGAGGCACAAATTAAATCCCAGGGCTGAATGAACTTTGGTCCAAAAGGTTCAACTGAACACCCAAGACAACAACAAAAAAAAACTGGTGAAGGAGTTGGAGGCATCAGGTACCAATCAGAGGTGTTACTAGGATGTTATCTTTGGGTGGGCATTTGGATTATTTGGGTGGGCAACAACAAAAATGTTGCTTTTCCTATAGGGTATGTAGTTTAATTTTGAGAAGGGGGGGGGGGGGATTACAATTACAGCATCCACTTTTTGTAGGGGGGTCCGGGGGCCATTACCCCGTGAAAAAGAAAAAAATGTCATAAACTGAATCATTTTGCACGCTGGTGCCACTCCCCGCCTGCACAGTCACCCTCTGCTGCTGTTCCTATAAACATAGTGCAGAACCAGCGGGCCACATTCAGGCATTGCACATGCCGTGTGGGCGGAGCCTCCATACCGCTCCTCATTGATACCGGGGCTGAAGTGTCCCTCCTAAATGAAACCACGTATGAACGCTATTTCAGTCACGTGTCCCTTGATGTAGCTGCTAACTCCTTGTCAGGCTACGGCAATGCCCCTATCTCCACTTTGGGTGTGGCCTGTCTCCCGGTGGAGTATAACTGCCAACGTGCTCCTGATGCTAAATTCTACATCACACGTACGGGAGCTAACATAATGGGCCTAGACCTCTTCCACGCACTGAACTTTTCTCTGACTGATGCTGGGGGCCTGCGGGTCCTACAGGTCACAACCTCCTGGCCTGACCGCCACCCGAAGCTGTTTGAGGGCCTGGGGTGAATGTCCGGGTTCGTACACCAACCTACGCTGGACTCATCTGTACGGCCAGTTATTCAGCCATTACGGCGCATTCCCCTGGCCCTCCGTGACGCGGTGGGGGAGGAGCTTCGTCGCCTCGCGAAGGCCGATGTCATTGAATCAGTCAACGCCTCACCCTGGGTGTCCAACCTGGTGGTAGCCAGGAAGAGGGGGGGTGGACTCTGTCTCTGCGTCGACCTGACGGACGTCAACAAAGCCATTATCCCTGACAAGTACCCTCTCCCCACCGCAGAGGAGCTCACCAGCCATTTTCATGGCTCTACAGTCTTTAGCAAGATGGACTTACGGCATGGATATCTGCAGGTTCCCCTGGCGCCGACCAGCAGAGACCTCACAGCCTTCGTCATGCATGTGGGGGTGTTCAGATATA
This sequence comes from Anguilla rostrata, assembly GCF_018555375.3. NCBI lineage: Eukaryota > Metazoa > Chordata > Actinopteri > Anguilliformes > Anguillidae > Anguilla > Anguilla rostrata. The sequence goes on from NC_057934.1 coordinate 29,302,641, forward strand.
AGCGCATGGCGTTTGTATTGTCCTCGGCCCCAAGCTGTTTCCAGAAAATAATGTCACTCATCCTGGCTGGCATTCCGGGGGTCTCCATCTACCTGGACGATGTGGTGGTGCACGCGCCCTCCACCGCACTGCACGACGCTCGCCTGGAGCAGGTCTTCCAGCGCTTCAGACAGCACAACGTCACCCTGAACGCGGAGAAGTGTGTGTTTGGGGCCGAGGAGGTCGAGTTCCTGGGCTTCAGGCTCTCCAGGGCGGGCATCACTCCGATCATGTCTCACACTGAGACCATTCTGTCCCTTCCAGACCCACGGTCACCGTCCCAGCTGTCCTCGTTCCTGGGGATGGCTACCTACTACCTCCGTTTCCTGCCACACTACTCCGACGCAATAGCCCCTCTGCGCCAGCTGCTTCGCAAGGATGCTGTTTGGGACTGGACCCCGGCCTGCCAGGAGGCCGTGCGCATCATTAAACGGCAGCTCACATCCCCACCCACTCTGGCCCATTTCAGCCTCACCGCCCCCACCCTGGCGGGCGGTTATACCAGAGACACTGAGGACCAGAGTCCTACACATGGCACATGAAGGCCACCTGGGAGTGGTCAAGGTGAAGCAGCGCTGCAGAGACACAGTGTGGTGGCCTCGCATCGACTACGACGTAGAGGAGCTGGTGAAAAACTGCACCTGCTGCCTTTTGAGCGGGAAAACGGGCCAGCCAGCTACAGCACCCCTCACCCCACTCCAATGGCCATCCGCGCCATGGGAGCATATTCAGATTGACCTCTGCGGCGAGCTTCACGGGGCACCTGCACACGCAGTTCGTCCACTTGAAATGGCCGGAAGCCTTTGAGCTGGGCTCCATTACCACACACGCCATCATCACCTGCCTGGACAAGCTTTTCGGGCGCTGGGGGCAGGCTAGCACCGTCACGTCGGACAATGGGCCCCAATTCATATCGTCTGAGTTCTCAGAGTTCTTGTCACGGCGGTCCATCAAGCACATCAGGACAGCAGTGTACCACCCGGAGAGTAATGGGGGGGTAGAAAGACTGAATAAAAACCTTAAAAACGGAATACGAGCCTGTTTGGAGGAGGGGAAAACCTTCAGTGCTGCACTCAATCAAACCCTCTTGACAATCCGGGCATCCAAGCACTCTACCATGGGGGTGTCACCGGCCCTGCTCATGATAGGCCGGGAACTAAAACAACCACTGGACTGCCTGAGAGCCAAGCCAGCCCCTGCACGTGTGAGCCCAGGTCTCCAAAAAGCCAAAGTACAGGTCCGCAGCTCACAGGCACAGATGAAACAGAGGTTTGACACCTCGCGCAGAGTACGGGACCCCTCCCTGTCCGCAGGGGACTGGGTCCGGATCAAACATGCACACCGCAAGAACAAGCTGCAGTCATACTGGTCAGTGCCTCGACAGGTGACTCGGCAGCTAGGACCGGCCACCTACAGACTGGACGATGGGACTCGGTGGCACTCGAACCGCCTGCACAGGGTTCGGGCCCCGACAGGCCCTGCATCATCCCTGTTCCCCGCTGCATCTCTCAGCTGGCAGCCTGTTCCGGGGACTGGAGAGTTGGGGGTTAACACCCCGCTGCCTCCAGGTCCTGCTCCTCAGCAGGCTCGCCCTCAGAGAGCAAGGGCTCCACCTGTCTGGTTCAGGGACTATCTGCTCCTTGGCAGTAACATCTTGCCAAACCTTGTAAATAAATCTGGACTGCTTGAACATCATCTCCCTGTGTCGGAATCCCGAAAGAGATTCTGACTGACCAGGGCACAGAGACACAGGGAGATGATGTTCAAGCAGTCCAGATTTATTTACAAGGGTTGGCAAGATGTTACTGCCAAGGAGCAGATGTTAACACTGTCATGACAGAGAGGCTCCCTTGTGTGGGTGGGGATGGCAGATTTAACCTGTGCGCACTGATTACCTCACTATGCACAGGTGCAGCCACTCCTGTTCCTGGGTCCAATTAGCCTGGCCAATTATCTCATTCTTAACCAATTATCCAATTGGCCAGGTCTAATTAGCTTGACCCAGGGCAGGTGTGGCTGCTTAAACCAGCCATCCCCACACCACAAATGTATTTCCAAAAGTACATGTCTCACCTCAATGAAAACACCCTGCAATGTAAGTCCAGGGTGTATGTAGTACCCACACCAAATATCATGTCAGTTGAACTTGCTATTGCTTTACAATGTGGCAGTATGTACATGAAAAGCCTGGCGCCTGAGCCTTGCACCAGAAAGGACACTAGACCTAAAAATGTTGATAGAAATATGTTTTTATTCCAAAAGCACAATTGAAATACTATATATATATATATATATATATATATATATATATATATATATATATATATATATATATATATATATATATATTAGGGCTGTCACTGTTAACGCAATAACGCATTAACGCAAATTCATTTTAATGCCACTAATGTTCTTGACGCATTAACGCACGTTCTGTTATGATGACCATTTACCCAACCCTTAGCTTAGGAATCAGCTAGCATTAACGTTAAGTCGGATGGTGATAGCAAGCAGCACTGGATAAAGAAAAACGTATTTTGAATGGCAAATTCGGCTACAAAGCCCTGCCAGATGGGTCTGTCGACAAGACCAAAGTTATTTGCAGTTACTGTCGATGTAAATTGTGTTACCACCGGAGTACATCTAGTCTCAAATACCATTTGCTAGCCAAGCACACAGCTAATGCAGACAGCCGCGTTAGCCCCAAAATATCTCGCTTGCGGCAGACCACGCTTGATAGTGTGCGAGGAAAACCCCTGGACAACTCTACAAGCAGCAAGCTTTCAACAGCAATAGCTAAATGGGTGGCTACAGCTTGCAGGCCAATTAACATTGTGGAGGACGAGGGTCTGCGTGAAATAATTCAGATCGCATCCAACAACTGCTTATGAATTGCCTTCGAGAGCCACCACTCTATCGAAGATACACAACTTGTATGAAGACGAGAAAGCAAAAGTAGCGGAGGAGTTGTGACTCACTACGACGGTTGCACTCACCGGAGGCTATTGGACTTCACTCAGCAATTACAGTTACTTAGGGGTAACAGCACATTATTTTGACCAGCAGTGGGAACTTCGGTCACATGCTTTGCCTGTTATGAAGACAGAGGAGAGGCATTTTGCTGAAGCGTGCGCCGAGCACTTTACGTATGCAAGTAGCCAAACAGTGGAACATTGAACATAAAGTCAGCACACTCACCACCGATAGTGCGTGCAAGGGGATGTTTTTGTGAGCCTTTATTTTCCCTATGTGAGGTTGGACACAATTACATTGTGTGATTTGTTTTAGAAGTGTGAGGGATCCAGGGAATGATCTTGGAGTAATGGAAAATTTAGCTGACCAATGTACCTGTTGTACAATGTGTCTGTTGTTGCGATGCATTGGGGTCCATCGTTTTGTGTTAATGCTTAAAAAAATGGGATGTTTTTGTGAACCTTTATAAGCGTAAAGTTGGACACACTACATTGTGTGAGTACTCATATTACTAAGTAATGTTAAATTTAGCAGGTCAATATGCCCATCTGTTGTTGCCTGTTGGGCTTGAGTTTGCCATGTTATGATTTGAGCATATTTTTTATGCTAAATGCAGTACCTTTGAGGGTTTCTGGGCAATATTTGTCATTTGTTTTGGGTTGTTAATTGATTTCCAATAATAAACAAACATACATTTGCATAAAGCAAGCATATTTGTCCACTCCCATGTTGATAAGAGTATTAAACACTTGAAAAATATCCCTTTAAGGTACATTTTGAACAGATAAAAAATGTGTGATGAATTAGCGATTAATCGCGATTAACTATGGACAATCATGCAATTAATCGCAATTAAATATTTTAATTGATTGACAGCCCTAATATACGTATATATTTAACGTCATTGTTTTGTTATTGTTTTTTTTATTATACCAGCTTGTTTTTGCGTGTTTGCAGAGAAACGCAAATACTATCAATAAAAAATGGTTTAGCAATTTCTCAGCATAATAACGGATTCAAAGACTAAACAAACTCACCCGATATTGTCTTCAAATGGATCCATGCCAAAGAAAAGGAATTATTCATCCTCTCAAACTAACAGACTTTAGCATGAACTGTGGCACTGTCCTCCATTGCTCCCCGATGCGCAAATTTGGGCATTTTTATTGACATAGTTAAAGCACCATAGATTGTACCCGAATGACTAAAGATACATGCTACTCAAAGTTCAGGGCCTCCCCTCATTAATAAAATAAAGAAAACTGAGTCGGCTTCGGAAATTACGGAGATCTTTGGTAACGACAAATTGTAGTGATTTATGATGCCAGAAGGCGTTATCCAGGTTCATGCACTTAAGAGAATCCTACATCGCCATGGCCTGAAAGGCTGTCACGCAAGAAAGAATCCCCTACTCCAAGACTAGCATAAAAAAAGCCAGAATGAAGTTTGCAGGTGATCACCAGGACAAAGACCTAGCCTTTTGGAGGAGTGTTCTCTGGCCAGATGAAACAAAAAAAAGAACTGTTTATCCATAATGATCAGCGCTATGTATGGAGGAAAAAGGGTGAGGCTTTTAATCTAAAGAACACCATCCCAACTGTGATGCATGGAGATGACATCATGTTGTGGTGGTTCTTTGCTGGAAAAGGGACTGGTGCACTTCAGAAAATAGATGGCATCATGAGGAAGGAGGATTATCTAGAAATACTGAAGCAACACCTCAAGACATCAGCTAGAAAGTTAAAACTTGGTTGCAACTGGACCTTCCAGCAGGACAGTGATCCTAAGCATACCTCCAAAGTTGTAACAAAATGGCTTAAAGACAACAAAGTGAAAGTATCGGAGTAACATTCACAAAGCCCTGACCTGAATCCCATAGAAAATTTGTAGACTGAACTGAAAAAGCATGTCTGAGCAAGGAGGCCCACAAACCTGACTGAGTTACACCAGTTCTGTCAGGAGGTATGGGCAAAAATTCCAGCAAAGTATGGTGAGAAGCTTGTGGAAGGCTACCCCAAGCGTTTGATTCAAGTTAAGCAATTCAAAGGCAATGCCACCAAATACTAACAAAGTGTATGTAAACTTTTGACCCACAGAAAATCTGATATAGTACATAAAAGCTTAAATAAATCTGTCTCTAAGCTATTATTTTGAAATTCCCTCTCATAGAAATAAAGTATATACCCTAATTGACTTAACACAGAAAATGTATGGTAACATGAAATTTGTGGAGCTGTGAAAAATTGAATTTGAATGTCTTTAGCTTAGGTGTATGCAATCCTTTGGCCTCAACTGTATGTATGTATATATATATTATTAGGTACACATTGCTAGTACCCGGTGTGGTATTCTGCTGCTGTAGCCCATCTGCTTCAAGGTTCAACGTGTTGTGCATTTAGAGATGCTCTTCTGGATACCTTGGTTGTAACGAGTGGTTATTTGAGTTACTGTTGCCTTTCTATCAGCTTGAACCAGTCTGGCCATTCTCCTCTGATCTCTGCCATCAACAAGACATTTTCACCCAGAGAACTGCCGCTCACTAGATATTTTCTCTTTTTCGGACCATTCTCTGTAAACCCTAGAGATTCTTGTGTGTGAAAATCCGAGTAGATCAGACGTTTCTGAAATACTCAAACTAGCCCATCTGGCACCAACAACCATGCCACATTCAAAGTCACTAAAATTCCCTTTCTTCCCCATTCTGATGCTTGGTTTGAACTTCAGCAGATTGTCTTGACCGTGTCTACATGCCTAAATGCACTTAGATATTTACGTTAACGAACAGTTGAACAGGTGTACCTAATAAAAGTGAGTGTATATATATATATATAATGTATTGGGATGGCAGGTATGCCATCCCGCCAAGTTACGCCTTGGCGGGGGCATGCCCCCATACCTATACAGCACCGAGAGTTTGGCACTTTTCAGGGTTCCCCACAGAAATAACCACAACAGCCACAGACACTCAGCCCTTAAAAACATTAAATTCTGTACATTCTGACCCCATTTCAACAGACAGAATTCATAAACAACTTCACATGTCCACACAATAAAGCCCCAAACTAAGGGGATTTTGCGTTTTCTCCTTCTTCTTCTTCTTCTTCTTCTTCTCTTTCTTCTTCTTCTCATTCTTATTTTTCCTGCCGCCTATCCCACTAACAACATGTCTCCCCATTGGACATTTCACTGACACCAGCCAAATCTGCCCTACACGACCCAATCAAAAACGCGCATACACACGCAAAATACCCATACGTTTTTACTCTGAAACATTCCCAGTTTAAACAGCTAGTCCGCCTGTGGCCTAGTGGGTAAGGTTACAGTCTTGGGAACGCGGGGTCGTAGGTTCAAGCCCAGCTAGGAACACATTTCTTTAACCTGCTTCAACCCTCACTAATAATTGTCTACTAGCCTTCTAGTATTGCTTTTGCACCATATCTACCCGCCGTTCACCGTTCAGTTATTAACCGGCTGCAATATTGCTAAGCAATATGCATTATGACACCGTCTGTACGTTCAGTTATTAACCGGCTACAATATTGCTAAGCCATATGGATTCAACGGGAGCTCTTCTGTGCTTACTGGCCTGTGTTCTTTAAAACCACCGGCAGGTTTGCTAATGATATTTCACGCATTGCATAGCTATGGCATTAGCTAACGAAGTCACAGACTGGTAAACCTCACTCACTCACGGCCACCCATATGCATTTCATGACGCAAATGTATTCCTTTTATTTAAAAGTTACACCAGTTCACCACTGTGCCATTTCTACTAACTATATCTCTTCACTTGGCTACCGTACAAAACTTTCATATCAGCAAACGCCACGTTTCTATTTCTACATTCATGTTACCTCGCTCTGTTTTCTATCTAGCCACATACGCTAAAAACAATTACTACTTACGTACATTCTGCAACTCCGCATTAAAACATTACATTTAACATCATGATTCACTCATAAGTATAACTACTAGCACTGAACATGAGAAAAACACATTCGTGCAATAGATTACATTACATCACAGGTAAATAATATGTCCAACGTTATTTAACCCGACACTTCAACAACTAACGTTCAATACCGACTGTTATATATACCATTTGATAAGGAATATAAACTCGCTCATGGTCACTCCATTTACTTCGCACTACACTCCGTGATCATGTCAACCTTCACCTACATGCCCATTCTGCTAAAAACATATTGTTTCAACTACGGAATTTCGTAATTTCATTTTAATTTCTCTCACACTCTCTCATATGCAAAGCCTGCTGGGACATATGCGTCTGCTCCTATTCTCCACTATCATGTTTTCCGGTTCTAGTTTAGCAAAACAGCGAAGAGGACTCCTACCTGCAGATAAGCCTATCAAAATGCCTTATAAACCTTACAAACACTAAAAGTGCATCTCCACGAAATAACAGACAATGGAGCAGGACAGAAGGATAAACCTTACAAACACTAAAAGTGCATCTCCACGAAATAACAAACGGAGCAGGACAGAAGGCTACACAAGTTGCGACCTAGGGAGTTATAATTCTACGGGCGTGTTGATTATTTTGTCAGTCAAGGCTCGTTGGATGGACGTCAAATCCGTGAGTACATACCAATTTCCATCTGGGTTTCTGATGCGTTTACGCTTACGCCACTGCATCCTTTCTCACAGCCACTGTTTTACATATATAGCAAACCGAAACTGCTGAACGGTACACGCTCATCAGACTGTACAGATTCACACAACGATAGCCATAATCCACAACCGTTTCTTGCAGGGTCGCATTTCTCACTCTCATAATAAAACGCTTTGCAAAAAGAACTGATATCTCATAAAAAACACATTTTCAACGTACAAAAATGCCAAGTTACTAAAAAGTATTGATATCAAAATGACGCCAAGTTACGATACTACAAACAATATAGGCTATCTTGCCTCACCGAAATGACATAAGATGTATCTCAAAGCAATGCTACCCAATATTTCCTCAGTTCTTTCAAGTCACTTGGCCCTGTGTATAAGCATGCACTACATGGACAGGCCAAACATATGTGTGGATGGCTCTCTCACAGTCAAGATTGATTGAATAGGTGTGTGTATGTCCAATTTGTATTGGTATGTAGGCCTATGTATTTCGCTGCCCAGGCTTTCTGTTGCGTGAATGATAGTATGTTTCTTGGTACAAGTGTGTTCGTGAATGTGAATGTAAGATGCTGCCAGGGAAATGTCCCCATGCGGATAAAGAAGTTCTCTATGTATGTATGTACAATATGTGTTTTACATGCAGTATTTATTGTACGTAGCAAATATACAATAACTTGCACATGTACTCAAATTCAGTTCAGAAGCAAGTATAAACATGTTTTCTGGAGAAATGTGCTTCCTGTCGTTGCTCAGCAGCAGTTCTGTACATTAATGAATTTATACATTAATTTCAATGTACAATGTTCAATGTGTTCCATGAGGCAATTCAAAATATTTGTCTCTTTGATCTGACAGAAAGTTTGCATGACATTGTGAAATGGTAATATTAGAAAACACAGGGCCAAGTGACTTGAAAGAACTGAGGAAATATTGGGTAGCATTGCTTTGAGATACATCTTATGTCATTTCGGTGAGGCAAGATAGCCTATATTGTTTGTAGTATCGTAACTTGGCGTCATTTTGATATCAATACTTTTTAGTAACTTGGCATTTTTGTACGTTGAAAACGTGTTTTTTATGAGATGTATATATACAACTGATCTAGAGTTTAGAACACCTCAATTTTTCTAGTTTTATTGAAATTTAAGCAGTTCAAGTCCAGTGAACAACCTGAAATGGTACAAAAGTAAGTGGTAAACTGCCAAAGGTTTTTTTTTTTTTTAAAGTTTAGGTTACCAAAAAGTGGAAAATGAGGGATTCTGCATTTTACAAATTTCACCACCAAAAAAATACTTGCACTATAACTAATGTCATAATCCTAGAGGCAGTAAGAACTCTCATACCTTGCTAAATGTACCCCTAACACTGCTAAGACAGGTGTAGTGATTGAATCAGAGTGTTGGTAGTAAGCTACAACCAATTAAAAATTGGGTTTATTTTATGTGAACTACACAAAAGTAATTGCCCAACAACTTTGTTTGGAAATGAAATAAAGTATTCAACTTGAACTAAAAGTGATTTTACCAAAAATTTTATTTTAAATTACACAGGTTTTAATATTACATTGTAATGTGCCCTTGCTTTTACTTGGATTAACTACATTAGACAGTTCAGAATAAGTTTTCCCATGGCAGTGGCATATTTAGAATTACCCATGTTACATGAGTGGATGTGTTTAAAGACAATACCTCCTTGTGTACTACAAGATTTACAAGCAATTCTTAAAACATTTTAATTCCTGGACACCAAACATTATAATCTTATTCTGTTAATTTTGTTGTTTTCCTATACTCATATTTTTTGTTTTCAATGCTGCACAGTGGGAAATTTTGAGAGTTTGCAACAGATGATTGCAACCTATTTGTCATTTTCACACTGTAGAGCTGAGCTCATCTCAGCTAGCTTCCTCAGGAAATGAATCAGTAGTTCATGTGTGAACATGTACACACAAAACAGCCTTTCAATTTGAAGCAAGTACATTCCCCATTGTGGTCATATTGTCTTGTTGGCAAAGCAGTCTAGTTAGCTGCTGTACAGTGGGTTTAACTACGCTAGCAGGATGAGTGTAATTTTTCTTTTTCTTTTAGGAGAATCAAAGCACAATTCTTTAAATTATTTTAAAACCTTAAAATTCAAATTCTATATGTAGTATATACATGTTGACATGTAGAGCTTGACCACTCCAAGTTTGCATGTGACTGAATGTTCTGTACAGAATAGTCATGTTTTTTAGTGGGCTTGCTTCGACAAGCCCACTTTTGATATCTTTCATATGTTTTTTATTTTTATTATCTGCACTTTCCGCCTAGCTCTAACTAGTCCTACAGTTTTTGCAATACATTCACTTTTTCAACTTTTTACACCAAAATGAAATATTCTAAACCTTTTGAAATATTCAACTTTTTGTCAGCATTTTTTCCCCATAGGAAAGCATTGTAGAATGTTCATTTAGGTGCCCTCTAGAGTCCACAAAACATATTGCTCATACCCATGGGTAAGCAAGCCCACAAAATTCCTTCAGGAATTGTAACCTTTCTAGTATCATTTCAAGTCCTAGGGCTATATGTAAAGGTAAAATATAAAATAATTTGCTTATTCATTTTAATGTACCATGCACTATTGGCTTTTAGGAAAGCAGGCTGCTATTCACATTACAGTATTACAGCAGTACATCTAGCTCTCCAGCCATAGTATTTTGCAAACTAGTTATGTAGCTACTGCTATTAATGGAAGCTAGGGTATCTAATGGCTATCTAGTGCTCTAACCAAAGTCAGCATCTGATGTCATGCTTTCTAGATAATGGCTAATATTCATTTACTCATAGTGCTGTATGATGAACAGGACATCAATCAGTGAAGATTGAACAGCCTAATATTAGCAATGAATATTAACTGACCATGACACTGCTTGGTTAATATTAATGCATTTTGTATCTGTAATCTACCTGTTTGATTGGTTCCAGTTGTTTTATTTTCCTTTGTAGGCTCACTTTAGTCTCAATTGTGCACCTTGTAAAAAAAAGAAAAAAAAAACAAAACAAAATGCTTTACCATGTTTATTTCATGGATATAAAAAATGGAATTCTGTGCAATTTCACCTTCTTAAAAAGGTCATGGACCTCAGGGATGTCTGTCTGACTGCTTCCATATTACATTTTCTGCATTTGTACTGATCTTGTGTGGTTCGGGTTTTGACTCGCATCCTGCTTGATGAGTGCATTACTGTGGTTGCCCTGCCACACCCACACTTTATTTTTAAATACAAGACAGAAGGGAGTGGCAGTACAACCACAATGATGTGTTTATCAAACAGGATACATGTCAGCACAAGGCCATTGGGGCCTTAACCCCTTTGCCCAGATTCTATGCAACTCCAGATGTGGGCATCACAGAGACTTGGAAAATGGCTTAAATGAAGCTAGATAGGTACCATTTACCATTCTTACATTACTTTCATTTATATTCATAATTTAGGCGGAAATAAAGTGCTTCAAATGCAACTAGAAAGGTTACAATTCCAGAAGGAATTGTGTGGGCTTGCTTCAAATTCCAACTGGAACTGTCCTCAAACCTCAATGAATTTCATTGAGGGCGCATAGCTCAGAAGAAGCACGTCCAGACCCACGGCGCACCGTAGCGTTACGTATACAACCGGGGATCAGCAAGTAGCGATTATGTTCCAGGGATTAGTCATATCCTAAAGTGTCATGAGTAAAACTTGGCTAACTATATAGCTAGCTAGCTATGGCATATCCTCACCTCTGTAACGTTCTTTGTTGTCCTCTGTGTGTCCATACATCTGTATCAGTGGTTGTAGCGTCCATGTGTCCATACATCTGTATCGGTGGTTGTAGCTGTGTGTCCGTAGGTCCTACTCATGCGTGCAGGATAGCATCCGTATGCGCTAACTAGGTTAACTAAAGTAGGCGAAACGCTAACATGTTAGCGTAGGCGATAAAGCTGTGCTTAAAAATCTTGTGCCGTTGGAAGTGCGTCCTACTAAACAGGCATCACTAGGGGGGTGCGGGGGTGCGGACTGCACCGGTGACACCATCAGAGGGGGGTGACACCAAAATGACTGGAAATAACTTTTTTGTGCAGTGTTTTGTGCAGCGATGCAGGTTACTGCCGGTTGATTTAACTAGCGTTATTAATGTGACGAGAAGCGCTTTATCGTTTGAATGCATAACACGCAATTCTTTGACCACCTGTGCATGCGTCCTACTACAGCGTTTGACTAAACGTCCTGAGTGACTCTCTATGGCAGGGGTGGGCAATTATTTTTTACATGGGGCCACATGAGAACAAGAAAATATTATGGAGGGCCGGACCAAAAGGCTGGACAAAAGTCTGCATAATATTAATTGTTTTGATTAGTTGGTAAGACTGGTAAGAGTATAAGTTAAAATTGAGCAATGAAAAAGAGAGGTTGTCTTAGGAAAAATGACATTTACTCAATAAAATTTCCTAAAATAATGGTTAACAAAATGTGAACATTTGAACAGTTTTTGATTCATTACATTAGTGACCATTTTCAGCCAAATTCAGTAAGATACATCATATTAGAAAAATAATGATGCCTACATTTGTAGTTAAAACATTTTCACTTGTCACTCATTCTGCGTTTTTCAGTTTTTTCTTGTTCAGTGAGAGAAATCTAGTCTCTGTTGGTCTTTAACAAGTGCATCAAAGTCAGGGTGAATGTTTGAGGTTGAGATGCGAAGCACAGCTGACAGATGATCATCAGTGAGAAAGGATCTGTATCTGGACTTATTAAACTTCATCACTGAGAATGTTTGTTCACATTGTAGGTAGATCCAAAGAGAACAAACATCTTCTGAGCATGTCTCCTCATGTTTGGAAACTTCTCTTGCTTAAGAGAAGAGTAGAATTGCAGCAGTGGTTGTGACTTAAAGTGCTCTGTGAGTACTGCATCAGACTGCAGGTCAATGAGTTCCAGCTGGACATCACTAGGCACATCATCCACATTGCAGGTAAATGGAGAGGAAATCAAGTGCATTTCACTCTCCATTGTTCTGAAATCTTTAAATCGCCTTGAAAACTCATCATGCAGTGCTCCTAACATGGATGAGTACCTGCGGAGGTTATCATCTGATGGTGTGACTTCTTTCAGGGTTTGCATGTGAGTAAGATTGTTGCTCTCCAGTTGCCTCGAAAGAAACTGTAACTTCGTCATGAAAGCCTTCACTAGGTTGTGCATTTCATGGATGAAAAGGCCCTTGCCTTGCAGTTTGGTGTTCAGTGCAGTCATCAGTGCGGTCACATCAACAGCAAATGCAAAATCTGCCATCCACTTCTCATCTGAGAGCTCTGGGATGTCTCTGCCTTTCTTTTCACAAAACTCTCGGATTTCTGCTTTCAGATCCCAGACTCTTTTAGCACTTTACCCAGACTGAGCCATCTCACAGCTGTGTGATAGCTGATATCAACATGTTCTGTCTCGTGCTCCTCTAAAAGTGCAACAAACTGCCTGTGATTCAATGCTCGTGCCCTAATAAAGTTAACTATTTTAGTTACAACATCAATCACATTGTCAATTTTAAGCACTGACTTGCACAACACATGCTGATGTAAAATACAATGCAAAAATACTACTTTCTGATCTGCGTTGTTTTCAGTCACTTTATCTTGCAAACGTTTCAACAGCCTGACATTTTTCCCTGTTAAATTTGGACAACCGTCCGTTGTAACACCCGTCAGTCTGTCCCATTTCAGTCCCAGCGTGTCCATGCATGCATTTACCTCCGTGAACAAATCGCTCCCCGTCGTTGTCCCTTTCATTGAGCGCATTGCTGCCAGCTCCTCTGTAATCTTGAAGTCCGTTATCCCACGGACAAATACAAGTAGCTGGGCTGTGTCACGGACATCACAGCTCTCGTCCAAAGCCAAAGAGAAAAGTCAAAATTTGCCACATCACGTTGCAGCTGAAGTTCCAAATTTACCGCAATGTCCTCGATCCTTCTTGTCACGGTGCGCCTGGACAGCGGGACGTGCTCAAAAGCTTCTTTTTTTCAGGACATAGTAGGGCTGCAGAGTCCACCAAGCACTCTTTTACGAACTCGCCCTCTGAGAATGGCTTACTGTTTTTAGCGATTTTGTGGGAAATTACAAAGCTGGTCCTGGTTGCTGCATCCCTGGATGTGTGAAGCTTTGTAAAAATCCTTGCTGTTTTTGTAGCTTAACGACCAAATCTTCCGATATCCGCGCCATTTCAGCATTATTCAAGTTTTTATATGTCTCTGAATGTTTCGTCTCGTAATGCCGACTCAAATTGTAATCCTTTAACACTGCAATCTGGTTCCCGCAAACCAAACACACCGCTTTACCTCTGATTTCAGTAAACAAATACTTTGCAGTCCATGTCTTCTTGAAAACCCTGCATTCAGCGTCTACCTTTCTTTAGTTGACATTTTGGGGGTGAAAGTCGTCGAGACAGCTAACGTCCATTCAGTAACACGCACAGAGCCGAAAAGTTTTTTTAGCAGTTTTTTCAGCTCTGTGGTAACACGCATCACGTACGTACCTTACGTCCCTATGCACTACGTAAAAAACACAGGGTGTATAACTTCAAAATAAAAGCCATGCACATTTAATCCACGTATGAGGTAATAAGAAAATACGAAAAAAAAAAAAAAAAGTTTATTTTGTAATTTCTTATGAACCTTACGCGGGCCGGTCAGAGTCAACCAAAGGGCCGCATCCGGCCCGCGGGCCGTAAAATGCCCAGGTCTGCTCTATGGAGTAACCACAAAAATAGTTTTGAATATTTAAAAAATCTGAATACAAGCAACAATGTCTGGACCTAGCCGGTCATTTGGTGTAAAAAGTTTGAATGTAGTGCAAAAACTTTAGGAGTAGTTAGAGCTAGAAAAATTGGGCAGAAAGTGCAGATAATAAAAAAAAAAAAGCAAGATAGCAAGAGTGGGCTTGCCCGGAAGCAAGCCCACTAATTATCTTGGTGAAAATGCAGAAATGAAGTTGTTCTTCTTTAGTCTGAAATGAAATGTGGACAGATCACATATATAAAACAGATAAAACTATAGTCCTGATCTTGACCAAAAGTCTGATATGTGGAACTACTAAAGATCTATGAAGGAAAAAGTATTGTGCATTGCTGTAAATCATTACATAATCATGCACTACATGACCAAAAATATGTGGCCACCCCTTCTAATTAGTGGATTTGGCTACTTCAATCACACCCATTGCAAACAGGTGGATGAAATATGCAATCTCCATAGACAAATATTGGCAGTAGAATGGGTTGTACTTGGTGACTTTTGGGTGGCACTGTCATAGGATGCCACCTTTCCAACAAGTCAGTTTGTCAAACCTCTGCCCTGCTCGAGTTGCCCTGACCAACTGTAAGTGGACTGGAGTGGTATAAAGCACACCGCCATTGGACTCTGGAGCAAGGGAAATGCATTCTCTGGAGTGATTAATCACGCTTCACTATCTGGCAGTCTGACAGACAAATCAGGGTTTGGCGAATGCTAAGAGAATGCTGCCTGCCCAAATTCATAGTGCCAGCTGTTAAAGATTGGTGGTGGAGGAATAAAACTCTGGGGCTCTTTTTCATGGTTTAGGCTAGGCCCTTTAGTTCCAGTGAAGGGAAATCTTAATGCTACGGCATACAATGATATTCTAGAGAACATTGTAGCAACAGTTTGGGGAAGGGCCTTTCTTATTTAAAATTCTTTCTGTCCATTATAAAGCATATAAATTTGCCCCTCATGATGGTTAATGATGAAACATTGATGTAACTGATAACACACCACACTGTGGTTCACATACCTATTAGTGTTTGGAAGTTCAATTCTTTAAAATAAGTCAGTACATTTGAGTCAGTACATCAAAATGAATCGGCTTTTTCGGTTTTTGAGTCATTCGAGTTAAGACAAAATGTGCTTTGCCAAATATTTTTTTTATTTCTGATTGTCTGGCTTGAGCTGGCTCACTTACAACTCAGCAAAATGTAAGTGCTCGATACACTGCATTTTAACTGTTGGGGGAAACTGTATTTCCCTTTTCCTGCTTAGGTACTACCCATCATCATTAGAAGAATGTATGCTCTTATTAGAAGAATGTATGCTCTTTTAGCACCAAGATAAACCTCTTCATTGAGCACAACACTATGGGGTCTTTCCCATGCACAGGCTACTCTCACGTGGTATGAAGTCACCCTTAGTTCAATAATTATCGACAAAAACGCTACTGCAGACTTTACTTCTATAACACTTCAAAATTTTTAGCAACTGCAACATTTATTTTGCAATATCAGTCTTATAACCTTTCTGCGCCACACATCCTCTGTCAAGAAACAACTTTGTAATTGCCTCCATTCATTTCATTGGGAGTCAAGTTTTTGCGTCCGCAAGGCATACTGGGATGGCTGGTGATGTGAGGCAAGTGGGCGGAAAGACAGGGAACATGGTGCGATAACCAATCAGATTAAAGATCCAACATGAAAAATGTCTTTGATTACATTTTTTCACCCATTCCACATAGTTCTATTATGGAGGACTCGTTAATTATTGCTTTGTGGCGATGAATGAAAGGCTATTGGTGGTGATGAGGTCCTGGCAGTGCATAGGTGCATAAAAAGTAAGAGAGCTGGTATTCTTGAATGCCAATTTGCAATAATTTACTCAGTATATAAAATATATAAGCTATGTGGCTATAGTGGTTCATGTAAGAGAGTTTTTGTATTTTTATTTTATTTATTTTCCGATTATATGTTTATATTAATTATTCTTATTCCTTATTAATATTATTATTCCTTTCCTTCATTGTAATTTCTTGATCATAGATCTTGCCATTGGCTACCTTTATTATATTTTCAGTGTGGATTTTATATATATTTTATAGTCATGTATTTCTATTTCTCTTGATTTGTTGTTGTTGACATAAAGATTTGCAATTACGTCCAACATCATTTAATTGTATAATATCAATCACAAATAAGTCAAATTTAAGTATTATGATCTGTTCGTATTATATAATTAAGAACAAGGAAACCCTTTCTAAGGACAAGCAAAATAACAGTTTGCTAGGCTGCATCCATTGGGTTTTGTATAGAGAAATAGCCCATGTGCTAATGTGGTCATTTTTATCACGAGGGGAATATGCCCATGTAGCGTTTAAAAATTTCAAATTATAAACATCCCCGTGACATTATTTTGAAAACCTAAACACTTCTTTTACAGAGAATTTCCTGTTTCTGTTAGTCTTGCTGCTGCTCGCAGCAGGCAATAGTACGCCATACACTCGGCGAGTTGTTTCTCTTTCAGTAGGCTACTTTTTGAGTTTTTGTATCAATTGAATCTTTCAGCACATTTTGTTCATTTGCGTTTTTGGTATGTCATGGTAGAGACCCCCTGGCTCAATGACACTCAGTGACTGGAGAGAGATGGAGTGGGGTTAGGTCCTTAGGGGAGGGTGTGTCTGTGACTGAATGTGTATGTTTCAATAGTATATTTTAAGGTTTGTTTATTAATTGGATTAGTGTGTGTATTTGGGATAAGTCATTTGCCATATTGGAGGAGGTTTTAGGGACATTAAGAATACCCTTATATTCATTAATTAATCACCCTAATGCAATAATAGGCTATTGGTCATGCCAGTGCATCAGTTATTGGCAACTCATCTTATTCGTTTAAACCCATCCTTCATTGTAAGGTGGTTTGTGTTAAGTATGTATAGGTGTCCATATGTGATTGGTCCCTGTTAGTTTAAATGTGTGTCTGATGGTGAGGAAAAGGGCCGATGGACAGTGGCTGGTTGCCTCTTGCGAGGGTCAGTTTTGCTACCAGTTTTAGTGCACCACATCTTTTTGCCAATAAAGTCTACAAAATGACAGTCGGTCTCCCTGCACATTTCTGCTGTGCGTCTGGGCTACTAGGGCAGCCCGTGACACAGTAGGTTCAGCATATTCAGTTCATTTAGTTTATTTGAGCCTTTCAGTAGGTTTAGTACCACCCGTTCATTTTCTTCATTTGAGTCATTCAGTAAGTTCAACATAATTAGTTCATCTTGTTCATTTGAGTCTTTCGAAATTTCAGTAGACAAACAAATTGAACGAAACTAATGAAAGACCGGTCTGACCCACTTGTACAAAGTGATTTTGCGTCATTGATTTAATGACATTAATAGTATTTGTAATACGTACAGTGCACATACGAAAAAAATCCCACTTGTGTTGTAATTGCTGATGCTTACACTTTAATAATGTAGTGTGTCTTATGTTGGTAATAGTAATGAGAGCCACGCAGTGGCTGACAAGAGAGCCCAACTCGGTCATGCAAGCTCATTCTTGAACTGGTTCAGTGAAAAACTGCTCAGAAATAAGTCACCTACTGTCCTTTGTAGTTGAATTCCTATCATAGCATACATCGTTGTTAGGATTTTCACCAATATTTTCGCAATATTTAGCCTGCATTTAGAAATAAATATGTCTGGGCAGGTATTTGTGTCATTTACTAATGTAAGAGGCGTAATACACACACCAAATCGCTTGCCAACTTTGTGTTATTTCTTTCACCATGTTCACATTTGGTTGTGAGAGTTGGGAAATGAATGTGCCTACAGTTAGATCTGGTTGCTCAGAATTTTGAGAACACAATAACTTCTGTAAGTCAGAACCTGAAAAGGTGGATATCAATGCTGATCTCTCTTATAGGTTGCATTACCATTTTAAAGAAGAATATTGTACCTACGTTTATTATGCTCCACCGTCTCTGTTTTTCACCAACATGAAAGGACTCTTTTCCAGATTTATCTGGAATAATAGAAAACCCAAGCTCCGTCTTTCACATCTATACCTCCAATATGATAGGGGAGGACTCCAATTCCCCAAATTAAAATGGTACTACTGGTAAATGGTAATGGTAAATGGACTGCATTTATATAGCGCTTTTATCCAAAGCGCTTTACAATTGATGCCTCTCATTTGCCAGAGCAGTTAGGGGTTAGGTGTCTTGCTCAAGGACACTTCAACACACCCAGGGCGGGGTTTGAACCGGCAACCCTCCGACTGCCAGACAATCGGTCTTACCTCCTGAGCTATGTCGCCCCGGTTAGCCCAAATACGATCAGCAATGTTTTAGTTCTCTGGGAAACCATACGTGTCCTGGGTACATATTGAAATGACCATAGTGCAAGGCCTCTCTATTGATTCATATATGTACTTCACATCTGTAAAGAAAATTAAGACGTGTGCTAATAACCCCTTTGTCAGGAGCACTCTCATTGTGCCTACAAATAAGGAATTTTATTTATTTTTGTTTTCTTTGAATAAATGCCTTGGAATAGGGCAGCTTTCAATGATTTATAGTAAAAAAGTTGCATCCCACAAAGACACAACAAGGTGTAAAAGACATGGGTGAATACAAGGCCTACAAGATTATATAACAGTGGTTGAATGGAATGAATTATGTACAAAAGCTCTATCACAAACAATTAACACATGGCTGAGACTTATAGAACATACATGGAATATGAGAATATGTATCACACCAGTAAAGCAACATGTATTTAATCCCAGTATTTAATCCCAGTGTGTATTAAATGCAGTTTTCAAAAAGGGACGTTGATCCATTGCTTATGGAAATCGCCCAAAATACAGTCCTGGAGAGGAGTGATAGATTACATTTCAGAAATTACAGAACATCCAGTACCTATTTCACTGAAATTATGTATCCTTGGTCTTAATCCAAATAAAGTTTCTTTACGTTATAATGAGAAAAAAATGAATTAATTGATTCCAGCTTTATACTGGAAAAATGTATGTTGCCCTCCTCTTAGCCAGTGGCTTAAGGAGCTTTCTGCATGTCTGGCCCAAGAAAGAATCTCATATACAATAAAGAATAAAGCTGCAGAGTTTTACAGCATATGGGGCGTTTTCTTACACTTTTTTAAGAGTGGTAACATTTCTGATCTAGGAACATGACCATCTGAGTGAGGAACACTGATTTGTCACAATGATTGAGACACATACTAATAGACAAACACACATACACACAAATTAATTGTACATATATAAAGAGTAAATAAATATTATAGAGGAGAGAATAAATACTTTAACTTTATATAGAGAGCAGACGTATCATTAAGTATGTCTGTTCACTTTTTTTTTTTAGTATGATTGTATATAACTTATTTTGGGTATATACCTTATTTTAAAATTTTGTTGTCTGTTTTTTAAGTCTACTTGTCATGTGTTCTGCGTTGTTCATTCATTTTACTTTTTTCTCTTCCTTTTTTACTGTATTGGATGTTGTTTTTGTGTGTTACGATTGTTTGAAGATATTTAAATATAATAAAAAAGAATAGAATCCAATCTTATAGAGCTGTGTGATGTCACCCCATTTACTTCAAGTCACATATTTTTTCAAGTTTTTTTGCAATATACTATGATGTGAGTATAAAATCACTATCAGATTCAGTAGGTGGAGCTCTGGGTGTGTTAATCAACTTGTTGGCGTAATCCCAGAGTGCCCATGATGCCAACATCCTTAGATTTTTCAACTCACACTTTCAGTGCTACTGCAACCAAACTATGAGTTGAAAACACAAACTCTGTGTTTGGGCTATATTAGTAGACATTTGGGACAACTATACCAAATACAGAGTCACCATTGTTGTGCTGGTCGTCAGTTTAAGAAGCACACCTTCCCTGCAGTCTCATCTGCAACTACACCTCCCACCCACAACAATAGTGTTCATTTGAGCATTCATAAAAATATTCTTTCACCACTAAAAATTTGTATTCTGTCATAACAACAAGATAAACCAAACAATAACCCTAAGATATGCCAATACAGCAGTGTGAATGCTGCTCACTGAATAACAAAATAAACAAGACAAATTTTTCTAAAATGATACCATGTCATTCTACTGTCAATATCTGGGACTAAATATGGAATAAATATACAACCTTACCATTGGTTTTACGCATAGAGATGTCCCCTTTGAGACTGAGTGGTCATATATTGTCTTGGACAATCCATTTGTGAAATATATGCTAATTTGTGATGCCTGGGAACCTTTCAAAATAGCTGTGCGTAATACCACACACGTTGTTTACGGTGTTGTCACCCTTTGTAGTACAATCTGACTTGATTGACAATCAATCTGTCCAATAGGTGACAGAATAAGCTTTTAAACAATGTATAACATGCGTAATTTCACTTCTGGAATAGCGTTTTATAGCTCGGCGTAACCAAACGTTTGCTCTCATCATCGCCTCCTTACATATTCTCTCTGTGCTAGCAGTACAAGATACTGCACCTGGTGAAACTTCATTGATGAGTTTCCTCATTTCTTGGAAAATTTGATTATTCTTAACAACTTCTGAGCATGGCTAAGGCATTTGTTTGCTGATAGACCTAGCTGATATACTGTTTTCTGGACTGTCAGAAGCGGGCAGCATTGATTTTCTGTCCCTGTCTCTATCTACTGAACACAGATAAGATTTCATTGTCCATATGTAAGTATTACTGCTCAAAATATTTTGGTTATATGTGAAATTGAGTGTCTTTAAATAAGTTAGTGGTATTTTATAATGAGTATATTTCTCACTGTAATACTGTAAGCGTTCATTGGTAGCTAAGCCATTAGCTGAGTAGGGTTTCTGTTTCAAGCACCGGATGTGATCACCAAAACGTGGTGGACGGTTGAATATTGTTTTAATGTCGTCTCATCCCCATAAAAGAAAATATTACATACTATAGAGTACAGAAAAAACATAGGAGAGTTAATTATTACACATTTAGGTGCTGTACCACATTGTGTGACAATGTTTGTGCATTATTTTAAAATCTGATATCAATGTTCCATCTTAAACTTTCATAGGGGGCACATTTATATGCTTTATATTGGAAAAAAAGCATTTTATTCATTTTTTGAGAGGTTTTGGATATGTTTCGGGACCCCTAGATATTTTAGACTTTTTTATTTTATTTACTTACTGATGGAAAGTAATTCCCACTTGAAAATGATGCAACAGTGAGTTTCTTGAGTAAAAACAGTTGATTTGTCGTGAAATAGGCCTACATGATGATAATGTGATTTACAGCAATTTATAATTTAGACATTTTGGATAGATTTGGAGACACTGAGTACACTGCTTAGAGTTCTGCATATCCACCCTTAGATTCTACTCACTTGTGCTCAATTAGTTGTTGATCCAGGACATGTATAGTTTAACCTGTTTGATATATGGGATCTCTCAGTATTTCATTGCAAACTAAAAAAGAGCAAATTTATTTTTGCTTTTTTGACTAGGCAATTTAATTTGTGGCACTTTATTTCTTCCTAAATTATGAATATAAATGAATGTTATTCGTATTGTAAATGGAACAAATGTCCTGCTTCATTTATCAAGTCTCTGTGATGCTCCCAACTGGAGTTATAAAGCTTTAAATAAGATACCCCTTAAATGGGCTAGGATTGGGTAGATTTGGTATCTATGCAAAGGGATTATGAAGATGAAAGTGTGTAAAGATCTAGGATACCATTCTTACACCAAGATTTATGAAGGATATATTTGCCCTGTATTAGATTATGTCTCTGGCATAGGGAGATTCAGTGACCATGTTCAATGTAATGCTATCCAAAGCCATCAGTGCAATCCTGGGTGTGCATAGCTTCTTGGATGTGCATATATTTGACCCTAATTTGGCCATTAATGGGTACATGAGCTTGGACCCTTGTGGTATTAGACATAAAATAACTATGGTATAAGACTGTAGAACAGATTGTACATATGCCTATAGATTCACTATGAAAATATTCGATTGGGATGTGTCACAACTTTCCTTGGCTAAAGAGGTACTAGATATTTTTAGTGAGGCTGGTGTAGGTCATGTTTTCAGGAATAGATTACCATGTGGTGTTAAGAGAATTAATTACCTTGTCTGATCACATTTTTTTTTCTTCATGTGTTTTATATGGCCAGGACACCACAAGATGCATGACACTATATATTTCCCTGGGGCTTCTACACTTCCCTTGGTCTGAGTTCCCAAGCCACTCACTCCCATGGTTCAAGCCCAAGGCTTAACACAACCTGGAGCCCCAGATGCATCATCCTGCCCCTCTAAACTGAATATCATACACCCCTTCTTTTGGACTTTCTACTTCACCAGCTAGTTTAATATCTCAACAGTAACTTGCTCAACCCATTTTATTATTTGCTCTGATGGATCCCTAATTACATTTCTGTTACGGTCCATTTTACCTCTACGTTGGCCATCAGAGGATGCCAGGTTCCTCCCAAGATTTCCTCCCATTGTGGAGTTTTTTCTCACCACTGTTTCAGTTTTTTTCTTCCCACCAAGGAATTTTTTTAACTCTGCTTGCTGTTTGGGAGTTCAGGCTTAATTTTCCCCTAGTTTTCCTTCTATTTCTCTGTAAAGCATCTTTGTGACAGTTCTCTGTAAAATGCGCTATACAAATACATTTGATTTGATGCTATATTTAATTAATTCTAATTAATCCATCCTACTGTTGTCGAGGAGTTCAACATGAGCATTAAGCTGCCGTATAAGTGCATTTTTGAATATTATAGTTTTGATTGTTAATATGTTTTAAAGAAAAATAACACAGATGTAGCATATGTCAAAAATTGTGAATTTTGAGTGTTATTTCATGTAATTATATATAATTCTATAAGTAAATATGACATTTACCAATTAAGAGTCCATTACATTAGTTGCTAGTGGAAGGGGTTTGTTGCCTTACCAACACAGGCAACCTTGCAAGAAGCAATGAAACTGAAATTGATTCAATTACTTAATTCTATCCTGCTGTTGCAAACCTACAAAATAAACATGTATTATTTAATAACATCACATTAATCCAAACACTTGCAGTTTTAAAGATTTTTAAAAATAAAACCTCTTATGCACAATGCATTCATCCATATCAATCAGATACATTCTGCTAGGTGACTGCTCTATATGTATTTAGTAACTAGAAGCCCCTTCACAATTTCAAGAAATGAAGTATTTTGAAACAAATAATATGATTTTTTTCAGCATTTGTGAAACAATCACATGACCGGGCTTCTCATGCAAGGCTTCAGTTCATTACTCAGTACATTCCTGCCTATAAAGCCGAAGCTATTTAACACATCAGTTTCTAATGTAACATCACAACAAAGGGCTAAAACACATCAACGTGGCTCCATAAACCTGATCATCAATTAAGATACGCCATGGTTCTCCAACACCCAAAACAGAAAAGCGATGGATAGTAATTGTTCAGAACGATTACAAGAGATGATTAAAACATGATAAAATAATACAAGTAATACTTTCTAGTATATATAGAATGCATGAATAATGTTGTAACTAAAATAAAACAATATTTATACTCCTTATTTTTAAATGTCCAAACATGTTGTTGCATGAACAGAATATTGTGACTAATTGAATTGCACTTAATTTGTGCAGGTTGTGCCGCGTAGATTAAAGGGAACTAACTGTAATGGGTGCGTGATTCCAAATGTGAAATGATCCATATTTTTCAAAGTTCAAACAGCATTCTATAATCTTGATAAACGATTAGTTACTGTTTTTATGTTGATACAAATTATTTCCTTTTAGGTTGTGGTATAGGGGCTATTTTCTTTGGAATGGACTGACATTTCTTTTGTTTAAGTTTTACAAATGAGCCAGTTGGCAACTTGCAATTGAACAGATGTCATTTTTATTGGTTGAGAATATGTCTGATTCGAACATCTTTTTTTTTCTTTTAGGATTATTGCCAGTGCACCAATGTTTCGAAATGGGACTGGAAGAATCTACAAGTGTTCTCCAACCAACACAAGCTGTGAACCATTTCACATGGAAGGTATCCATTATTTTACATGATATACTGTACTGTATTTGATAGAGAGCAAGCTTTTTAATGGACTATGGAATTATGCTGTCATGTATAAAATGGTGATCCAACTGTACCAGAAAGTATCTCATCTCATCTGTTACAGCGAATGAAAGATGAAAATGATAGACTTGAGTATTTGGAAAAGAAGCATTGCTAAAATAAAATTATTTATGAATATACACTCACCGGCCACTTTATTAGGTACTTGCTAGTACTGGGTGTGCTCTTCTGCTGCTCTAGCCCATCTGCTTCAAGGTTTGACGGGTTGTGCATTCAGAGATTCTCTTCTCCATACCTCGGTTGTAACGAGTCTCCCCCTCACTACCCATCTTCCGCTGTGGCCTGAAGACTCAGCTCTTCAGACTATACCTAGACTAACTGCCACCACTCTGTACATTTCACTCTAAATCCACCCCCCCGCTTTTATGACACTTGTTACATGGTGCCCCATCCCAGCACTTTTTAGTAATTTGTATTTGTCCTAATACTGTCGCTTATTCTTCTGCCTAGTTGGCTTTGCAGAGGTTAGGTCAGAATAGCGTTCACTGTGTGAACTAAACTGTGTTCTTGGCTAGAAATAGCTGTACAAAATAAGTATTGTACCTTATTAGACCTGTGTTTAGTAGTTGTCTATGACCATGAAATGCACTTGTTGTACATCGCTTTTGATAAAAGCGTCTGCCAAATAAATGTAATGTAATGTAATGAGTGGTTATTTGAGTTACTGTTGCCTTTCTATCAGCTCGAACCAGTCTGACCTCTGCCATCAACAAGGCATTTTCGCCCAGAGAACTGCTGCTCACTGGTTATTTTCTCTTTTTCGGGCCATTCTCTGTAAACCCTAGAGATGGCTGTGCATGAAAATCCCAGCAGTTTCTGAAATACTCAAACCAGCCCATCTGGCACCAACAACCATGCCACGTTCGAAGTCACTTAAATCACCTTTCTTCCCCATTCTGATGCTTAGTTTGAACTTCAGCAGATCATCTTGACCATGTCTACATGCCTAAATGCGTTGAGTTGCTGCCACGTGATTGGCTGATTAGATATTTGCGTTAACGAGCAGTTGAACAGGTGTACCTAATAAAGTGGCCGGTGAGTGTATAAGAGGTGAGGGGGATGATATATTGGACTTTCTTGGGAAACTGTTGGATGAAAAGTTTTAAATCCCTCAAGAACAACTGAACACTATGTGGGCACCTCACTCACCTACAGGTAAAATCCCAGAATCAGGTTCAGGGACATTATATTGTGCTTTCTTGACTGGGGTATGAAATGACGTCTTTACTTCTGCTTGGGCAAAAAGGGATTTGAATTCCGCTGAGCTCAAATTCACTTTTAGTCTTATTTTACACTAAAACGTGAACACAGGCACATTCAGTGTCAGCCAATTAGAAAATATGTCACAGAGAAGGGATTTAGATCCCACTAAGGAAAACTTAGAGGAGTACGGTGTTGTTGTCAATGAAACCCAAGAGCAGGAGGAAATGCTTCTTGGATTCCTATGCTGGCATGGGGAAAATGGTGAACATAGATATGAGCACCTGAAAATCCTTTTGTGGAACATGCTGAAATCTGAAGTTGAGAAGCACCAGCAAGTTGATATTAACTAGTGATGGTGATGTACAGACATAAGGTGCTGTTAGTGTGTTCTTTTTGAAACTTAAATGCAAACTTTCGATACTGATTCTTTTTGTCTATAGAAGGATAATTAGAAATGACTACTTGAAAGTGATAAAAACAATTAATGCGTAAATAGTATGTGAATTTGAACTGGATATCTTTCCTGGAGCATGAGAAATGGACTGTATTTCTTCCATTTTTTTTTTCTTTTCGTATTTTCTTGTTTTTAACACTGAAACACATACTAATATTGAAAGCATGGCTATTTGCCTCAATTGTAAATACGAACATAGATCTAGGCATTTTTCACAATTCCACACATTTCATGTTACCATACATTTCCTGTGTTAAAGGGGAATTGCACTTTATAACACTTCTGCTTCTGGTGATTGATATTGTCTTTCTAATGAATGTGTTGCCCTTCACATTTCGATTAGTTATTTCATTACGTTATTATTTTACACTGTTTTGTTGTTTTCCTTTACAAATGCAGGAAGTAGACCCAGGCAGTTTAGTGTCGAACTCGAGGATCCATATCATTTCGCAACTTCCGATGTGGGCGTACCTGCAGACAATAACATTAGGTTGGTCGTAGAAATAGTGTTGTATGACTACTAGCTAGCGAAACCGAAAATGTCGTAGGACATTAGCTGGCTAATTTGCAGGCTGATCATGCGAGAGTGAGAGTGAGTCAGGAGCGGGCTGAGATTGAGGAACCATAAGCTATTCCCAGGACAAATGACAACTGGTGGTAGACATCTTATGTATCACAGACAGACGCGATAGCGTTAGCCAGTCCGCATAGTACCTACCTTGAGCCGTTCGACCAACGATCGGAAAACGGTGGGTACAGCTCCAGGCTTCAGACGGTCGCCTTGGTAGTCGGTGCCTTCAGAGTAGTTGCTGCATACCCTTAGTCCTCGTTTGCAAACTTCTTCGGCTGTTATGTTGGGGTGTCTGATTACATCCAGCCATGTCTGGCACAAAGTTGCATCGCGTTGAAAACTATGAAAATGTGCTTTCAAGGCAAGTTTAACGGGGCCATTATAACAACCGGGTACCAATATCGCATCAGACAAAAGCTAGCAGACGTTAGTTTGTTCGATTTCAACGCTAAGTTAACGGAATGTTTTGCTTCGTTCTTCTCGATTTTGCTGCGAAACGAAATCGAAGAAGAAGAAAATACCGGAAACCATACTACTATGTAGACTTTGTTTCTAACGTTAGACATTTAAAATGAAATAACTAATCGAAAAATGAAGGGCGACACATTCATTAGAAGGACAATATCAGTCATGAGCAGCAGCAGTGTTATAAAGTATAATTCCCCTTTAAGTCAATTCGGAGATCTACTTTATTTAGAATATTTTATTTGCTCTATTATTGGACATTTGTCAAGCTGAATGGTAATTTGAGACAAAGGTAACCTGAGGAAACACAAAACAATAAAATAATTTTTAAAATAATAATAATTTATTATTTATTATTAAATGACAAAAGTTTTCAAACACCCATATCACCCTTGTGAAAAAAACAATTGCCCCATTAAACTTAATAACTGGTTGCATCACCTTTAGCAGCAATAACTGCAACAAAACGCTTCCTATAATTTGTCTTTCAGTCTTTCACATTGCTATGGAGGAATTTTAGCCCGCTCTTCTTTACAGAACTGTTTTAATTTGACAAAATTGGTTGGTTTCCAAGCATGAACTGCTTGTTTCAGGTCCTGCTATAGTAACTCTATTGGGTTCAGGTCAGGAGTTTGACCACGCCACTAGTCAAAGTTTTGTTTCTTTTCATCCGTTCAGGTGTGGACTTGCTTTTGTCTTGCTGCATAACACATTAGTGCTTCAGTATTCTCCTTATTAATTTTATAGTATAGTGCTGAATTCATGGTTCCTTCAATAGTAGCAAGTCGCCTAAGTGTTGAAGCAGCAAAGCATCCCCACAACATCACACTACCACCACCGTGTTTGACTGTTGGTATGATTTTCTTACTGTGAAATCCTGTATTTGCTTTATGCCAGACATAATGGGACCTGTGTCATCCAAAAAGTTCCACTTTTGACTAATCTGTCCATATAACATTATCCCCCAAAGCCTGGAAATCATTCACATGCTTTTTTGCAAATGTGAGACAAGCATTGATGTTTCTCTTGGGTAGCAATGGTTTCTGACTTGACTCTCTGCCATGAATCCCATTTTGCCCAGTCTTTTTCTTATTTGGGAGTCATGGACACTGATATTAGCTGACGCAAGAGAGGCCTGAAGTTCTTCGTATGTTCTTCAGGGATCTTTTGTGACTTCCTAGATAAGTTGTTTCTGCGCCCTATGAGAAATTTGGCAGGCCGGCCAGTTCTGGAAAGATTCATCACTGTTCCAAGTGTCTACCATTTAGAGATAATGGCTCTCACTCTGGTTCAGTGGTGTCCCAGAGCCTTATAAATGGTTTTGTAAACCCTACTTTCCAGACTGATATATTTCAACCATTTTTTTCTCATCATTTCTGTAATTTCCTTTGATCGTGGCATAGTGTGCTTCTGGAAACTGTGGTGACTATTTCACTCTCTTGGTAAGGGTCAATATCAGTGGGGTTTAGATTCATCTGGGCTAGCTGCAATCAAACCTGGCTGTGTTCAATCAACTGAATAGCAATTATATTAGGTTAATTGAGTAACCAAGGGGGCATTCACTTTTTCACATGGGTCATATAGGTGTTTTATAACATAACATATTGATGAGAACAGGCCATTCAGCCCAACAATGCTAGCCATTTTCCTGACTAAATTAGTGCTCTGATTACCTACACTGTATCAAGCCTAGTCTTTAAAATACCCAGAATTTCTGCCTCTGCTATGTGACCTGGCAGGCTGTTCCACACATTGAATACTCTCTGCATTAACTTTTGCTAATTTCCATTTATGTCCCCTCGTTCTGCTAACAGAATTGAACCTGAATAATCTCTTGTAGTTTACTTTTTTTGATCCCCTTTATGAATTTAAAAGGCTCAATCAAATCACCCCGACGTCTCCTTTTAACTAGGCTTGAAGATATTAAGCATCTTAAGTCTCTTATCTTTCATTCTAGGAATCAATTTGGTTGCACTTCTTTGAACCTTTTCCAGAGCCTCTATATCTTTGTTGTAGTATGGTACCCATTCCTTGGATTTATACTCAATACTTCTGGCTATATAACCCAGTATCCTGTTAGCCTTTTTTTTTACGGCTACAGCACAGTGCCTAGAATCTGAAAGGCTTTGATCAACCATTACTCCAAAGTTTTTTTTAAAAATTGAGCCCATTCCGAATTTGTTTCTCCCATAATGTAATCCTGCCTAATGTTTTTATTTCCCACATGCAGAACTTTACATGCTACTGAATTCCATTTGCCAGGTATCTGCCAACTTCTGGATTTTATTTAAATGTTCTTGGAGTACTTTAGTAGATTACAAACTATCAGCTGGCCCAGTTTTGTATCATAGTAAACTAATGTACTCTCTATGTCCCTGTCAAGGTCATTGATATAACTGAGGAAGAACAGTGGTCCCAGCACTGATCCCTTTGGGACTCCACTTCTAACAGTTCCCTGCTCAGATAATATCACTCTTACTACTACTCTTAGCCAATTCCAAATGTAATCTGAAATGTCCTCTAATTCTTACTGTCTTCATTTTGCTAACAAGTATTTCATGTAGTACCTTATCAAACGCCTTTTAGAAATCTAAATATATAATATCATAAGCCCTGTTATAATCAAAATACGTGGTCTTCAAAGAATACCAGAAGGTTTGACAGGCATGATCTTCTCTTGCAAAAACCATGCTGGCTATCGCTTAGGATCTTGTTATTTTCAAGAAACACTTCCAACTTGTCTCTAATGATAGATGGCAGTATATTACATATGATGCAGGCCTGTTTCCTGGATCAGTACGGTCCCTTTTCTTATATATTGGTATTTTATTACCTTGATTCCAGTCCTAAGGTATTTCTCCAGTTTCTAAGGACTGTCTAAAAATACCTGCTAGAGGTTTAAAGATGATCACAACTAACTCTTTGAGTACCCTTGGGTATATGCCATTACTTGTCTTTAGTTTACGTAATTCATCCATTTCTTCTTTATACTCTATCTCAATATCTTATAAGACATTCTGAGTACAAACTATGTCTTTCAGACTATTAGTAACCTCTTCTCATATATCAATCAATCAATCAATAAAAATTTATTTCTATAGCTCACTTCGTCCACAGAGGCAACCCAGTGTGCTTTACATAAATAAAAGCAAAAGGAACAAACAAAGTACAAAGTACATAAAATAGAAAAACAATTAAAAACTGTCTTCCCATCGGAATGACTAAGTCTACTTAATGCAATAACAGATGCAAGTTTAGAGTTCAATCATAAGCACTGAAGAGAAACGTTTTTACTGATTAAAAATTTCAACAGTGGGATATACAAGTTCTCTGGTAATTTTTTCCCAGTTCATGCAGTATAACAGCTAATGCTGCTATCCATTTGGTTGACTCTGGGCCCTAGCTACCGACCTGAGTCCAAGGATCTAAGAGTCCTACTCGGTTTATACTCTTTAAACATATCAGATATGTATTCTGGGCCTAAACTATTCAGTGATTTATAGACTAGTAGCAGCACTTTAGAATCTATTCTGTAACTAACTTGAAGCCAGTAAACATTTTAGAACTGGAGTAATGTGCTCTGTTCCTTTCATCCTGGATACAACTCTAGCAGCCGCATTCTGAATGAGCTGTAGCTGTAGATTTCGGACTTGGTCTTTGGTTTTTAGAGCCCGAGAATCAAGGTGTTTACTAATACTAATTCTCTTCTCTTTGTTGCCAAACACAATAATCTCTGTTTTGTCCTTATTTAATTGAAGAAAATTTTGGCTCATCCTGTCATGGGTTTGGGGTGCAATTCCATTTTTGGCCTCCCGGCCTAATTATTTCCTCATTGGATGTACCTGTTTCCAATTATTCCTCCCTATGCCGTGATTTCGGCCACCTGCGTCATGCAAGACTATTTAAGACGCTGTCTGACTTTCAGTCCTTGCTTCAGTGTAAACTTACGTTCTCATTGAGCCGGTAAGGTATTTCAGAGCCTGTTCAATAAACCTCTTGTTCTCTCGCTTCTCAAGAAGCATTTCCCCCTTAGAAGTTTTGTATTTCGGTCTGTGTTTCTGGGCTTCCTACCGGCAGACCGTTAGGGCTTTACCTTTTTGTTTTCCTAAGTCTTAGGTTCTTGGGTATCTCGGGGTTTGACCCCAAGTTTTCCTTTTTGTTTTGGGTCTGAGCTGCGACTCAGTTACGCTGGGTTTCCTTGGTTTCTATCCCAACTATTTTTAGTTCCTGAGCGGTGCTCAGTATTTTTATTTCTCTGTTTCTCGCCCTTGTTTTTACAGGGTTGTTTTCTGTTCGACCGTTTTTTAAGGCTTGACAGGAAGTTTGAGTTTTCACTCCTGTCAGTCTGTTATTTTTTCCCTTCCTCGTTTCCTCTAGCCTCAGTGGCTTATCACCTCGGGGATGAGCTTTTCGAGTCCCTGTACAGTTGCGTGTGGTCCTCCGACACTCTCCCCTCCCTCACACATCCAATAATTGATTTGCTCTAAACATTGACACAGTGAGTCTATTGGGTTATAGGCATCTGGTGAGAGTGCCAGATATAGCCTATCTGTGTATCATCTGCATAACTATGGTAATTAATGTT
Organism: Anguilla rostrata; assembly: GCF_018555375.3. Classification (NCBI taxonomy): domain Eukaryota; kingdom Metazoa; phylum Chordata; class Actinopteri; order Anguilliformes; family Anguillidae; genus Anguilla; species Anguilla rostrata. The sequence continues at coordinate 29,334,540 of NC_057934.1, forward strand.
GTTGTTCTGTAGAATTTGGCCCAAAGGCAGCATATAGAGTTTGAACAGAAGGTGTCCGAGAACTGATCCCTGGGGGATTCCGCATGTCATAGCCACCCTATCATATTTATAACTGCCAATGGTGACAAAGTAACTCCAGCCTTCTAAATAAGATCTGAGCCAATTAAGGACTGCTCCGGAAAGTCCTACCCAATTTTCCAACCTGTCCATCAGTATTCTATGATCTATAGTGTCAAATGCAGCACTGATATCTAGTAAAACCAGAATTGATATTTTACCTGAATCAGTATTCAGCCGTATGTCATTTAACACTTTTATAAGAGCCGTTTCCGTACTGTGGTAAGGTCAGAAGCCTGATTGAAATTTGTCAAAATGACCATTTGAGTTAAAAAAATTGCTGAGTTGATTGAGAACAACTTTCTCAATGATCTTAGCTATAAAAGGAAAATTTGACAGGTCTATAGTTGTTTAACACAGAGACATCCAGAGTTCTCTTTTTTAAGAGTGGCTTAATGGCAGCTGTTTTTAGTGATGCCTGATAGTAGTGAGCCATTAACTCTTTGCTGCAAATCAGTAGCTACAGTCAGACGGCAGTATGTCAAGACAACAGGTTGATGATTTAAGATGCTTAACTGTTTCCTCTAGAGTTTTTTTGGTCAATTATATTAAATTGTGACATAATAGTCTATTTATTTCTAGGTGGTCATAGGGACGGCATAGTTTCATTGTTTGACTGTGTTGTTAATGGTCAGTCTAATAGTTTAGATTTATTCACTAAAGAAGCAGGCAAATTCATTACATTTCTCTGTGGAATGGAGTTCTGGGGCTATCTGTTTTGGGGGTTAGTAAGCTTGTCAACCATGACAAGTAGAGTGCGGGTATTGTAGGTGTTCCTGTTAATCATCTTAGAGAAATATGGCTGTCTAGCTCTGCATAACTCATTGTTAAAATGACTAAGGCTTTGTTTACAGAGGACATAGTGGATTTGAAGTTTAGTTTTTCTCCACTTACGTTTAGTTTTCCTACATTCTCTTTTCAAGGCTTTTACCATCATGGTGTTTCTCCATGGTGCTTTCTGTTTCCTTAAAATTTTCTTGACTTTTACCGGTGCTACAACATCCATGACATTTAAAATTTCAAATTAAAATTATCCAGGACTGTTTCTGCACTCATGATTGGTGACATAGCTATGGCCTCCATAAACTGAGCACAAGTACTCTCGTTAATGTACCTTTTCTTAACAGAAACGGAGCTTATTTGAACATCCGGAGTGATCAGTAAGTCAAAGAAGACACAAATGATCAGAAAGGGCCAAGTCCTTCACCATAACAGAATAAATGTCAAGATCCTTAGAAATAACCAGATCCAAAGTGTAGCCTTGCGTGTGCGTGGGGTCTTTCGCGTGCTGCTAGAGATCAAAAGTGTCAAGTAGTGCAAAAGATTTCTTTGGCATTAGTCCATGTTATTATCTATCTATGTGGATGATAAAATCCCCAGTTATGATAAAAAAAAGTTGTAATCAATGGAGATAACTGACAGTAGTTCAGCAAAGTCATTAATAAAATTTGTATAGTATCTTGGAAGTCTGTAAATAGTTAAAAATAAAATTTTGGGAGCACCCTTCAATATGAAACAGAGGTATTCAAAAGAAATAAAATTACCAAATGTAATCTCTTTGCACGGGAATGCATCTTTAAATAAAGCAGCTACTCCTCCTCCTTTCTTACCAGTTCACCATGTATTCATAAAACTGAAATTTACTGGAGCTGACTCATTGAGGAACAGTAGCACTGCTGCCTTCTACTAACCATGTCTCAATACAAAACAGAAAATGTAAATTGTAGGATGTTATAATGTCATTAACTAAGAATGATTTGTTGGCTAGAGATCTGATATTAAATAGAGCTAGATTTGTAGAGATAATAGGAGCCCCTAAGTCAGTCTGAGGTTGTCGTGATACAGGTAACAGATTAGACCGATTTACCTCATAAGCTAAGTGCAGTCGATTCCTTCTATTTCTAATCAACGCAGGAATAAAGAACATTACAGGCATACTGGGTCCCAGCTTGGTCTCAGAACAGCTGTCAGTAACATCTTTACTATAGCAGGGACCCTGAACACATCATGAAGTGCTATCAGTGTTTTGTACTCTGCTGCTGTTATCAGTAGCACTTGCTGAACTTGTGGGCTGAGATGGAGAGTGAGAGTTTAGTCCCAGCATGCACCAATTCCTTCACTTTCTCTGAGAAATCCAAATGTGGAGGGGATGATGTTGAGAAAGAGAGGGTGGAGGATGAGAGGGATGACTGCGGAGAATCTGCTGGTGACTGTAGCATGATTATCTGATTATCTCGTCCAGTGTCAGGAACTCAGCCTGAGTCATGTTCTCCATTGGTGGGGATTGTGATTGTACCTGTATTCTGTGTCTCTATTTGTGATGAGGTGTTTGATGGTTCTACATCATGGTCGGGGGCAGGTGGAGGAGGCTGTGGCTGCACCTGTAGTGTTGAATCAGTGCAGGGGGAAGATGGGTGGCGAAGAGCAAAAAGAAGGTTATCCTTCAGTGCTTTCACTCCAGTTCCGCTTAGGTGGGCACCATCGGGTCTAAATAATTCTCTGCGCCCCCAGAATAGATTAAAATTGTCAATATAATTCAGAACTTTTAGGCTGCAGGTTCTGCTCAGCCATATGTTGAGGCTAAGCAGATGAGAGAACATATTAGTTCCTTGGGCTGGAAGAGGTCCACTGATGAACTTTTATGCTGTTAGCTTCTCAAATGTATTAAACAGTTCAGTGAAGTCCTTTTTTAGGATTTCCGACTCTTCTCTACAAATGTAATTTTTGCCCACGTGCAGAATAATTCGATCGATCGCCGGGTGCTGGGAGAGAATGTTACGGAGCTCCTTGTTTAATTCTGAAACTGTCGCGTTGGGGAGACCGCATGTTAGCACCAGTCTGCTGCCTACGGACAGTGGAATCACCCAGGATCAGAGCGCTCGGTGCAGTGTTGGCGTCAGGCGAGAGCCACAGCTTGTTAGGCCTTGTGTCTTTGCTAGCCCGCTTTGAGTCCCATTTCGTAGTCAGCGTCGCTGATTTTGCTTCATTGTCGTTACCACTTGGAATATACTTACCCAGATTCATTAGCAGTTCGAAACGGTTCAGCAAAGGAACCGGTTTCAGCTGCATTATTGCCCTTTTTTCACGGGGTGTAGTAGCGTTAGCATTAGTTTTCCGAGCTCATGATGAACAATGTGGTGTGGAGGATGTTAAGACTGCAATCTGTTGGTTTCGTGTTTTTGGTTTCGCTCCAAGCTTGTGCCACCGGCTTATACTCTCATATTGCTCAGTTTTGTTTACCATTTTTGAATGAGCTATGTCAAGCTTCGGGAAGTCTGTTAAGCACTCTAGCCTTAGCTTAGCTTGTTGTGCTGTATTAGCGTTAGCTTTTGTTGACTCTCCCCCGAGTGCCCGTGGAATAACACTGGAGCTATTTCTCCCGTCCTCTCTTGGTTTGTGGTCTGGCAGAACGGTGAGCATTTTTGTCTCAAGTTCTCTGTCATTTTCCAATGCGAAGATTCTGGTTTCCAGTAAAACAATCTTCTGTAACAGTTTACGACAGTCTGAGCATTTGAAACATTCCGAGGTATGAGGAGGCATGTTTGACAGTGGCTACAACCAGTCTCAAAGCCAAGAATAAAATCCAAGTAAAAACCGAAGAATCAAATATAAGACAATATAAAACAGTAAAATAATAATAAAATAATAAATAAAGTAAAAAAAATAAATAAATAAAAAATAATAACAGAGGCTGCGAAAGAGGCTGGGAAAGAAAGTAGAACGATAAAGCTGCGGGAGCTCACAGAGACACGTCTGCTCTCTCCGGAGTCCAAGGTTCGAGTCTCTCATATAAAACTCTCAATAAAATAACTATTTAAGGCATCATCAATACCTCTGTTCTTATAAAGCAATGCTCCTTCTTCATTCTTGCTGCACCCGATATCCTCCTTAACTTTCCTTTTCCTACTGCAGTATTAAAAGAAATGTTTAGGATTACTTTTTGAATCTTGGGCATTTTGCCTTTCAAAGAGCCTCTTGGCTTCCCATAGTTCTTTTTTAACGCAACATTATTCAGCCTTATTACTCTCAGTGCTGTCATTTTTATATATCTTATATAGTTTCCTCCCCCTCAAACTCTCTCGTATGGCTTTGTTCATCCACTGGGGAGTCCGCTTCTTCAACTTACTTTTCCTTACCTTTGGAATAAAATTAAATTGTGCCTCAAGAATAACGCTTTTGAATCTGTCCCACTTTTCACTCACAGTCTTGCAGTTAAGACTCGCATCTTGTCAAAATTGGCTTGCATAAAATAAAAAATTCTGGCTGTAGAGGAGGCCTTGTTCATTTGCACGAGCTGTTCAATTTTGGGAATTTTCTGCACATTAAAATTTTCTTTTATATACAGAGCTACACCCCAACCTCTCTTACCGGATCTAATGAGTTTGTACCCGGCTACATTATATTCATCCCATTCCTCCTCCCCAAGCCATGTCCATACCAACTATGTCATAGCCCCCACTATTCATACCAGCCTCAAATTTCAAAAATGTTTTTTTCATACTTCTAGCATTTAAACAAAGAAATTTCAGATTGTTACTTCTTCACATTCTCATCCGTTCCCTCACCCCCTGCCACCCTTACTACAATTTTGCTTTACAAAGATTTCATTGGTGTTCACACTATTGTAGGAAACCTTGACAGGCTGCACCTCCCTACCCTTTTCTCTCTTTGACCTCCCTGCCCTCCAAATTCCTAGTTTAAATAATCCTGTGCTAACGCATATGCTGGCCCAGTGCAGCAGTACTCTTCCGGTTCAGATGCAGCCCATCGCCCCTGTCCCAGAAGGAGTCCCAGTGCCCCATAGACCTGTACCCCTCTTTCATACACCAAGTATGTACTCATGTGTTAAACCTCCATATAAACTTTTTTCATTAAATAAATAAAATCATTTGTGTTCACTCGGTTTCCCTTTCCCTAATATTACTTTTTGTCTAAAGATCTGAAGCCATTCTCATGGCACTGTACATTCCTCATAGTAGAGACTCGGCTACAATGTATCTCTGACTGTATTGAATAATTTGTGAGTAATCAATGCATTGTTAATCAAGGAAAATGACTGAAAACAGGTCAAGACCAAGAATGAGTTTAAGGTAAAATTTTATGCCCTGTCAATTTTCAGCTCTGCTGCCACTGGTGTATCGGCTATGGGCAAAAATACGGGAGAACCTGAACCCTTTGTTGATTTGTGCTGGGGTTTTGTATTTCATAGAGCTATACTTTCCTGTACACACAATAGCATCCTTTAATCCATTATGCTGGGACTTCAGTTATTTTCGCATGCTGCCAAATTGCAGTCTCTTTGAAAAAAATGATTGTTTAAAATCTCAGAGCATACACAAATAACATGCAAGTCCCAATCATCAGAAACCTGCTTATATTTTCATATAAATATTATATGAGCATATTCTCTTTAGATGGTAAGTTGAAAAAACACAGGGCCAAGTTACTTGAAAATATTAAGGATAACTTGGGTAGCAGCATTGCTTCGGAATATGGTGTGTTAAATTTGTGTGAGCTAAGATAGGCAATATTGTTTCTTATAACTTGGCCTAATTTTGATACCAGTATTTTTAGTGGTAGGCCTAGATTTTGCAAGCATGAATGGCTTGTATGCAGTGCTTTGTATGTGTGAGAAAACATGTTTTTCTTCAGATAGATGTATACAGTGCCGTGGAAAAATATATGTACCTTCCTGATTTCCTCTATTATTGTATATTATTCACACTGAATTGTGACAAGGCAAACTGAGTAAACACAAAACAACATTTATTTAATGAAAAAAGTCAAATACCAATATCACCCATGTGAAAAAATAATTTCCCCTTTAGTTACTCAGTTAACCAAATTTAATTAGATTCAGTTGAGTGAACACAGCCAGGTTTGCATGCAGTTAGCCCTGTTGTATCTAAACCTCACTCATATTGAACCTTAACATAAGAGAGAAGTAGCCACCACCACTGCCTACCAAATTTCTCCAAGGGCACAATGACAGAAAAAAACAGAAAGAGACTGGGCAAAAATGGATTCATGGGAGAGTAGCAAGGCAGAAACCACTGCTAATGAAGAGAAACATTGATGCTCATCTCACATTTGCAAAAATGGGATAATGTTCTATGGAAGTTCTATGGAAGTCAATAATGGAACTTTTTGGATGGCATGGGTCTCATTATGTCTGATATAAAGCAAATACAGCATTCACAGTAAGAACATCATACCAACAGTGAAACATGGTGGTGGTAGTGTGATGGTGTGGGGATACTGCCTCAGGGCCTGGATGACTTGCCATTAATGGAGAAAACAGGAATTCTACTCTACTAGAATATTCTTAAGGACATTTTCAGGTCATCTGTCTGTGAGCTGAAGCTGGAGCAAAAATGGGTAATGCAGCAAGACAATGATCCATGACACAAAAGCAAGTCCACATCTGATTGACTGAAAAGAAACAAAATTAAAATTTTGGTGTGGTCCAGTCAAAGTCCTGATTTGAGACCAATAGAGATGCTGTGGCAGGACTTGAAACATGCAGTTCATGCTCAAAAACTAATTTGTTTGAAGTAAGTAGTTCTGCAAAGAAGAGTGGGCTTAATTGACTGATATCAAATTATAGGAAGTGTTTGGTTGCAGTTATTGCTGCTAAATGTGGTGCAATCAGTTATTAAGTTTAAGGGGGCAATTACTTTGACTTTTACTTTACATGAGTGATTTAGGTGTTTAATAATTTTTTTCATCAAATAATATTTTTAAAAATATGTTTTGTGTTTACTCAGGTTCCTTTTGAATAAAATTACATTTTGCCACAAGATCTGAAACCATTCAGTGTGACAAATATGCAATAATAGAATAAATCAGGAAGGGGAAATACTTTCAAGGCAATGTATATAAAACTACAAAAAATGGCTCACAGAGGAAAATGTAGTAAAAGACATTATCCTTTGAAGTATGGTCCTATCAATATACATAAAAATTCTAATATATAGATTTATTTTTCAGAAATGAACACCACCAAATCAACTGGAATAGCTCTGGATATCCGCTCCACTTCCCCTACGCGGATCACCGTAAGATTACTTTTATTTACATTGTTAAAAATTATTAGTACATAAATCTCCATATTTTAGCCAAGTCAAATTTTACCACAGTAATATGCAATTGTGGACCTGAAGTCCTTTGTTGGCTGGTTGGCCAGCTGATTGGTATGCTCATTAAGCAATGTAGAATGTCAAACTAGCTGATTGCTGCTTAATGAAACTTTCTTATTCACAGTAATGGCAAGGCTTCCATTCATGTCAGAAGAAAATATATTCAGAAGAATATATTTTCTTCTGAAAGAAAGTGCACCATCAGGGGTTTTGGGCTCCACCACCCCTGAAAATCTTATGTTTGTAACACACGTAGAAACTGGTTAAAATTGGTTAGGAATGCACAGGGTTAATTTTTTGTCTCCAATGTGTTTTTCTGTAATTGAACTTTTGATGCTGAGTGGTCATGCTTGTTTACTGTATTCCTTTTGGTGAATTAGTTGTGATCATGCATGTTTGTTTGGTTTTGACCTTTTATGTGATTGGCTGCGCAGTTTAGTTTGTTACATTGTTGTAAATTGATGTCTGGGTTGGAATGGTTACAAGAGAAAACAAAACGATTAGAGATCCTTCTTGGTGAGAGTTGAAGCCAGGGAGAGTTGGGAGAAGGACGGAGAAGGTTAGTGAGACTTAACGGCAGGCAAATGTGCAGCCGAATGTCTACAATTCAGAGGACAGACTGCTCGTACCCTGGAGAGAACCTACTAGGAGATCGACTCAGGTGTTTCTCAAAGGATTGTCTCCAGTGCTGGAATCTCCAAGTTCTTCCTCACCAATTCTCTGTAGAACTGTGTAGGCAGCCGTGAGTACGATGACCACAGGTGCCCCAAAGCCACGGAGAAGCATGCCAAAAGGTTTAATTTTATTGGCCATTTGTGTACGTTTTTTATTTTGTGAATCTGTTTAGCTGTGTATGGATTAGGGAAGTATTTTGTTCATTGGTTACGAAGGCTATGTGAAGTAAAACAATTCCCTTTAAAACTTACTTATGGATTACCTGGTTTGTGGGTTTTGTAATTTATATGGGGGCTCATATACATTGTTTTAATTTCACCAAAGTTAACTACATGGTCACTTATGGTTATAGGGTAGCTCATAGCAAATTCAACATCTACATTGCTAGCCCAGGCCTCTAGACATGAGTCATAACCAGAGTGAAGTTTGGATGTCGCTGTCTCGTTTCCATCCAGGAAATAATTAAATTTAAATACTAGTTAAGAATTTGTTCTTTACCTCTGCTGGTACAAATTAAATTGATTAGACATGATTTGGAAAGGCACACACCTGTCTATGTAAGGTCCCACAGCTGACAATGCACGCCAGAGCAAAAACCAAGCCATGAAGTCGAAGGAATTGTCTGTAGACCTCCAAGGCAGGATTGAATCGAGGTACAGATCTGGGGAAGGGTGCAGAAAAATGTCTGCAGCATTGAAGGTCCCGAAGAACAGTGGCCTCCATCATTCTTAAATGGAAGAAGTTTGGAACCACCAAGACTCTTTCTAGAGCTGGTCGCCTGGCCAAACTGAGCAATCTGGGGAGAAGGGCCTTGGTCAGGGGGGTGACCAAGAACCTGATAGCCACTCTGACAGAGCGCCAGAGTTCCTCTATGGAGATGGGAGAACCTTCCAGAAGGACAACCATCCCTGCAGCACTCCACCGATAAGGCCTTTATGGTAGAATGGCCAGATGGAAGCCACTCCTCAGTAAAAGCAAGGCTCCAGAGTGCGACCATTTTGCTCACACATGCGACCAAAAATCTGTCAAGTGCGACTAAACATTTTCATCGGTCGCACCGGTGCGCCTGACATTTAGCAGGTCTGTCTCTGTGTGTGTATGTGTGTAGCGTTGTTTTTTGTCTCCACCCGCATTCTGAAAAGCCCCTCCCCTACTCTGCCTCTGGTTGGCTCTGACCCTGATATTCTGGGTTGCGGGTGGGTGAAATAACACATAATTAATGAGGCAAATATGAATTACATTCTCTAAAATGTGAACATATTTTAAGATTCATTTTTCGTCAGGCACAAATTAGGAGACTAGACTCTCATTGTGCCAATTACGGCGTCCATTTGTCTAAAGCAGCAATTGAGGCAAAAAAAGATACGAGAGAAAATTTAAAAAAGGAGAATTAAAAAAAAAAAAAGGAAGGGCAGAAAAGTTCCGTGCGGGAGCGATTTAGTGAAACACTTTTCAAGTGCTGGGTATATCATATGCAACAGCTGCGAAATAATGAGAAATAACGGTAAAGTGTGATCGGGAATTAGGGCCAAATTGAAGGGGAATAAAATCGGAGATTTTGAGAATAAAGGCTACGTGGGGAAATATCAGAAGAGCAGCCTGCCGCCTGCGTTAAAATGAGGAACGTGGAGCATCTTGTGAAGTTATACTTTAGTATAGGTTTCACAAATAACGAGATACTTAATCTTTTAGCACATCAGCACCACATTATCATAAGTAACAGGACTTTGAAAAGATTGTGCAAGAAACTTTTCTATTCCGAAAAAAGAACCACACGGACTTGGAGAAAATTGCAGGCTCAGGCTGCCATTAGACTGTCCTCTCGCCCATTTTGTTGGTTGCTAGTAATATATTTTCCTAAAAATGATGTTTTTTTCCCTCAAGATTTTCAGATTTTATTTACGTAATATTATGATTTTTTCTCCTAAAATTATGACTTTATTTCTTGAAATATTATGACTTTATATTATTCTCAATAAATTATTACTTCATTCTCGTACTATTATGACTTTTTTTCTCAATTACGGCTTTATTCTCGTAATATTACGACCTTATTCTCGAAATCTCAGATTTTTTCCCAATCAATGTGGCCCTAATACTCCGTCGTAGGGGTGCGGATCTCTAAATTGGAGAAAATAATTAGTTCAGGTGGGTGGCGGGTGGATGATGCGATTCGGATGACATCAGAGCCGATCCGTGTATCACTAATGTGTATGTGTGAAACCGCGCCCTGTACTCCTCCGGGAGCAGCGCACACTTATGTTTGAGTTATTTGAGTTTGATTTATTTATTTGAGTTTGTTGAGCACTTTAAACATCAGCACTTTTTTTTAAGTTCATTTTTTAAACAATTGAGGTTATTGCGATTTATTGTTTGTGCACCAAAAGGTGCGGTGAAAGAGTTAGGCGTACCAGTGCAACCAATGTAAAAAGATAGTCATGAGCCCTGAAAAGGTGTATGACAGCCCGCTTGGAGTTTGCCAAAAGGCACGTAAAGGACTCTCAGACCATGAGAAACATGATTCTCTGGTCTGATGAAACCAAGATTTAACTCTTTGGCCACAATGCCAAGCATCACATCTGGAGGAAACCAGGCACCGCTCATCACCTGGCCAATACCATCCCTACAGTGATGGATGATGGTGGCAGCATCATGCTGTGGGACGTTTTTCAGTGGCAGGAACTGGGAGACTAGTCAGGATCGAGGGGAAGAAGAATAGAGTGAAGTACAGAGAGATCCTTGATGAAAACCTGCACCAGAGCGGTCAAGACCTCAGACTGGGGCGAAGGTTCACCTTCCAACAGGACGACGACCCTAAGCACACAGCCAGAACAAAGCAGGAGTGGCTTTGCAACAAGTCTGTGAATGTCCTTGAGTGGCCCAGTCAGAGCCCGGACTTGAACCCGATCTGACATCTCTGGAGAGACCTGAAAATACCTGTGCAGCAATGCTCCCCATTCGGCGTGACAGAGCTTGAGAGGATCTGCTGAGAAGAATGAGAGAAATACCCCAAAACAGGTGTGCTAAGCTTGTAGCATCATACCCAAGAAGACTCGAGGCTGTAATCACTGCCAAAGGTGCCTCAATAAAGTTACTGAGTAAAGGGTCTGAATACTTATGTGATATCAGTTTTTTATTTTTAATAAATTTGCAAAAAATTCTAAAAAGCTGTTTTCACTTTGTCATTATGGGGTATTATGTGTAGATTGATGAGAATAAAAATGAATTTTATCCATTTTATAATAAGGCTGTAACGTAACAAAATGTGGAAAAAGTGAAGAGGTCTGAATACTTTCCGAAGGCACTGCAGTCCTTTCTCTGAAGGCACAAAATTTCTTTATTTCTGAATAAGCTCCCAAATGAGCCTGTGTCTGTTACTTTCGACATTCCAACTCCATCTTCCACTTCTCTTCAGCATCGCCAGACCCCTCACGCCGGATACTCATAATTTTAAGATCAAAGCTATAGATGACACTGGGGGGATTAACAACCTCTTTGCATGTAGTGGAGGCAGAGTAACACTGCACAGTACAGTAATATGCTGCTAAAAGGAGTATCTAATGTTTCATAAGTGGTGCAGAGTCAGGGACATTACCAGTGGATGACTGCAGGTTCATATAATCTTGTGAGCCAAGAGCAGGTGAGAGTATTTAAAGGGCATTTTCATCACTAAGTAATATTAGCTATAGTGGCACAGCTGCATGGCACACTTGTAATATGAGCGATACTTTATTTACTATGATCCCACTCAGTTCAGTTAAGCCATGCCATTGTTGTGAATTAATGACAGACTCGTGTCATAATTTTTCTGTCATTTATTTAAGCACCACTGATTCATTTTACTGCTTTAAATGGAATCACTGGTTTATTTTGTTTGATAAAATGTTAAGATACTGCTGTCATTATTTCTTAGCTATAGCATAGTTTTTTAAGCTGAGCGTTTAGGTAATGTTTGAATTCTGACAGAAAAACATTTGAACAAGTGCAAACAAATTTTTCTTATTTATGAGATTCGTTTGGACTCATTTTTCAAAAAAAGTGACAGCCCAACACTGTCCCTCCCACAAAATAACAGATTGTGAGAAACATCTGATTGATATATCATTATCCTTGAAGTTGGCAGTTTACCCTGCGCAATGTGCATGACTCTTAAAGGGAATGAAAAGAGGAAATTAGATTGGTCATTAATAAATCCACCTGCACCACACCCACTGATAATATATTCTGTATAACCCAGCTCTGTTTGTAGGTGCGCTACACATTTTTCCCAGTGCGCTTCTCACCTCTGGTCTCGAAAATACCAACTTTCACTAGCCACACCAGCGTGCCCAAATGCCATTGACTGTGCCTATGCATCATGTGACATTGATTCCAGAAAATAGAACCCTTTATGTTTACAAAGTTGTAGTAATTCTGGACTCCCTAAACTGGGAAAAACAAGAAGAAGAATTGCTTATAACTGTTTGTTAATGTTAAGGACTAGGGATGGGTATGAGTAATGGATTGATCTGTTACTTGTTGGATATGTGCCAACTCAGTCTTTTTTATTTTCTCATTAAGGCTATGTATGTACAACTAATTGTTATGTATGCACAACTTATTTATTTATCATACAGTTACCTATGTAAAAAAAGAAACATTAAAATAGAGGATATTTCTTCATCTAAAATGAACAGAATAAAGCAAAATATTTTTTGAAATGCATGTTTTGATTGAAATTGTGCTTTTTGTTGTTGAGCCATTGTATAAGTGGGATAATGTCTGAGCAGATGAGCATTATGCAGTTTGAATGCCCTGCACTAAGGGCAATTACCGAGGCCAATTTACTACCTCCATCAACTGTAATGAAACCATGTGTTTCAAAACATGTGATTCCATTGCAAAGCAAACGTCAGCCTACTTAAGTATTCTAGCAAATATTCCATACCCTGTAGGCTACCACCTAGTAATGAACACCTCTTTCTAGTTTAGTACCTCAATCGAGTTACCTAATATTAAAATTCAGTCAGGTTTTAAGTCAAAATGGTTTCATAGCATGTTTAAAAAAAAAAAACATGGATAGCTAGCTAGCCAGCTACTGAAATATATTCAAAACAGAGGGTATTAGCTAGACCAGCTGCCCTCTATACTGTACAGTCATTCATGGGCATCAAACAGACTCAAGTATGATTATGAAACTATTGGCTTACTTGCGCTTTCAAATTTCCACTATCGACTCCAACGGATGGACATTAAATTAGAATGGTGATTGAACTTTTGCAGACGCTGCTCCATATTCAGGATTATCTCGAGAAATAATACACATGTCCCAGGCAATCAGAATTGAGTATTCAGCCAAGCCATTGTGTATTGGTTTTTTTTGAGTTGAAAATAAAATTGTGTTGACATTGACTGTGTTTATTGACACAAACTAAGTATTAATACTTTATTATGATGGAAGAACTTGGGTACTGATGTGTGTTGTTTTGTGTTCATGCATTTTCTATACAACCAGTGGTGCTGCCCCGCCAAGAAGCGTTCTGAAGATAGATTATTCCCAATGCTAGGAATTTATTTGGAATCAAGCACATTGTGTGATACTGTGAGATAATTGAAAATCAGCATCTCTATTAAGGACACAGCCCCAATTATGAGGCCTACTGCTTGCAAGTGGATTTGAGTTTCATTTAATTGCATCCTGTCTTTCTGTTTCTAGACTTGCAGCCCAAGTTTGTTTCATGAATGTGACGGCAACTCATACCTAAATGGCATCTGCTATCACTCCACTGATAATTTCAACTTTGGGGGTAGCTTCAAAACAGCATATCAAGGTACAGTTTTAAGACTTTCTACCTCTCAAAAATGCATGGCCTCCACTGTGGATGAATAAATATTCTTGTGAAAGTTTAAGATTTACAGAATGGGTATAACTTACAGTAGCATTGGCATAAGTTACGGGGGGGATAGGGGGGTTATAACCCCCCAATATTACAAAACAGGCCAAATAACCCCCCCAATAATATAGCGTGATGATAAGAAAAATTGTATACTGTAATAAAGATGGGGATTTCATGATGTGTTTGGGATATAGGCCACCAATCAGTAAGGCTGGGCGTATGCCGCAGAAGTCACTAAATTCCTCCATTTTAGTGATTTCCATGGTTTCGGCAGTTTTGGATGGTAACCTGTCACTGTTAACGTAGTCTGTATTATATTATTTGTATAGGCCTATGTATTTTAACAATAGCCTATTGCCAACTGTTTGGAGAAAAAAGTGTGATAATGTAGGCCTGTACACATTCTGGAATGCATTGGACTCAAGATTCCTGTCCTTGTCAGTTCTTGTTTGATGTTTGACTGCCCCTGTCAGCAGTGTTGCCCAGCAGTCATTCCCCATTACGGTAATGTTAGTGACAAAAGCTCCATCAAAGATTCAAATCTCGCAATGTACAACTTAACAACTGTAACAAACTTTTAAGAAATAAAAACAGATGCAGTCACAATTTTAGTGATGCAATTCAAGTATGCTCTATTTCTAACAATGTTCAGTCAAAGGCAAAAAAAAGCCTGTTCTTTCTTGCACATGTTATTTAAATCTTTTCCCACTAATGTGATGGGATCTAATTAATTAAAAAAATGAATGTAAAAAATCTCTGATTTCTTCCACTTTTTTCCCAGTTTTTTGTGATTTTCATCAACTTTGTATTTCATTAAAACCGATCATGTCACAGCTGTTGTCAACCTGGGTGTCACTAAATGAGTGATGAAGCAGGGGTTACTATGTTGATTGATCACTGAGAAATTGCATAAAGCAGATACAGGATTATACTGTAATGCTTTTTAAAAATGTGTCAATTTCAAATTGCAATCTGTATCATATGGAAAGGGCAAAATATCTTATCATAACCTCCAAGGTATTTCATGACTTTCGTGGTGTGGACATGTTTCGAAAGAATTGAAAAACTATAGCTTAAAGGCATACTATGCAGGATTTTTAGCCTTGCTGTGGTCCTGTGTTTACAATCAAAGAAGTCTCCTCTGTCTTCAACCACTTCGAGTACCCTACCTGACATAGCAAGCTGAACAGAGACGGAGTGTAGCACAGTGGGTAAGGAACTGGGCTTGTAACCGAAAGGTCGCAGGTTCGATTCCTGGGTAAGGACACTGCCGTTGTACCCTTGAGCAAGGTACTTAACCGAAATTGCTTCGGTATATATCCAGCTGTATAAATGGATACAATGTAAAAATGCTATGTAAAAAGTTGTGTAAGTCGCTCTGGATAAGAGCGTCTGCTAAATGCCTGTAATGTAATGTAATGTAATGTAATAGCTAGAGGTAACATTACTTACAGGTCCAGGAGAAACCAAGTGAACTCTTTTTGTCCTCTTGGCAAACTTCAGCTGATACCACTGAGGAAAAGCTATTCCAAGGTTAAAAGATTGCCGGTGCATTATAGATATGCCTTAGCATGGTTATTTTTACAATATGTTCAAGGTATTTGAATGCCTTTTTCAACATTTGAACGCCTCTATCTATGAGCTTTTGCCAGACACTAAACACCAGCAAGGTCTTGGTCATTTTTTTATTGGCAGTCCTAGCCCATCGAGGTCACACCACTTAGTCTCACCTCTTCTTTGCCTGGGTTTTATGGTGACTACAGCATGACAATTTGTGATCAACCTTTTTACACAATTCCTAAACTTATAGCCCTCAAACCTCTCCAATTCATAGTAGCCGTGGAACTCGAGATTACAATTATACTATATTGTTTTTTCTTAATTCATATATGTTAATTACGATTTCTCCTTTTTCTGATTAACACTACAAGCATTGTATCAAACGTTTGTGTACTCATTTTTTCACCATTGTAGAGTAACGCTTTGCATTTCATATTTGTAGTGTTATATTTATCTGTGCAAGTTGTTTCTATTTGTGATTGCTTTCAGGTTTCATGTCTATAATTCTTCAGGAAAAAAATCTAAATATAAAGGATTTCTGTGACCTGTCTTGTTTAATCAGAATGCACTAAGAGGGAAGTGGACCTTGCCTTCCTGTTTGATGGGTCAGAAAGCCTGAAAGCAGACGATTTTAAGAAGAACAAAGACTTCATTGCTGACATCATGAAGACACTTTCAAATACCTCTATACAGGTCTACACACTTGTACTATATTATGTGTACACCATACACGACAACCAGTTCATTGACATAATTTGCTAAAAAAATATGTCAATGAAGTGGCTGCACCTGCAGATTTGCTTCTTCAGGTGCACATGAAGTGCTTTCTTTGACTCATTCACATCTGACTGCATATAAACTGCATTGTGATAAAAGCAGCAGTTGATGTCACATGCATTAGAGGACACACACATTAGTAGCAAGATCTTGAAGAAAAATATTTTCTATAGAATCTCCAGCATTCAAACCTTACAGTCATAAAAATCACACAGTCAACCACACACTGGAATGTGATGCTGATAGCCAAATTTTACTTTACTAATGGACCAACTGAAATTAGCAGATGATGTGTAGCTTGAAATATGAGAGCATTCAATCTGGATAATATGGAGTGATGGAGAAGGTGCATGGACCTCGTGGAATAATGTGGAATAATTGTCATGTGGAATAATTGTCATTAAATTATTTCATGAGAAACTTCTTTAAAATTTTTCAGTTTGCAGCAATGCAGTTTTCGAAGACGTCCCGCACTGTTTTCACCTTTAAAGACTACCAGGAAAAGAAGGCATTGGATCTCTTAGAAAAGGAACAACACATGAAGGACCTCACCAACACATATGGTGCAATGAAAAATGTTCTGTGAGTCACTTTTTTCTTAGATGGCTAAAATCAATGTGTATCAGTATTGTTTATGCTGAATAGATACTGTGATAACCTTAGTCCTGGGGCCTCATTTATAACACTTCACGAAGGTTCTACACCAGAAGGTGAAGCATGCACAGAAGAAGAAAAGTGCATATGGTCAGAAATATCCTGATTTATAAAACTGTGTAATTTTCTCTTTAAAAATCACAATCAAATTGACGTTTTTAGTACATGCATGGGCCTTGTATCCTGCCTTGTTAACTCCCACAATGAACCATAAAAGGTTAATGGATAGCCCATTGTGAATATGGACATGCATATACAGTAAATCAGCCTGTCATTCCAATGAAATGTCAGGGAGAATGGAAATTCTCCCTGACATTTCACAGCAACACAAAGAGAAACTTCACAGAGTGTGAAATGGAGATGCTTGTTACGGAGGAAGAGGTCAGATGTACCATATTGTTCAGTGGAAATAGTTCTGGCATATCTATCAATGACATGGTAACAGCATCATTGGAGAACATGCCAAATAGGCCGTTGTGCCCCCCTCCCCCAATTTCAAAGGTTAGTCTACCATAACCAGGAGTTTATAATAATTGTTGCGATTAATTGGGTCATGACACTTGCCAGCCCGTGATGAGACATTATTCAAAATCCAATACAACATCATACAATAAGATAGTTGCAAAAATGAAAGACAGATACATTCACACAAACCATGCAGATATTATATCCATGTAAATATCTCCCCAACCCCTTACCATCAAATTAAAATCACATTGTTGGACCGCACATTTTGCATTTAAATGGATTCTGTGATAAAACATTCACATGAAGTAAATACATTGTATAAAATTTCTTATGTTGCAGAGAAACAATTTTGAACAGCACAACAGCTGGTGCCATTCCAGATGCTACAAAGGTTCTAGTAATCATCACAGATGGAAATCCATCTGACAAGGATTGGAAAAAGGTTGTCAAAGCTATGGATGACAGGAATATCACCCGT
Organism: Anguilla rostrata; assembly: GCF_018555375.3. NCBI lineage: Eukaryota > Metazoa > Chordata > Actinopteri > Anguilliformes > Anguillidae > Anguilla > Anguilla rostrata. The sequence goes on from NC_057934.1 coordinate 29,352,284, forward strand.
TATGTTATTGGGGTAAGATATGTGTAAGAATTGTTTTTCTGATATGTGAATATACCATATCCAAGAGTGACTTACGAGATATTTATCAGAAAATTGATTATTTTGTTTGTGAGGGGAAAAGCTAAGCAGCCTTGGAAACATGCTTGTCCCTGCAAACAAGACTAATGCAAAAATGTAATTAGATAAATAAACAATCCTAATAAAGTAATCATATTTATTGATTGCAATTACTATCCTATGCATTCAATGACCTCCTGAAGTCTGCAGCCCATAGACATCACCCGATGCTGGGTATCTTCCCATGGTGCTCAGCCAGGCCTGTACTGCAGTCACCCTCAATTCCTTTTTTGTTTGTTTTGGGGCTTTTGCCTTCAGTCTTGTTTTCAGCAAGTGAAATGCATGTTTAAGTGGATTCTGCTTGGGCAACTGATTTGGCCAGCCTAGAACATTCCAGTTTTTGGCTCTGGTCCAGGCATTTGGCTGGATCTGAGCAGATAAGATTTCTGACTTCAGAATTCTTCCTGCTGTTGCCACAAGCAGTCACAGCATCTTTTTTTGGTATCGTTGTTCCAGAAATCTATGGGTTTTATCTACTTAAAATTATTATTATTTTTTAGAAAACCCTAACCCATTCTGTTCCTGAGGCTGACCAATGGCTTCCATTTTGTGGTGAACCCTCTGAGCTTATGCTGGTGTCTTCTTTTCATGGTAATCTCAGAAAAGGAAAAGAGGTTTTCTGAAAGTGAATGTAGTCTCTGAGGATCCACTACAGTGGTCTTCTGGTTGTCCTAACAATGTATCAAACAGTTCATTTTGACACCCAATGTTTTGGCAATGGTCTGCTTAACTGGCATTGATATTTTTTGTCCTCATGTTGAGAGACAACGGGTACAGACTCCAAATGCTGAACTTAAATCAACTCTAGACCTTTTGTTAGCTTTTTGTGCATGAACTAATGGTGCAATGGCACACAGCTGGCTGAGTAACCAATTGTCCAATAACTTTTGGTTCCCTTTATAATGGTGGGAGGGGGCCTATGTACATAAAGGACCGTAATTCTCACATGGATCACCTGATAGGGATGTAAATACCCTATAATTAAAGCTGACAGCCTGCATTTTAACTCAAAGTTTAATTTGAAATCCAATATGCTGGAGTACAGAGCCAAAACAACAAAAATTGTGTCACTGTCCAAATACTTATGGATGGCACTGTATCTGCCATTCATATTGGTTAAGGGTCAATGACAAATACGGGGTTTAATAGTGAACAGCATATGAAAATATATATGCACTACATGGCCAAAAGCATGTGGACACATCTCATCCAAAATTATGGGCATTAATATGGAGTTGGTTCACCCTTTGCTGCTATAATAATCTCCAATCTTCTAGGAAGGCTTTATACTGTGTTGGAGCGTTCCTGCATGGATTTTTTTTTTTTTGCATTGTCATTTGCCTTCACTGGAACTAAGGGGCCTAGCCCAAGCAATGAATAAACAGCTCCAGACCAAGGGGTGTCCAGATACTTTTGGTCATGTAGTGTATTTCAGCACTCAATATGAAATGATAATTAATTACTGATGAAACTTCTGATTGGGATAAAATAGGATCATGATAATTTGTGACCTGGTATTTATGCCAGGCAGAATTTCCCCTAAATATCAACATTGTCCCCTGAAAAATAAAAAAAATTGCTTCAGTTGAGATTGGAAGATAAGTTTTCTATATTGAAATAAGACCCCCTATGCATATATCGTACAACTAGTGCATGTACCCCTTTGCAAGGAATGGCTTGTACTGAATGGTTTTACAGTTGCACCGAATGATACTGTATATTATTGTATGATCAGTGATATCAAGATGATTTGCAAAAAGAATTAGCAAAAAACTTGAAACTCCTATATATTATGTCCACGATTTCATTTGTTGAAAAATTACATTTCCTCCTTGGCGGTTTGATGAAAGACATGTGACATACATTCATTCGTTCAGGAGACTTACTGTAAAGTAGGCTTATACTCAAAAGACCATGGTTGCAGGAAGCCAACTAAAATTGATGTGGCATAGCTTAACACATAGATTCTAATAACTCCCAAGTGGTTTGATGTAAATTAATAAAATTTGGTAGCTATATTTGTGCTGACCCTAGCCCAACCGTAAGGTATTAACTGAAGTCCTAACTGAATCACGTGGCGCAAGAGGGCACAATTTTTTTAAATTGATAAATTAATGAAAAATCACTGTTGTCTTTAAGACATTTACAACTTGCTGTAGAGAGCAATTTCCTGATCTGGAACGCACTGTCCCCAGTTTTGGTGTAACCACATGGCTGAGACCTATGAAACTTGCAGTGGTTTGGCCACTGCGTGATTTTAGCACTGACTGAATTATCTGCATTTTATTGTTTTTTTGTAAAAGACTTAAATAACATCTAATGGTCATTTTTACCATTGGTAATCTAATGGTGTAGTCATGTGATATTTGGACCAACCATGTGATATTTGGACCAATAGCTGAGAGGGGGAGGTCGGAGAACAAGAAAGACATTTTCTAGAAGTTCTCCCTGGAGGCCGTCACACACTGCACCATGAGAACACACAACACCGTGTTTTTGTTCTTCAGTTGGTCTCATTGCGTCTTTTTGCTCAAAAAGTTCTACTTCTTACTAAGTATACCACCTACTTAACTCGGATCCCCTGCCTTACGTCTTTCTCTGCCTCTGCCCTTATGCCTCCACCCAGCTGTTTCCTCTCCTAATCTCTATAGACCAGTTTGTAAGTCCCCCCACGCAGAAGCTGCTTGGGGTGAGTAATCATTACTTCTATCTTGCGTCCTGCATCTTGCAAGCGCATTTTAATAGATAGCGGAACTTTTAACTTCATACACACATGGGACGTTGTACCATCAAAATATATTATGTGGTCTACACTGGAAACTCCTAAATTATTTATTGCGTGCATTGTTCTCCGATAACATTCTGAAATAAATGTATCAAATGATTTTGCTTCCATTCTCTGATTGTTCTGCTGCTGTCTATCTGGAGACATGTGCATTCTGGTCCTGACCCTGACAGTTCTCCAGTTTGTAATGATGATTGAGGTTTTATGGAATTCTGCACTCATAAAAACCTTGGTTTTATTACATTGAAATTCCACAAGTTAACTACCAAAACTGGATTAGCTAAAGGTAAGAGGAGAGAGAGGCTGTGCGACCAGTGGTAGAGGTAAACAGGTAGAGGCAGAGATTCATTTCTTTTACATTGCACATATTATTATCAAGAAAGGGAGGAATTCCTTAAAAATATAAACATTGTGTTCCCCAACATCCAAAGAGTGACTCCAAAATTATCTATAATATTAGCATAAGGGCCTATAACCCCACAAACAGCTAAACATGTAGCCACATGCCATACGATGATGGACATGGAACAAATACTCTGCATCAAATATTTATATTTGAAACATGTATTATTTACTGTTAATTGTTTTTTTTACATTGTGAACATGTTTTTTAATATTATTATTGTTATTGTTGTTGTTATTATTATTGTTATTATTATAGTGCTGTGGGTCACACTTGTTGCATGTTGTATATGTGGTTTCCATGTTTCTGTGTATTGTATGTGTTGCTTTGTAAATATGACTTGTTGTCCTGCCAATAAAGCACATTGAAATTGAGAGAGAGGGAGAGGGAATAATTCAGTCTCTTATTTGGCAGGTTGGGAATGTCGCCCGGGAGACACTGACAGCCCTGTCATCACATCTCCCAAACAAGAATACTACCTTCCCCATAAATGACTACAATGGACTGAAGGGAATCTTGGATAGTCTACAGAAACAGATCTACAACATTGAAGGTATTATCATATTAAGTATCCACCCATGGAATACACTGGTTATTACTTAATGTTTTGTCTTTGTGTTTAATCTAATCAACAATTTAAATACTTGGCAAGACACATGTCTAAGCTGTCTGCAGTTCCAGAAGTCATGTAACACAAAACTTGTAAACTTGGCTCTAAAGACTTAGGACTTGCCTTCCAGTAACCTACATTCTCAGTGCTTTTATAGAACTAATGTAATTATTCATTTCTGTTGTGTGGACCTCTGTAGTGTGAATAGCCGGAGCAAGTGCCATGGTAACCATCTCGCGTGCCACTACAAGCGTTCCATAACAGCGCGTGGAAGTTGGGCTGTCAGCAGGAAACTGGCAAAACAGTCACTCGGCATTAATTCAAGTGATGGAGAACTGTAATAAATTGGAGCTAACTTGCTAATAATATTGTTAAGTTAATAGGCTTCGATGGCCAGCAGCGAAAGGGGCAACAACTGGGGGGATAGTGAGGTGAGGGAGCTGTTGATAATTAGAAAGGAAAATGAAATAAAAAAAACAAATTGACGGGATTAACGTTATTATTTTATTACGCTTCCTCATACGTTCCTTCAGCCTTGATGCCCTTTTTTGATGAAATCTCCTTTGTTTTTGTTTTATTCTTCTTGCTCTGATTGCTAATTTAACACCCAGCTCAGCTTTATTCTCGAACAGTTTAGCTAGCAAAACCAGAAACACCAGGGGTAACATTTTGCAAGGCAGTTGTTTTGAAAATATCACACAACAATCATTCACTAGAAAGACAATGTTTATTGTGCACAAGATACATAATTGCATGCGCCACAGCGAATCCTGCAGATTCTTCTCTGCAGTGAAGACGTTCATACCGGGCAAAAGGTGGATAAAGAACGTCCGTGGAAATTGATCATCACTAATTCTATCCTTGGTCAGCTACAGCATTTTAGAAAGACTTAGGCTGTGTCCCAAACCGCATACTTCCATGCTCTGAGTGCGCATAGCGAGCATGCCTCCATCTTGGAGTGCGAGTCCAAACTGAAGTTCAGTTGTGAGGAACACGGATAAAGTACCCGGATGCGCACTCCATTTGATCAAAATTTGAAGTGTGCATTCGTGCATGCTCCGACTGGGAAAAATTCCATAATTCCTTTCACGAAAACGGTCAAAAAAATGGTAATGGCAGATGACAGTCTAGTGTAGGCTACTCTCTCGGATTGGAA